>NW_024080637.1:8751333-8828570 GCF_003009895.1 Hyaena hyaena | reverse complement strand
GCCCTCCCCTGCTCACGCTGTCTCTCTCTCTCTCTCCTAGAAATAAATAAAACATTAAAAAAAATTTTTTTTAAATCCTACAAATTAATAAAAAAGACAAAAGGAAAACCCAAAGAACACATACCAATTAGTAAAAAAGACAAAAGCATGCCTAAAAAGAGGGGCGCCTGGGTGGCTTAGTCGGTTGAGCGTCCGACTTTCGCTTAGGTCATGATCTCGCGGTTCGTGGGTTTGCACCCAGCGTCGGGCTCTGTGCTGACTGCCAGCTCAGAGCCTGGAGCCTGTTGTAGGCTGTGACTCCCTCTCTCTCTGGCCCTCCCCTGCTCACGCTGTCTCTCTCTCTCTCTCTCCTAGAAATAAATAAAACATTAAAAAAAAATTAAAAAAGAATGCCTAAAAAGAAAATGCACAAAGGATATGTATACTCAGTTCATATAAGAGGAAATAAGAATGGCAATAAATGTGACTAGGTTCTGATTCACAGTGATATCAGAAAATGCAGATTAAAACTCCAATCAAATAGTATTTTTATCACATTGCCAAGGATGTATAAAGTCTTATTATACCTTGTATTGGCTAGTGATTGGGGATGTAAGAACTTTCATATAGTACTGGTTGGGACATAAATCAGTACAACACTTAGGAAGCCATTTTGTAGTATTTAATAAAGTTGAAAGTATGCCCAACTCTACATAAAATTGGAACTCATTCCATTTCAGAGCATAGTCTTACTTTCTTATAGAAGTGTTACCAGGAGACATATACAGTAATGGTTATTGCTGGATTATTAAACAGGAAAAATGAAAAATAACCTAAATGTTAGAACTTATACATTGTGGAATGTGTATAAAATGGAAATACTATATAGCAGGTAAAATGTATATACATATTCTCAAAATGGATTGTGTGTATATGTACACATACATATATTCTTAGCATGGAAGGTATGCATATATACACACACACAACATGAACAAACCTCAAAACAGTATTTAGTGAAAAAAGCAAAGCAGATTGTTCACTGATCTATTACTATTACCTAGAATAATGTCTGAAAATTTAAAAAATATATGTTAAATCAATGAATGATGTTAAAGTAGGTCCTCCATGCAACAGCGTTTTGATGAGTGGGCTAGACCTCAGGCTTTCCTGTTTCCTTCTGTATTGTTGACCCTCTCTTTCCCCTCTAGATAATGTGGTCTTCAAGGGCAAAGATATAGTTTATTCCTGTTAATATTCCTTGGCTATTAATGTTCCTGGCCCAGAATAAGTATTTAATAAATTTATTGAAGTAATTAGTGAATGTTCCTTATTATAACAATGCCTGTTAAGAAAGGGCTTTGGATCAGGAATTCCAAGACCTGAATTTTCCTGCCTTTTAGTTGCAGGACCTTGGACAATTTTTTTTTTTTTTTAACTTCTCTGAGTCTCACTTTTTTAATTTCTAAAGAAGCATAATACCTATTCTGTCTGAATCTCAAAGGTCATATTTAAATGTGTCATATGAATGTAAGATAAGTTTCTAATATTTCAGCAGGGAAAGAAAGGATGTTGCTGTAGAGTTACTGTGGGAGTAGCTGTGCTGTGTATTCTTAGCACTGTGTACATTCCTTTTAGGAGCTGTGTGAACAGTTTGTGTCCCAGAGGAGTCATCATTTTTTTCTTATTAGCTTTAGATCCAGTTTACCAACCCAGTTTTCTCTTCTTGCAAAGGGAGATTGACCCTAAAATAGCCAGAATTCTGTTTTGTGGGATTTTTTTTTCCTAAGCCATGAGAGCAAAACTTTCTGTCTTTGGTACCAGAACTATGACTCGTATCTGTGGTATGTTTGTGTGTGTAAAGAAAGGAGAAGAGAGAACGTCAGGAAATTCATCTGGTTGCACTAGTCTTCAGCTCTAGTTACTTTCTGTCTGGAACGTGGATAGTGTGACCCTGAAGCAGCAGATTTCTTGGTGAGCCCAAAGTACTGATAACCTGAAATGTGGATCATCTCATATATTCAGAAGAGAAATCCTGAGAAGTAACTGAAAAACATATATATGTTTATTATTATGGTATGATGAGTCATAAAGCAGGCTGAAATAAAAACTTTGGTATTTTGATGGGTTAGCATAGTAAAGAACTTGTTTAACAGAAGAATATTATTCTATATGTGGATTAGCAAACAGAGTTTCGCTTTACCAAATGTAAAAAATAAGTAGCATACACTCAGATAAAGTGAGAGGATGGATGTTTGGTGGAAGAGAGCCGGGGGCAATTGGTAAACCTCAAGCTGTCCAACTGTAGAATTTGGTAGGAGATGAGAGGTGGGCAATGGAGAGTGATGGCACAAATCACTGAGGACATTGTAGGCTAGGCTATACCAGAGTGACCATATCCCCTAAACCAAGACACTCAAGAATAAAAGACCAGGACACTCTGTTCATTATTATGCGAGGACAACAGGAATAATTTGAAACTGTCCCAGGGAAACCAAGTCATATGGTCAGCTTATTTGAAGGTGAAGAAGAACCATTGATGTGGTTACATATCCTACAAGGAATGGGAGGTTAAGAAAAATTTAGGAGAGTTGGACAAATCTAAATAATATGTTGACTAGAAGGGAATGAGAGATGTGGGCCAGTTGCTAGATGAGGTTGTATAATTGAAAATGATTATTGTTGTTAAATAGGGTAAAGAATTTCAACATGTGTAAATGCTGTTTGGAAAGAACAGTAGTCAAAGAAGTTGAAAATTGGTAGAGTAAGAAATCTAAGGAACAGTAATTATCCACTGTGACAAGTGGGAAGGAAGCAAGAGTGGGTATAGATGCAGATTAATATTCAGGTGAGAGGGCATAGCAGGTCTAGAGTTTCTACCTGATGACTGCTAATGTTGTTGTTAGGGGTTCAAGGAAAGTAGAGAAGGTTTTAAATAGCTTCAGAGGACAGTGGGAGAGAGACCAAGGACAAGGATGTCCTCTGTGATCACTTACATTCAACATCGTCTGCTGTTCTAAGTGGCAGTCTTAAATCAGACATACACTGGCATTTCTAGCCAATGAATAAAGCAAGAAAAATAAATATAAGGTATAAGAATTGGAGTAGAGCAAATAAAACTTATTATTTGTAGCAACTTAATTGAATGTATAGAAGATTCAAAAGAATTTACAGATTTACTATTAGAGTTGATAAATGAAATTTAGCTTACTGGATTCAAGGTCACTATGCAAAAATAAATTGTATTTCAATATACTAGCAACTAATAACTAGAAAATGAATTTTTAAAAATAAAGAACACTTGCCATAGCATCAGAAACACAAATTACATAATAAACATTGATGAAAGGTGGACAAGACCTCTCCTCAGAAAACTATAAACATTGAAATTTAAAGAGACCTATATAATTGGCAATCCCAGTTCATTCCATCAGTATCTTAGTAAGTTTTTGTGTGTGTAACTTGTTCACCTGATTCACCCACTTCTGATTCCTGCCATCTCAGTCAACAAACAGACCCCAGTAGAAATGGTGACTTGTTCTCACCTGTTGGCTTAGGGGAACCTGGGCTTTAACTATGGTGCTGATATTGATTTATAACTTATAAAGGCCAAAAGAAAAAGGTTGGAGGATTTACTTTACCTGATATCCAAATGTAAAGGCTTCTAGAAGATAATGTAGGAGAGAATATTTTCATGGCCTTGAGATTGGGAAAAACTTCTTAATGAAAACACAGCCCAATCATAAAGTGTGAAATAAATACATTGTACTACACTAAAATTAAGAATTTTTCATGGACAACTTTATGAGAATACAAAGGCTGGCAACAGGGTGGGAGAAGATATTTGCCTAATTTATAACCAGAGAAGGGTTCATATCTAGGATATGTAAAAAGCTTTTATAGGTAATTAGACAATAATAATCCAGTCTTGTCACTATTTCACAAGAGAATATTCAAATAGCCACTTAAGACTCGTTAGTTATCAGGGAAATGAAATGTATATTAAACTCACTAAAAGATAACACTACTCACCTGCCAGAATGACTAAAGTACAACCATGTTAGTGAAGATGTGGAGCAGTTGAAACTTTTGTATACCATTCATTTGTCAGAGTATAATTGGCAAGTATAATTGGCTCAGCCACTTTTGAGAACTGTTTGACAGTATCTGTTACAATTGGCATGTGCAGGGGTGCCTGGTTGGATTAGTTGGTAGAGCATGTGACTCTTGATTTCAGCTCAGGTCATGGTTCCAGGGCTGTGGAATCGAGCCTCTCATCGGACTCTGCATTGAGCATGGAGCCACTTGGGATTCTCTCTCTCTCTCTTTCTCTCTCTCTCTCTCTCTCTCACCTGCCCTCCCTCCCTCTCTCTCCCCTCCCACCTCTCAAAAGTAAATAAATAAAGGGGCGCTTGGGTGGCTTACTCGGTTAAGCGTCCGACTTTCGCTTAGGTCATGATCTCGCAGTTCGTGGGTTCGGGCCCCGCGTCGGGTTCTGTGCTGACTGCCAGCTCAGAGCCTGGAGCCTATTTCAGAGTCTTTGTCTCCTCTCTCTCTGACCCTCCCTGCTCACTCTGTCTCTCTCTCTCTCTCCTAGAAATAAAAAAAAAAAGTAAATAAATAAATAACAATTAAAAATTTAAGAAAATAAAATTGGCAAGTAGAGATCCTATGACCTAGCAAATTCACTCCTAGGCTTATACCTAATAGAAATATAAGTATATGTTTAATGAGAGAGATAAATAAGAATGCCATGGCAACACGATCCTTTGAATCAAAAACAGAGACAATGTAACTGTCTATAATGGGACTGTAAATAAATTGTGGAAAATTCATACAAAGGGATACTATATGTAGCAATAAAAATGAAAAAACTACTGCTATATACAATAGCATTGATGAATTTCACAAACATTATATTGAATGAAAGAAGCCAGACACAAAAGAAAATATATTGCAGGAGTCCATTTGTATAAAGTTCAAAGACAGACAAAAATAATTTGTAATGTTGGAAATAAAGATAGTATTACTTTCGGGACAGAGGGTGGGGCTAATGATTAAGAAAGGTTACAAAAGGAGCTTCTTTTCACTGAGCTTATAGGGTTATGATTTATGTATATGTCACCTTTCAATATAAAGTTGTTTTCAAATGATGAATATGAAATATGTATATATGCCTGGGTCACTGAAAATATTTATTGTGATTTAGGTCTCTATGATGACAAGGTCTAGGGCAACACTCACTGTCCAGTAGAAATTTTTGCAATTATTAAAATGTTCTGTATCTGTACTTAGTTTCGTAGCCACTAACCACATGTAGTGGCTATTGAGCACTTGAAATGTGACTGAGTAACTTACCTTTAAATTTTACTTAATTTTAATAAATAAAATTTAAATAAAAATGTGTGACTAAATGGCTGTTTTGGGTAGTGCAAGTGTAGGATATTGCCTTTGGGAATGAGTGACTGAAGGAGAATGACAGTGAAGTTTATTTGAGTTGAACAAATCAGGAAACTGAGATGTCAGAATGTCAAATGAGTTGTACATCTGTATGTTGAAAGATGTTCAGGGTAATGGCAAGACCCATTTGGACTGGGAGATTGTTAGCTATCTTCCAGAGTCTTCAAGGAAGCATTTAGACAGAGGAGGGATAAAGTATACGGGGCCAGGAAAGAATACTTTCTCCTGTATAGGTCGTCAAAGGTATTTAGGTTAACTTCAGCTCAGATAATGATCTCACAGTTCGTGAGTTCCAGCCCCAGCTCAGAGCCTGGAGCCTGCTTCAGATCTATGTCTTGCTCTCTCTGTCCTCCTCCCTGCTCACACTGTGTCTCTTTCTCTCAAAAATAAATATTTAAAAGAAAAATTTTTAAATTTTGATTCTGGGGGCACCTGGGTGGCTCAGTCGGTTAAGTCCAGGTCATGATCTCGAGGTTCATGATGAGTTCAAGCTGACAGCTCAGAACCTGGAGCCTGCTTTGGATTCTGTGTTTGCACTCTGTCTGTCTCTCTTTCTCTCTCAAAGTTAAATAAACATTAAAAATTTTTTAAAAAGAAGCTCCTTTGTGAAATAGGAGGTTGTAGCTAGGGGGACATGTGGGGTTTTGCTTTGGTTTCATAAATGGTCAGTAGTTGAGCTTGAGAAAGGACATAAAATGTGAAATTAATTGGTGTGTTTGGTTCCCCCCCTCAGTGTATGGAAGAAATCTTGGGACTCAGTACATACAGTGCCTCTGTTTGTGGTAAAGAGGAAGGGGCTAGTTATTTGATAAGAGTGTAAAGGGTAGTTGAGCCAGATTTTGAACAGTCTTGATTGGTATTATGAAGAAATGTTGACTTTATCTCTTAGTTCCTAGAGACCCAAGGAAGGTTTTAAATATCTTTTTCTCTTGTGAGAGTCTGTGCTTTAGAAATATTACTCTGGCAATAGCAAAAGACTGGACTAATAAGGAAGCTGGACTGAAGGGAGACAGACTGACTGCCTTATCAAGCAGTCATGTAGTGATGAGAGCCTGAATTTGGGTGTTGGCAATTTATAGATGGAGAAGAGTTGACATAGTTGAGATTATAGTTCATTGGTGGAATGAGCACAACTTGTGGGGGTGGAATGAAGGAGGACATATGTAGAACCTAGAGGTTTCCATCTGTGAGTTGACCAGGTAAAATGGTAATTTACATTAAGGGATCTAAAAGAAAGAACAGACATTTGTGATCGGGGTGATTTATAACAGCTTTGTTGAGATATAATTCACATACAATGCAATTCACCCATTTAAAGTATACAGTTCAGTGCTTTAGTATATTCACAGAGTCCTGCAACCATTTCCACAATCAATTTTAGAATGTTTTCAGTAAGAAACCCATACCCATTAGCAGTCACTTTCTATTTTACCCCAATTCTTCCTCTGCCCACAACCCTAGGCAAATATTAATATACTGTTTCTCTCTATGAATTTGCCTATTTTGGACATTTCATATAAATGGAATTATACCATATGATCCTTTGTGACTAGCTTCTTTCACTTAGCATAATGTTTTCAAAGTTCATCCATGTAGAGATAATTTTTTGCCTTGTACTATACTCACCTCTGCATGTTTTATCTCCTTCTCTAAAATACAAGTGCCTTGAAGGCAGGAACTGTTGTTATATCTTCCAGAGCTGTATCTAGCACATATTTTTGTATTTAGTTATGGCTTAGCAAATATGTGATACATCTAACTCAGTTAACCGGAATGATCCACTCCCACACTTGATTATCCACTGATGTGTGTTTATATTTGCTGACATGAAATAAGTAGGTATCCTGCCATCAGTTCTGGTACTGACATTTGTTCTTTGTGTAACCTCATTTGGGTAAGTCATTATACTCTGAGGAGATACTTTTCTTATCTGAAAATGGGGATAACAATCCTAACTGAATCCGAAACTGAAAAAATAGGATAATTCAGGTTGATGGGATTTGAGTATAGTTGGGGTTTATCCAGATAGCCTCTGAGAAGAGATTTAATAAATGTTTGGCTCTGTTGCCTAATCCTCTTGTGATAGGAGTAGCCTTTTTTCATGAGATTAGGTATTTTGGCCCCTTTGTTTTCAACCCCCATTTTCAAAGTCCTGCTTTTGTCTGTGGTATACTGCTACTTTTGTCACCATCCTGGGACATTTTGCCTATCTCATGTTCTCTAGCTTTTCTCTCTGGCGTACTTTAGATGCTTATTTCTTTTTTTTTCTTTTTTCCTAGGAGAGAGAGAGAGACAGTGTGAGTAGGGGAGGGTCAGAGAGAGAGGGAGACACAGACTCTGCAACAGGCTCCAGGCTCTGAGCTGGCAGTCAGCAGAGCCTGATGCGGGCTCAAACCCACGGACTGTGAGATCATGACCTGAGCTGAAGTCGGATGCCCAACCGACTGAGCCACCCAGGTGCCCCTAGATGCTTATTTCTTAAGGACACTGATCAGTTATACTCCCTGTTTTGAGTAGCTTCCTTTCTCTTAATTCCTGTTGTCTTAATGAGCTGCTGCTTGAGGTTGAAGACAAACAAGTAAATGATTAAAACCCAGCCTATCCACTTTCTTGATACAAACAGCTTATAAATGCGTTCCCCACCTCCCCTGTCTTTGGAGAGTTGTTCATGCTTTTATTTAGAAAACACAGATTGGATGTGTACTTGAGGGTCAAGTATCAAAATAAATAATTTAGTCCTTGACTTCCAAGATCTCATGACACTTCAGTGGGAGGAGGCAGACATATGAACAGATAATTACAACAGAAAGCGGAAAGTGCAGTTGCACAGCCATGTACAAGTGGAAGCATACTGGGAAGAATTGATTGGGGTAGTGTTTTGAAGCAAGTGTCACCTGACATTTCTGCACCAAGAAGTGTAACACAGAAGCCTCCTGCTGAAGAGGACCTGCATTCTTTGACCTCACAACAACTGGGTGAGGTGGAGGTTTCTGACCCCTCAATTTTAGGGTATTCAAAGCTCAGAAGGGCTCAGTGACTGACTGTTAAACACAGATTCTAGACTCAGCTTCTGTGTTTGTCCCCTCCCCCCTCACCATAACCATGCTTATGCAAGGATAGAAGGTAGCCATGCAGAGCACTATAGTGCCCTCCTTTTGTTCTTCCTCCCTAAGCAAAAGTAGGGTCTCAGATTCCCCTTTTCTGTGTCTAGCTCATTGCCAGTGTCTTCGGTGTATTAAGCATTCCAGGGCTGTAGCAGTAGTGAATATTGCTGATGTCATTGTTTGCCTTATTGAGATTTTGCTCTTTGTTTCACAGGGAGCTGTGATTGGTATAGACGATGAGGACGACAGCACCTTCACAATAACTGTTGATCAGAAAACCTTCCATTTCCAGGGTGAGCTGAAAGAAGAGATTCTCTCTCTTCACAATCCCAACTGCTTCTTTCCTTCTCTTTTGGGTTGTTTGCTGGATGACTTGAATGGTTTTGCAACTGATCCTGCATGAATGAGTGCACAGGAACGTTCTGGATGAAGTGGTGCTGCAGGTTAGGCAGGGATTTGTATCTGCAGTGGATACAGATCTATTTGAAACGACTGTGGATCTGGCTGCAATTGGAGATTAAAAATTTAAAGGATAAAAATCAGTGAAGGGAGAGAGTAATGGGCTGCTGCTGCTGCTGGCTTGTGTTTACAGAAGGTTGCTGATCTTCTTTATCGAGGAGTATGGTTCTGCTTCTGCATGAAGAGTCTAAAGGCTGATTGTGAAGGTTGCAGTGTTTGTGTAAAACTCAAAATGTAAATGAAATTGAAGCTAGTGGCAACCTTTGGCTTAAAGGTTTTGCTTTGCTTCAAGAACTGCAAGTTTGCATTCATTTCATCTGTATTTCTGTGTCTTGTCTGCTAGCTGTCATTTCACTGCTGTTATCCTTTTTATAGTTAATAACACCAATGCCATCTGCCACTGCTATGTTTCGGCATTGCATGCTATGGTTCACCGGTAGAAAGGGTAAGGTACTGTATGATCGTTCTCATTTCATCTTGCTTTGAAAACTCTAAAACAGCAAATAAAAGTCGATTTTAATGATGCTGTCCTAATGTACCTCTCATCAATTAGGAATGTCTATTAGCTTTGTTACTAATGTTTTTGTCATTTTGCCTATCCAGAGTAACGTCTGTTTTATATTAAAGCAGTCCATGGAACTTAGAAATGAGAAGCTTTGGAGATGTTAGCAGTTTGTCTGAGCTGCAGGTGACAATGCACTGTGATAGATGCTAGGTGTACCAGTGTAAATAAGTATATTAAATAAATTGATAGCTTAAAGATGTTTTGAGATATGGAGTCAAACAGTGACTGGTTATATTATATGAGGTGTTGAAACAGTTATTTTCCTTCCATGTTAGAATAGTATATTGAAGTTATTTTTCTTTATTGTCTTGTTGAAGAAATTGACACATAGAAATGAAAGATGCGGCTTATATAGGATAAAGACAAACCAACATAACTCAATAGTGATATTTCTAATGCTTTTAGGAAAAAGCATCCTTAAAATATTTATTGCATTTGTTCATACTCTTTATTCAGAGCTGCTTAACTAATAATGCTTTCTGAAATTTTCCACTGCATTTAACTTTATAAAACATTTTAAATCTTGTTATGAAAGCCCAGGGCCTTTATTTTTAGGTAGAATATATAATGTTGCTCATAAACTAAAGTAAATAACACCCCCACACTAAAACTCTTTACTTAAATGAATATGAATACTTTAATGTGTTTCAAGTAATAGCTGCTGGCTGCAGGTGAAGGCTGCAGTATAGAATTTTCTCTTCTGCAGTTATTAAGGAGATACCTCCTTTGGACTTTCAGAAGCTGTATTGTTTGCCTGTTTAAGGGAGAGGAGACTCAGACCTCTAGAGTAAGGGTACCTGTACCTTCTAACTTACTTTTAAATTATTTATGTTTGATAGTCCCATATTTCTGTGGCTTGCTTGCACAATAAGCAATTCCTTTAATTCTTTTATTGATTTAATGACAAGTGTAAGAGTTATATGTATTTTTAAATGAATTCTTAGCTCTGGGACTGTCAACTTGATTAGTTTTTTCTACCCTAATAGTAATGGGAGCTTCAGACAATATGAGATTATCTGGCTTTTGTAAAGAACTCAGCAGGATTCCCTATATTCTGTATATTCTTGGCAGTAATGAGAGTATTTCACGTAGATCCCTTCTCATAAGAAATTCTCTGAAAATTTGGTAAAAAGTTCTCAAAGTCTGATAGATTCTGTATTCTTGATTAGAATTGAAAACAAGTTTGGCTGATATGTATTTGTATATGTTTAAGTGTGTTGAAGTTTTTATTTAATTTACCAGAATTTTTTAAAGCAAATAAGTATCAGTTGATGCATCTATAAAGCAAATTCTACTTACTATCGGCTATTAAAGGGAAAACTAGAATTTGTTGAGATACATTCATTTATTCAACATCCATTTTAAGGTCTGGGGTTACAGTAGTGAACAAATCAGATAAAATTCCTTACCTCTTCCATTCTGGTAGATATAAGTCAATAAGATATAAGTAACATATATGTTAGTAAAATATAAGTAAATAAGACAGTACTAAGTCCTGGGGAGAAGAAAATAAAGCAGGAGAGGAGAAAATGAAATACAAGTGAGGTTGTGTATGTAGGGACGGAGGTGCTGAAATTTGAGAGTGGCCAGGGAAAGACTCATTGACATGGTGTCCTTTGGTGAAAGACCTGAAGGAAGTGAGGAGACAAGCTTTAAGGCTTTATTGGGGTTGGTGATGGGGAGTACATCATGCCTAGGCAGAGGGAATAAGAAGTGCAAAAGAATGTGTCTGCCATATTTGAGGAATAGCAGGGAGCCCAGCTCTGATTGGAGTGCACATAATCATGGGGGAGGGTAATGGGAAATGAGGTCTATGAGGTAACAGAGAAGCTGGTCATGTGAGGCCTCATGTGTTTTAGTAAGGATGCTGAATTTTACTGAGAAGCCATTGTAGGGTTTTGAGCAGAGGAGTAACATGATGTGATTTTTTTTAAATGTTTTTTTATTTATTTCTGAGAGAGAGAGAGAGAGGCAGCATGAGCAGGGGAGGGTCAGAGAGAGAGGGAGACACAGAATCTGAAGCAGGCTTCAGGCTCTGAGCAAGCTGCCAGCACAGAACCTGACGCGGGGCTTGAACCCACGAACTGTGGGATCATGACCTGAGCCGAAGTCGGATGCTTAATGGACTGAGCCACCCAGGCGCCCCCATGATGTGATTTTTTTAATAGTATCAGCGTGACCACTTTGTTGAGAATAAAATGCAAGAGGTAGGGACAGAAGCAGGGAAAATAGTTAGGCTGTTGTAATCCAGAGAGGTGATGGTAGCTCCCACGTGGTAGCACTGGGGATAGGGAGGCAGTGACAGATGGTTGAATTATGTATGTGTGTTTAATCAACTTTATCGAGGTATAATTAATATATAATAAAATGTACACATTATGAAGTTCAATGAGTATTGACAAACATTACTCATAACTGCTACCACAATCAAGATATTGAACATTTTTGTCACTCAAAAGATTTCCTTTCTTTGTTCAGTCTCCACTTTCAGCCGCTGGCCCCAGGCAACCACTGATCTACTTTCTGTCATTATAGATTTTTCTTTTGGAGAGTTTCACACAAATGGAATCATACATTATGTCCTCTCTTTTGTCTGGTTTTATTTTAGCTCAGCACAAATGTCTTTTTTTAAGTTTATTTTATTTATAAACATATACAAATAAGTTTATGTTTAATATATAAACAGGGATGCGGGGTGCAAACAGAGGGAGAGAGAATCCCAGGCAGGCTCCACACTGGCAGCGTGGAGCCTGATGTGGGGCTCAAACTCATGAACCATGAGATCATGACCTGAGCCGAAATTCAGAGTCAGACGCTTAACCGAATGAGCCATCCAGGCACCCCACATAATACTTTTAATATATATCTATGTTGTTACATGCACTGGTAGCTTGTTCCTTTTATATTGTTAGGTAATTGTCATATGATGACTATATTTTAAAGGTTAAACTACAGCATGTGAGAGAAAGGAGTCTAGGTTGAAACCAAGATTTTTGGCTTGGCATGAGAATGGAGTTGCCTTTAACTGGGGTAGAGAAAATTGCCAGAGGAACTAGTTTGGAGAGAGGATGTGGGCATCAGGAACTTATTAGCCTTGGACATGTTTATTTATTTATTTTAATTTTTTTATGTCTTTATTTTATTTTGAGAGACAGAGAGCGAGTGGGGAGGGGCAGAGAGAGAGAGGGAGACACAGAATCTGAAGACAGGCTCCAGGCTCTGAGCTGTCAGCACAGAGCCCAATGTGGGGCTCGAACCCACGGACTGTGAGATCATGACCTGAGCCGAAGTTGGACACTTAACCGACTGAGCCACCCAGGTGCCCCAACCTTGGACATGTTTATAAACAAGTTCTAGATACGTATCAGACATCCAGATGGAGATGTCATGTAGGCACTTGAAATGTTGAGTTCAGGAGAAGAGTTCATCCTGAAGAAATAGATTTGGGAGTCATTGGCATATAGATGGTATTCAGAGCCAGAAGAACTTAGGAGTAAGTGTAGAGAGAAAAGAGAGGTCCAAGGAATGAGCCCTGGAATACTCCAACCATTGCTTATAGGGCACAGAGCTGAGGTAAAACTAGCAAAAGAGATTGAAAAGAAGCAGTGAAAAAGGAGGAGGAAAACCAAGTGAATGTAGTACCCTAGAAGCCAAGAGACTGTTTCTACAAAGGGGAGAGGCGTCAGCAACTGTGTCAGATGCTCCTGATAGATCAAGTAAGTTGAGGGATATGCAGTGATCAGAGGACTTCTAACAATTAGGAGTTCACTGACAACCTTGAGAAGAACAATTTTAAGATGGAAATGTAGACAATGCTTTCAAGTTCTACTGAAATTACTGAAACACAGCAGTAGCTTGAGAGGGCAATGGGAATGAGAGTAAGAAATTTTTTTGATGATAAGACAAATAATAAGATGTTTTTATGCTGTTAGCAGTGATTCAGTAAAAGGGGGGAAATTGACACAAGAAAGGGGGGGGATTGCTGGATGTTACTGAAAATACAAGAGAGGATGGGATCTCATGCCGTGCTGACGCATTGCCTTTCGCTATGAGCACAGACAGTTCATCCATAATAACAAGAAAGAACGTCAAGAGTATGGAAATATATGTAGGTAGATTGTTACCTATCACCTTCATTTTCACTATGGTTTTAATCTAGCTGCTCTCCACATCCTATATCCTGAAACATCATTTATTTATAATAAAGAGGATTGGTACCAGGAAAAAGATTTTTTTCCCCAAAACAATAGATTACTTGTTATTACAATGATTCCCAGTTCTGGTAACTTACTTTCTCAGAATGTCTCTAATTTTAAAGAGATGCCACAAAATTATCAAAACAAAGTCAATATAAATTAACTTTGGATTTGAAAAAGAAATACTCTTATAGTTATTTTTCTTTAGGTAATCATTGACATTACAATTCTAGCATGTTAGAGCTTTAAAAAGGTTTGAAAACTACAGTTTCATTCTGTCCTTTGTCAGAGATTAAAAACAGTTGCCAGTTTATCTTTATAAGCTGACTCTTTTCTTTTGAATAAGGGCAAATAATCATTCCCTTTCCTATCAGTCAACCAGACTTGTTTGCATATAGATTCTCTCATAGACAGTGGATGAAAAGCAGTTTTGGTATTAGACTGACTGTTGAATTCAAACATTAATTATGTATATAGTATGTGTAACTCCCCATTTTCAGAACTGAGAATATACTGGTAAATAAGACTTGGGCCATGATGTCAAGGAGCTTGTAAAGAAGTAATTGTAATGTAATGTGAAATATACTGTAGTAGTAGAAATACGTATAAGACACTGAAATAATGAAGGCAGTCACTCAGTGTTTCACAGAAGAGCAGAGATTTTGTTATCAAGTAATTATTTTTATAATAATCAAAATTAAAAATCATAGTAGCTGCCAAAACTTAAGGGTGTTCAGAAGTATATAATGTAAAAATTAAAAGGTTCCTGTAACCAAGCCCTGCCTTCCTCCACTTCCTCCTTACGTTCTTTCTGTGGCAGATTTCTGAAGATTGGACAAGTTTGTTAGGCTAAGGGATGTTGTAGCATGTGCAGAGGTATGGAAATATGATGCTGCCACCGTGTTCAGAGAACTATGAAGGTTGGTACTGTTAGAACAGTGGGGAGATGAGGCTGTAGATATAGGCAGAAGCCTACATCTAATATAGAGAGGTTATATTTTTTATCCTGAAGTCAGTGAAGAACCAGTGAAGCAGAGTTTTAAGCAGAGAAGAGACAGAGTGAGACTTAAGCTTTAGATAAATAGCTGTGATTGTTGATAAGGCCCTGAATGGGAAAGCAGTAGTAATGGGGAAGGAGAAGAGGAAATAGACTTGAGATTTTTAGGAGGTAAATCTGTAGAAACTGCTGACTGCTGGGAAATGGGGGGTGAGAGAATGATAGTAGTAAAGGTGACATTCTTGGTTTGGCATACTGTTTGGATGTTGTCAACATCTGAAGTAGAGAAACTAGGGGAACAGAGGTGGTGAGAGACTTCTTATGTCTGTGGGACACTTAGGTATAGATGGTGATGGCAGTTGGATCTGAGTCTGGGCTGAAGATGGAGATTGGTGCTTATCGGCATATTGCTAGTAAGTAGAAGTAGCAGGTGAAAAATTGAATGCCTAAGAGCTAGGCAAATAAATGAGTGAAGAGTAAAGCTAACTGAAGACTTTAGCAATTTGGAAGGTTCATGCCCTGTTGGAAGTTAGTTCCTATTCCAGACAGTTGTAGGTTTTCGGTAATGCTTATCCAGTGTTGCCAAATCATTCAGTTTTTCAAGAGAAGCCAGAAATCCAGACTTTTTTGTGGGCAGGAGTTTGACTATGTGTGTGTTAAGTCTCCAAATTAAACCATAACAAAAAATTGTGTAGGCCAATGAAATACATCTGTGGGCTAGATAAAACCTCTCTGTATTTTCAGTCTCTGATTAAAACCATAGAATAGTCATTAGGAACTTTCTGGGAGAACTGAAGGAGAAGAAAGCTGAGGGGGTGTCTGGGTAGCTCAGTTGGTTAAGCATCCAACTCTTGACTTCAGTTCAGGTCATGACCTCGTGGCTCATGAGTTTGAGCCCTGCATCGGACTCTGCCTTGATAGCACAGAGCCAGTTTAGGATTCTGTTCTCCTTTCTTTCTGCCCCTCCCTTGATTGCTCTCTCTCTCTCTCTTAAAATAAATAAAAATAAACCTTAAAAATAAAAAAGGAGAGAGCTGAGGACCAAACCTGGGAGTACAGTAGGAGAGAGCTGAGGACCAAACCTGGGAGCACAGAAACCATCAACAGGCTCAAAAGAATGATCAGAGAGATTAGGATGAAAGCTATTACTTTGAACCTATGCCAGTACTGTATGTATTAGTTGCATGTCAGTAGTTCATATGGTTCAACCTAGTAATAGAAGACTAGATAGTCTATAGTTCACAGTAATAATTAGAAAATACCCAGTTATTTAAATTTTACCTTCAGCTAACACTGAATCTATTTAATGCTTTAATATATATAATGATTTACAATGTTACTCGTAGTGTATTGGGATAATATAATGATAGCTACATTTATTGGATGTTTATTTTATGCCAACACTGTTCAGAGTTTTACTTCCTTTAACTCAGTTATCATGACCTTAGAGAGGTATTAATACTGTTTTTATTTTACAGATAAAGAAACTGAATGCCACAGACACATAGGTTTTGTAAAGCAGAACTGGTATTTGAACAAACAGTTGCGCTGTAGAGCCATTCTCTTAACTGCTACAAAAACTTATTGTAGAGATTTGTAATTAGGCTATAATTAATTTTTATAATTTTATCAGAAGAGGAATTAATGTCAAATATGAGGAAATTTAGTTTACAGTGCAGTTTAATGCAATTAAAAATGTTTATGAAGTTAATGTTCTACATGTTCCATTACTTAGTAGAGATAGAATAGTAGTGATGGTAGTAAGAAGCACCACTATTACTACTAGTAAATATCTATGATATTATTATTATATTATGAACCAGGCACAGTGTTCAACAGGCGCTGTACTTTACTTCCATAGTTCCTAAACTC
Source organism: Hyaena hyaena (assembly GCF_003009895.1). Lineage (NCBI taxonomy): Eukaryota > Metazoa > Chordata > Mammalia > Carnivora > Hyaenidae > Hyaena > Hyaena hyaena. The sequence goes on along the minus strand of NW_024080637.1, from coordinate 8,811,938 downwards.
CATAACAACAAACATAGTTTTAGAGTTAGAGAAACTGAGTTTTAGAGAAGCTAAGTGTCTAGGATTGGTGGATTAGCACTCAGGTCTTTCTAGATCAGGTCTCTCTAGTTCTTGAAGTGTGCTGCCAGACCAGCAAGATTAGCATCACCTGGGAACATGTTAGAAACATAATCTCTGGCATGGCCCCAGACTTGCTGAATCAGAAACTCTGGGAATGGGCCCTTTGTAGTGATTCTGATGCACTCTGAAGTTTGAGAGCCATTGGTCTGGTTCCAGTGGTTTTACATGTTATTCCAGTTTACTCTCCTAACAAACCTACTACACATTAGCTGGAATATCTCCAATTTATATGTGAGTGAAATGAGACACAAAGAGTCAAGTGACTTGGCTTGATCTTAGGTTGTCTTTTAGTGTGTCCTAACCTACATGCAAGGGGTATTTTGCCTTAAGGAAACCTGGTGTATGAACAATCTAAATTTTTTAAAGATGAAAATTAGATGTGATTAGTTCTTCATAAAATCCTTTGCTTTCAAAGACTTTACTGAAGACCTCATTTAGGCAGTATGCTCTCCAAAATTATTTCAAGTATGAAATTTGCAAATTTATTTGGATGTATTTTTAAAGCAATACAAGTTACATAAGACACAATTTTTAAACATAAAAAATGTTTACATTAGAAGAATCTTCAAGAATTGTATCTTAGTGGAAATCGGCTGTGCTCGGGCTGATAGCTGACCTTTTCAACTCAGTCCATTAGAGCTTGCTCATTTATTAAAATGCAGAATTACTACAAATCAGCCTAGTGGTGAAAGAAAGTGTTTAATTCAGGAAAGTTATATTGATCAAGTGTATTAGGACATCATTGCCCCTACTGCATTAACATTAATCAACGCAGCATGACACATCCTCATCATTAATCATTTAGAAGAACAGCCAGTACATCATTAGAGTAACCTTGGTTGTAGGCTTAAGTGTCTTTTGCTTAAAAATAACCATTTTGGGGGGGCGCCTGGGTGGCTTAGTCAGTTAAACGTTTGACTTTCACTTAGGTCATGATCTCGCGGTTCGTGGGTTTGAGCCCCGCGTCGGGCTCTGGGCTGACAGCCAGCTCAGAGCCTGGAGCCTGTTTCAGAGTCTGTATCTCCCTCTCTCTCTGACACTCCCCTGCTCACGCTCTCTCTCTCTCTCTCTCTCTCTCCTAGAAATAAATAAAACATTAAAAAATTTAAAAAAAAATAATCATTTTGGGGCGCCTGGGTGGTTCAGTCGGTTAGGCCTCTGACTTCAGCTCAGGTCAAGATCTCACAGTTCTGGAGTTCAAACCCTGCTTGGGGTTCTCTGCTGTCCGCACAGGGGCAGCAGGGTGGGGGTTGGGGATGGGGAGAGCGTGCCATTTGGGATCCTCTGTTCCCTCTCTCTCTTTGCCCCTCCCCTGCTCACATGTGCTCTCTCTCTCAAAAATAAATAAACATTAAAGAAAATAATCATCTGAAGAGTGCCTGGGTGACTCATTTGGTTAAGCGTCCATTCTTGACTTCAGCTCAGGTCATGATCTCTCACTGTTGTGAGATTGAATCGTGCATGCACGCACGATCTCTCTCTCTCTCAAAAATTGTCTCAGTCTTCTTATTATTGGTAAACAGATTCCATTATCTTGTGTTGATTAATGACTTTTTAAAAAATTTCCCTTTGCAGTTTTATATGATAACCCCTCCTTGAAACCAAATAAATAACCATTTAAAGACTTTGTGTACACATGGCCAGATTTCATTCTTTCTCATTGCCATGTAGTATTCCATGGTATAGATAAACCACATCTTCTTGATCCATTCATCTGTTGATGGACACTTAGGCTCTTTCCATGTTTTAGCTATTGTGGAGAGTGCTGCTATGAACATTGGGGTACATGTGCTCCTATGCCTCAGCATTTCTGTATCACCTTGAGGGTGTTATGCTGAGCGAAATAAGTCAGGCAGAGAAGGACAAATATCATATGTTTGCACGTATAGGAGGATTAGGAGGAACTTGACGGAGGAACAAGGGGGAGAAGAAGGGCGGAAATGGTGGGGGAAAGGGAGGCAAACCATGAGAGACTCTTGAATGCTGACAAAAACTGAGGACTGATGGATGTGGGGGGGAGGGGGGGTGGGAATGGAGGAGGGCACTTTGGGGATGAGCACTGAGTGTTATGTGGAAACTAATTTGACAATAAACTATTTAAAAAAAAATAAAGACTTTGTGTAAAGGTATAGTAAAGCAACTATAATTCTTTTTTTTTTGATAATTTTTTCAATAGTTTATTTTTATTTATTTTGAGAAAGAGGTAGAGAGCAAGTGGGGGAGGGACAGAGAGAGAGGGAGACAGAATTCCAAGCAACCTCCATGTATTCAGCACAGGGCCTGATGTGGGCCTTGAACTCACGAACTGTAAGATCATGAACTGAACTGAAGTCAGACACTCAACTGACTGTGCCACCCATTTTAAAAGAATGTCAACAAAGTGCCCCTCCTAAAAAATATTTTTTAATGTGTTTATTTCTTATTTGGTAACCTGTTCATTCCTTTGTCCATTTTGTTGTTGGTGTGCTCATCTTTTTCTTATATCCTTTTTGAAAGAGAATAGAAGACAGTCTTAAATTCATTCATTAACCCTACTGTCTGAGAAATTGCTAATAGACATTAAGTTATCTTTTTTACCCAGTTTGGAACATGACTTGGTAGGTGCTAGTGTGAAGAGTATATAAAAAGACCTGTGAAGGAAATAATTTCCGTAGTTTAGTATATAATGTGTACTTGAAAATCTACATGAAAGTAAATTACATGAATTGCACAAAGACCAGGGTGTAAGGAGGACATATTCCTGACACCTGCTGCAGAGTCTGTAATGACACCTTGCCTCTTAGACATAATATTTATTTATAAGATCTATTCATACATTTTGTTTCCTTCAAAATTAGCCATATAGGCATTAGACCAGTCTTATGTGCCAAAGTCTAAGGAGTGTTCCATTGATGATAAAAATTTACTGTTTTCAGCATGCCTAATGATTTCTCAATTATACTATGTTTATAAAACTTCTGTTTATTCCTATTGACACTTAATTTTTCTATTAAAAGAAGAGTAGAATAAAATGCCAAATATATTAATGTGATTGCATTAATATATTGGAGATGCTGCTGCTGCAAGAATTAAATTGTTACACAATGTAGTGGCACAAAATGTCCTTTTGTTGCTTGATACAAGAAAATTCAGATTTTCCTCTGAGGTCTTCGTGTATAAGAAAGTGTAGATTATATGAAAGTTGAATAAGCAAGTACTGCATATATAAAATGTAATGTCATACCTCAAGAAACTTGGGGGACTCAGCAGTAATTTGAGGGACAATTAAAATCTAAATTTTATGTACTTGTAAGTTAATAGTTCAAAGAAGGCAGTGATAATGATAGATTTTCCATGGTTTGCAAACTTTTAATGAAAGCATTTTACAAATGCAATCTTGTTTAAAAGCAAAAATGGGAGATGGAAGAAAGTACAGTGGCTCTGGTTGAAGTCAGAGGGATGAAAGGCCCAGAGCTCTGCCCCAGGCAGCTCCTGGGCAATTTTGAGAAAATAACAGTATTCAAATTTATTTCTTCCCCCTCTTCATGTATTTGTTCATTTTTATGGCCAACAAATATTTGAGTGCTTATTGTATGCTAAGCACTAGGCTAGTTTCTGAGTATAAAGTAGTGAGCAAAGTGCTTATCTTTGAAAGCATCTCACATTTTGAAAATCATAGAGGAGGTTTTCTCATTGCAGTTTCATGTAGTTCTCTGACTCCAGGTTAAATATCCCTCAGTTAAGCTCTGTCTTATGGTAATGCCTAACTGCACTCATTCTTGTTTTACTTTTAGACAACTAACTAGCTGATGAATTCTAAGAAAATGCTCTTTCTGTTTAGGTCATCTTTGTCTTTTCAGTCTCCTTAATTAACTCCACATGCAGTTTATGAACATTCATTCTTATGATTATGGTGCTTTAATCAATGTAGTCCACATGTAACAGTCCAGCATATAAATTGAAGTTGTATAGTTCATCATTGCATTCTCTTAATATTAAATTTAGAGGACCTAAGAGAGTTTGACTAATATCCCCCCTAAAATTATGAGAATTCAGAAAACTCTAAAGAAGCTGCAGTTTTGCTGGGTTGCTGGCTTTAACGAGGACATCTGTTTTGGGTGACTGTCTAATAGAAGGAATCAGAGTATCGTATGAGAGAGAATAGAGCTGAGCCCTTGCTTGTGGGTGATTTAAGTCAAATGGTGAATGGATGTCAATGAGATTTTTTTTTTTTTTTTTTTTATCTTGGGGAGGATGATTGGATACCTTTTCTGGTGAAGGTGATTATATTTTAGAAGTGACCCTCAGATGAACAAAAGGAGGAAGTGGAGTGGAGAGGAAGCAAGCACTTCATTTAAGGGTGCAGATAATGTGCTAGGCACTGTAATCCTCCTATGTGCATGCTTATGAGATATTTTTATTATCATTTTATATATAAGGAAACTGAGACTTGGGAAGAGTTTTTATCCAAGGTAACATGTATAAGAGGTGGATGAGTCTGGATTCAAATACATGCTATTTTCATTACATAGTGCTGCTTGTTCATGCCTTTCTTCTCTGTTACTCTTAGCCACATTGACTTCTCTTTTCGCCATGCCTTTGCCTCTTTGCAGCTCTAGCTTCACTGCTGTTTTCTCTTCCTTAGTACAGTGTACTTCCTAATTCTGATAGTAGTTAGTGTTTTCATGCTATCAGATGGTTTAGTTGTCAGTTTCTCCTGTACTTAGTGTATCATTGTTGCTGGGTAGGAGCCCAGCAAATGCAAGGGAATAGGGACATTGGTTAGAAGACAGTGGTGTGAATCATGGCATGAAGCATGAGGTGAGTAATCTGTGACCAAATGTTAGGGAGGCTTGGAAAACTGGCCAGAGAAAGACCCAGGAATATTCCATTGTAAGGATTTAGAAGGCAGAGAGTCAAATATTTAATTTTATTCTTGTTCCCAGTGCGGAGTTCTCTTAATATGTCAACTGAGAGAGCATCCCAGATTCTCTTCATATCTATTCCTCCTTTGCAGAGGAAGTCCTGCTATCTAAGAAGCCTAATGTGGAGCAGGGGGTCACCAGCAAAATGAGGATGGCACAATCAACCTTCAGAATTGTTGTAAGATTAGAGAAAATGCATATAAATACTCAAGATAGTGTCTGGCAAATAGCAGGACTCAAAAATTAGTGGATATTACCATTATTATTTTTTAATTTTGCCTCATTTTGCTGATGGTCATACTGCTGTTTCTGGGATTCTTTTCTCTTTTTTTTCTAGCCTAGGGTTTGAGCTAGAACTAACCCAAATTAGGTTCTTGAAAATGCCACACACTGAGCATGATACCAGGATGCAGATCTTATTCCCTGCTAATTCAGGGAGCTCTCGATTTAATAACAGGAATGACTACTGAGAATATTTATTAGAAAGGTAATGATGAGGATAGCAGCTGTGTACAGGTTCTGTACCAGATGTTTACATGCATTTTCACATTTAACCTTTTTAACGCCAAGAGACCAGAATGAGGAAACTGAGGTACAGAATGCTAATCATTTATCCAGGGTACACAGTTTAGAACAATAATTATAGTATAATGTAAACATGATAGAGCATATGGAGAAGAGAGAACTAGTGGAGTCAGGGAAGCATCAAAGAAGACACTATTTTGATGCAGGTTTTGAAGGAGGAAAAAAGGGATAGACAGAGCTAGAAGCCAAAAACAAACAAAAAACTTTTACCAAACTTTAGAAAAAGGAGAAACACATTCCAGGTCCAGGGAAACTATGTACAAAAGCTTGGAAGTATAAAAAAACAATGACTTGTTTGAGAACTGTAAGGAGTGTAGCATGTTTTAGAATAGATGGCAGTTGAGGGGAAGGAGGTATGAGTTCAGTCTGGAATTAAATAGATCATCAAAGATCTCATGGGGGCACCTGGCTGGATCAGTCAGTGGAGCATGTGACTCTTGATCTCGAGGTTGTGAGTTCCAGTCCCACACTGGGGCTAGAGATTACTTAAAAAAAAAAAAAAAAAAAAAAAGTCTCAGGTACCAAATGATAAAATACCTTCGCTATAAGTTAGTGAGAGGCATTGGGTATTTTAGCCAGGGAAATGTCATTATCACATTTATGGCTTTGAAGGAACACTGGGAGCTATTTGCAGGATGCTCTGGGGAGAAGTGAGATTGGAGTCAGGGTGCCCAGTTTGAAGCTTACTGCAGAGGTTTTGGTGAAATGTGATGAGGGCTTGAATAAAGACAGTAAGAGTGCCCGAGAGGGGATAAACACAAGATGTGCAGCAGAATTTGGCAACTAACTGCATGTTAGAGGGTAAGGAAAAAGAAGCTCAGAATTATCCTCAGCTTTCTGACAGAGTAGTGGGAAGATGGTGGCACCGTCGTTTGAGATTATCAAGGACTGTGCTTTTTTCACTGCTCTGTCACCAGTGCCTACCTGCTATGGACATGTATGCCCTGAATTTTATTTTATTGGATGAAAGTGTAATTTTGGAATGTATCAGGAGTAAATACAGTTGTTAAGGAAAAATAAATTATTCAACTGAAGGAGGAAGCTTTGGAGCTTTAGATTCCTGAGAAAACAATCTTCATTTAAAAAGAGTCACCAGACCAGTGACTTCAGCTTGAAAAGAAGTACTCAGATATGTGGGAGCAGTGTTTGACTTTTACTTGCACAGGATATGTACTGATTTTTTTTCATTGAAAGACCGTGAGTAGAATATAACTATTTGAAGAATATATATTGGTTCTTGACAATCTTTTCTCTGTACAGGTTTGTAGCCATCTTGCAGAACTTTTGAATATGAATCAAATGGAGTCCTTTCCTTTTAGGAATGTATATTTTTAGGTAATTGAGAAAAATCAAGGTAATTCCATATATACAATATACAGCTGAGTTTTAGTACTGTGGACAGGATGGATAATGGTGGACAGAGAGAAGCAAATCTGAAGTATAGGCTATCTGGAAAGAAATACCCTTTTCTAGTTTTATGTACAGATACCAGAACTAAGCTAACATTGTTGTCTGATGTTTTTTAAGCATGATATATCATTATTAAGAATTTCTTTTAATGTTATTTACACTTATTACTTAGTGAATTGGTTTAAGCATAGTGACTTGATATATATTATTTCAAGTTCTAAGTTATACGGAAGGCTGAAACAATAACATTTTACTATATCTAGATTGTGTTTTATAAGATAGAGTTAAAGCTTATGGAATGTCTTAGTTTATATCTGAGTTTAAACTGCAGTCTTGTTCTGGAAATATATGCTTTCCTAAAGAATGGTGGAAATAGTGTATTAACAGCTTGTAGCTAAAAATAGAGAAAGAAGGAAGTAGCTTATTGATACCACTCTGCCTGAGCAAAATTCCTTGGAGAGCTACTGGAGGAGGACAGAGAGTGAAGCCTTCAGAAAAGTTGCTCAGTAGGAATATTGTATGATTATAATGCAGATGCCTCTATTGTACTTTATACCCCAAGGTATATAAGTATACCTTAAAAAATAAGTGCATATTTTTTGAAGTCTTAAAGGGCTTCCCTACCCATGGGGTGCAGGAATAACACCTATTTTCAAAAAACTCTTTAAAGCATTTTATTTAAAGTAACATAAATCAGTCATTATAGTTTATTATTAATATGATTTGTTACTTTGTTAGGCCACATCTATTTTGGCCTTCTTTACCTTGGAAGTGGACAAAAGGATTAAGTAGCAAATACTCTTTTTTTCTTATAGATCTGTTTTACTGCCTTCCTTTAGTTTTCTTATTGGATTTTCTAACATTTATTAATTTTTTTTCTCTTTTCTTTCATAGCCTAATCCAAAAGTTGAGTGATTATATACCATCATTCTTCATTTTTGAGTAACACTTATCCTTGGAAATCAGTGAAAGTATTTTTGAAGTTCTTTATTTTTCCTTATAAACTGATATTTGTCTTTAGCTTCTCAAAATCACCCCCATCCCTTCTCTCCCTTCCTGTCCCCAGAATGCATTTAAGACATATTCCACTTTTTGGCTTCCCCTGGAGAAGGGATTATTTTCTAACAACATATATTTAAGTACTGACTGATAATTAATAAACTCAATAAAACTTTGGTAATTAGATTCTTTAGGAGGTCAAGTTTGCCAAATGTCAGGATTAATCGAATCTGAGTCTCTTCAGATCCAAAGGAAAATTTTGCAGCCTGTCATTCCCAGTCTGTTTCTCTTTCTATATTTTCCATGCTGTGGAATAGTACTTCCATTGACCCAGTTAAACAAATTTGAAGGCTTCTCTTTCTCTGTATCTGCATTCTCTACATTTTCTCAACATCAAAGAATTATCATGTCCATTGGATTCTACCTGTTCTCTATCCCCTAAGCCACTGGCAGAGTCCAAGTCTTAATCACTTCTTACTTTCATAGTTTCTTGAATATATCATTTTTAACTTCCTTCTTTCCTTTGTTCTAGTTTCAGATCACCCTCCTTATTCTGTCTGGGTGAGCTCTCTAAAACCATCTTATTCTTTTTTTTTTTTTTAATTAAAAAAATTTTTTTAACGTTTGTTTATTTTTGAGACAGAGATAGAGACAGAACAGAGTGTGAGCAGGGGAGAGACAGAGAGAGAGAGGGAGACACAGAATCCAAAGCAGGCTCCAAGCTCTGCACTGTCAGCACAGAGCCTAATATGGGGCTTGAACTCACAAACTGCAAGATCTTGACCTGAGCCGAAGTCAGACATGCAACTGACTGAGCCACCAGGGCACCCTAAAACCATCCTGTTCTTAACATTCTCTTACCCCCTGCCCAATATTATAAGTCTTTAAGTCTGAAAACTCAACTCCTAATTTTTCTTTCTTTCTTATTGTTATTTTTTATTTTAGAGCAAGAGAGTATGAGCAGAGGAGAAGGGAAGAGGGAGAAAGAGAGAGAGAAAAAAAGTCCAAGCGGGCTCTATGCTCAGTGAAGAGCCCAACGTGGGGCTCGATCCCTTGACCCTGGGATCATACCCTGGGCTGAAATCAAGAGTCAGATGCTCAACTGACTGAACTACCCAGGTGCCCTTCACATCCTAATTTTTCTTAAACTCAAGATTAAGGAATACTCCTTTACTAAAATCTAGGGTTAAAGTGGTTAAGAAACATCTGCTGGAGCTAAAATTTTAGGGTGTATGTACATAAACATTTGGTGAGGATTTTCATTTACCAGGGATAATTTGACTTAGAAGCATGTAATTGTAGAATGAATTGAAAAAACCCCATCAATCTGCATTTGATTTTCATTGTCTGCTTTGACTGAATCAAAGATACCCAGTTGCCCAATACCATGCTGGCTCTGTTCAAGAGAAGCATTGTATTGCTTCAGATAGTCAAAGCAGAAGTTGTGGGGGTGAGAGAAACACTTTTGTAAATATTTGCTTGTGTTTTATTCATCAGTCTGGAGACTTCAGCAAAACTATTCCTAGATCTTTGAGGGAGTCAATTGTGGCAGCTTTAAAGGATACTAAACAGAAATAATGAGTTCTTAGGAAATCCAACCTATTTTTAGATTTCACATATAAAAATGGAATCATATACTGGATAATGAAATCATGGATCATTACTCCTCATTCAGCAAATATTTATTGAACACTTGTTGGCCTAGGATGATTATCAGAGCTTGGGTTACATCCATAAATAAAACAAAGATCCTTGCCTTCGTGGAGCTTATATTCCCGTGGCAGGAAATGGACTGTAAATAAACACCTCCCTCCCAAACCCCCCCCCCCCCCCCCCCCCCCCCCCATTAGAAGGAGTAAGTACATTGGAGAAAAGAAAAGATAGAGCAGCGTACAGGGAATTGGCCATCCTGGTTTGGGGGCCCATGTTTTGCTATATGTTAGTAAAGAGACTTCATTGAAAATGTGTCCTGTGAGAAGATGACAAATTATCATTTGTCCTGTAAATATTAGTTGCTAAGAACATGTTATGCTTTGAGAATAAAGAAAATATGCATCAGATTCGATCCCAAACCTCACTGCATACACAGTTGAGCAAGAAAAGGAAAAAATGTGAATAAACAAGCATTGTACTGTGACTGATGCTTTGATAGAAACATACATAGACTTTTCTTTAATCAGATCTCACTAGTGCTCTTAGGTTTCTTTAGATTAGGGTTCTGTGAATTGGTTTTTCTCTCTACACACCTCTGTACTACTCTCTTTTAAAAAGAGACGCTCTGACTACCCACCTGTCCAAATAAAATAGAGTCCATGGCATTTGGAAACACCTGATTATCCAAGTGGATTGTTTTTATTTAGCATCTGTCCGGTCATTCATTCTGTACCCATGCACAAATATATAATGAGTACCTATAAAATGTGGTAGGCACTTTGGTAGGTGCTGGAACTACAACCAGTAAGACAAACTTCTGCTTTTTAGGAGCTTACATTTTAGTGGAGGAAGCAATCAATATGTAATTAATAGGATGTTTATATATTATACACCAGTGGTTCTCAAACTTTTTGGTCTCAGGACCACTTTACAAACTTATTGAGGACACCAAAGAGCTTTTGTTTATATGGGTTATATGTATTGATATTTACCAAGTTAGAAATTAAAACGGAAGGATTTAAAAAATTATTTATGTATTCACTTAAAAATATCAATAACCCATTATACGAATAACATTTTATGAGAAAATAACCATTTTCCCAAACAAAGGAGAAATAGTGAGAAGAATGAACTTGCGAAAATTGTTAATATTCTTTGATACTTCATCAAAACTCGACAAGTGATAGTTTCTTAAGGTTAGTTGCAGTGTGGAATCTGAAACTTTAACAATGAAATTTTTGTATGAAAATACTCTATTACATTAAAATCCATTGGTTTGCCTGTGCTTTGAATGGATCTTTTTACCCTAGGTATAATTTTATAACATCATGCATTTGTCATATACAATAATTGACATATACCATTATGTGACATAATCATATTTGTTGATATTGCCCTAAACTCTTCAGAAAAGGCTTTAAGCATTGAGAATCTTCCAAGATCATGGTGGCTGGCAAATACAGGTTTTCTAAAATTCTAATATTTGCTTGAAAGGCTGGATTTTATAATTGGCAACATGAACTATAAGCTTTCTCTGCAATGACAGGCTCATTTCCATCATTGTTAGGAAAATGTCTGCTAAATATCCCAGTTTGAATAATATAGTTGTCAGTTCTTTCAAGTAAAAATGCTATTCCATGAGAAAAGTGCCACTTAGTTCATAACTCAGTTAAACAAGTACTTTTACTTGAGATAATCATTATATTTTGGTAAGCAGAAGTGCTTACGCCTAGTTCCTGTTTGATATGTAGACTATTTTAAAGCGTATATCTTATGCTTTATATGGTTGAGATTTATTTATTTATTTATTTATTTTTACAAATAGTTTATTGTCAAATTAGTTTCTACATAACACTCAGTGCTCATCCCCAAAGTGCCCTCCTTCATGCCCATCCCCCCTCCCCCCCACATCCATCAGTCCTCAGTTTTTGTCAGCATTCAAGAGTCTCTCATGGTTTGCCTCTCTCCCTTTCCCCCACCATTTCCGCCCTTCTTCTCCCCCTTGGTCCTCCGTCAAGTTCCTCCTAATCCTCCTATACGTGCAAACATATGGTATTTGTCCTTCTCTGCCTGACTTATTTCGCTCAGCATAACACCCTCAAGGTCCATCCATGTTGCTACACATGGCCAGATTTCATTGTTTCTCATTGCCATGTAGTATTCCATGGTATAGATAAACCACATCTTCTTGATCCATTCGTCTGTTGATGGACACTTAGGCTCTTTCCATGTTTTAGCTATTGTGGAGAGTGCTGCTATGAACATTGGGGTTCATGTGCTCCTATGCCTCAGCATTTCTGTATCCCTTGGGTAAATTCCTAGCAGTGCTATTGCTGGGTCATAAGGGAGTTCTATTGTTAGTTTCCTGAGGAACCTCCACACTGTTTTCCAGAGGGGCTGTACCTGTTTACATTCCCACCAACAGTGCAGGAGGGTGCCCGTTTCTCCACATCCTCGCCAGCATCTAGAGTTCTCTGATTGGCTCATTTTAGCCACTCTGACTGGCGTGAGGTGGTATCTCAGTGTGGTTTTGATTTGTATTTTATGGTTGAGATTTAATATTAACTTGCTTCTTCAAGGGCATTCTTTTTTTTCTTATGTTTATTTTTGAGAGGGGGAGAGAAACAGAGTATGCGCGTGGGGGGTGGGGGGAAGGGTGGAGAGAGAGAGAGAGGGAGACACAGAATCCAAAGTAGGCCTCAGGCTCTAAGCTGTCATCACAGAGCCCAACTCGATGCCATTGTCTCCATTCATGCTAAGGTGCCAGTAGTTTTATCACCATTGCTCTTGCACCATCAGTGCAAAAGTCAACACAGTGAAAAATGCAGATAGCTTCCTAGTATCATCATGAAAGTAGTTTTACCCTAAGAACACCTTGACCTCATTGGACCTCTAGAGGTGTTATTATATCTTATTTCATGTTGTTTTCACAGTAATCTTTGAGGTAGTTGGTGATATTAACCCCTTTTGAAATTCATGGATACAACTCAGAGATTTTGATGTTTACTTATTATTTTGAGAGGGAGAGAGACAGAGCATTAGTGGCTGAGAGGCAAAGAGAGAGGGAGACATAGAATCCCAAGCAGACCCCAGACTCTGTTGTCAGTACAGAACCTGACGTGGGGTTCAAACCCAAGTGAGATCACGACCCAAGCCCAAGTTGATCATTTAACCAAGTTAGTCCCCCAGGCACCCTGGAAAGGTTTATATTGTTATCTCTTAAGAAGGATTTTGTCTAGTAAGAAGGGCATGGGATGAGGCTTATTTAACAGGGGTAGGGTTGTAAAAAGCCTAGAGATTTCATTGTTATTTGTTGTTTTCTGCGTACTTTGTCATTGCAAAATACTAAACTTCTCTGTTTCTATATTCTGGAAAGTAAGGATAATAATAATAATAGTTATCTCATGTAGTTGTTATGAGGGGTTTAATTAGTTAATACATGTTATATATTTAGACATGTGTCAGACTATACTGATACAAATTAAGTATCAATAAGCTCAGTAGAGTTAGCTTTTATTATTTACACAGAGACAACACTCAGCCATTTCAGCTGAGGGGGAAACTTAAGGAAAATCTAGGAATTATGACTTATGTGAGCATTAAGTACTATGTAACTGAAATATAGTGGTTCTTAGAGGAGTAGGTCAGGAATTAAGTAGGGAAACGGTAGATTTGGACCCTGATTATTGCTGGGCTATAGTTATAAACTGTTGTTCAAAATTGTGCCCCTAATGTTTGAGACAATGGCTAAAAATGGCATGTATTTATATACTACCTGAATATTGGAAATATTTTAATACATTTAAGGAAGGAGAGAGCAGGTCCTCCATGAGCAATATACATAGAGAAGGTAACATTTCAGTGTAGCCCAGAAGAATGAATAGGATTCTAGTAAGCAGATATTAGAAGTCATCAGAATGGGTAAAGATAACACCTCATTCAACAGTGTGCTACCCAACCAAGTGATTGTACTTTCAGGAGAATAAATTACATAAGATCATGGATTGTCTTCTCCTTGCTTACATCTCAAACACAGTACCTGATGCATATTGGGCCCAGCAGATATTTAAGTGGTGTCTCAGCACTTAATCTTGTAAACATGTTTTTAATGTAATGTTTTTATTTCAAAATAACTTTCAGAGAAAACGAGACCTTCCTGATTTTAGAGGTTAATTCTTCTTTTTACTATGATTACAAAACAGGCAAATAACCACTTCCTTTTGCAAACAGGCAGTAATGTATCAATAATTGTCATATGTCTTAATGGAGAAAAAATGTGTCTGTAGAAGTACAGAACCCTAAGTAGTGTGTCAGGAATGGCAAAATAGGGTAATTTTGAAAACTTATCTTAAAATCTACTACAAATATGTATGATGTAGGAAATGTGAATAGATATGCAATAAAAGAGATAAGATTATAGAATCCTGAAAATGTTAAATGTTTTACCTACTGAATGAATATTGTTTTTCGTTCTGTGTATCTTAAATTACATCTGTATCAGCCAGGCATTATTGGGAATTAGAGGAGTTACCAGTAATCCGTTCCTGATTTATTTACTCTAGCTAATCATTTGTTTTCTCTTGAGGCTATTTGTGAGAATAGTCTATTGATATTTTAGTATATGTCAGGCACTATGGTAAATATTATACAAATTAATTATCTTATTTTTTTATTTTTAAGTTTATTTGTTTATTTTGATAGAGAAAGCATGTTTGCATGAGGGAGAAGGAGAGAGAGGGAGAGAGAAAATCCCAAGCAATTTCTGTGCTGTCAGCCAAGAACCCAATGTGGGGCTCTGTCTCACAAACTTGAGCCAAATTCATGAGTCAGGTGCTTAACTGACTGAGCGACGTGGGTGCCCCTAATTATCTTATTTAAACAACACAACAGCCTTATAAGGTCTAGCCACACTTACCCCCATATGTAATATTATCATCCTTAGATTACGTATGAGAAAAGTAAGCCTTAGAGAGTTTAAGTAACTTGCTCAAGATCTGGCTGAATAGGGACAAAAATAGGTACCAGAGCCAACCTTCTTAGCTTTTTTTTTTTTAATTTTCCCCATATTTATTTTTGAGAGTGGGAGAGAACAAGCAGGTGAAGGGCAGAGAGAGAAGGAGGCAAGGATCTGAATGAAGCAGGTTCTGTGCTGACAGCAGCGAGGCCAATGGGGGGCTCAAACTCATGAACCTGAGCCGAAAGAAGTTGGATGCTCAACCAGCTGAGCTACCCAGGCGCCCTACCTTCTTAGCTTTTTCACCACACTGCCTAAGAGACACCAGAAAGCAATAGCTTTGTGGACATTTGGTGGCTTATGGTGGTGTTTTCCAAACTATGGATAGTAATCCATTAGTGTATTGTGAATCCTATTTAATGGACCAAGATCAGCATTTTTTTAAAAGGTGAAATACAACACAGAGAAAATATCAATTGTGGAATGTAGTAAGAGCAGACATTGTTATGTGAAACTAATGTTCTAATTTTATATGTATATGTGTTTGTGAACTGGGTCATGTTATAAAATGTATTTTTTAGGAGGGCACTTGTTGGAATGAGCACTGGGTGTTATATGGAAACCAACTTGACAATAAACTATGAAAGAAAAATAAAAGAAGAAAACTTGGCTAAAACAATAAGAGCATTAAAAAAAATGTATTTCTTATTGTGAGTCATAGCCAAATAAAATTTGTAACCTACTGGCTTAGAGAATAGGAAGAATTTGAAAAATGTAATGAAGAGGAAACATAGATGCTAGAGAAGAAATTTTAGAGATAAACTGAATGTATAAAATTATGAAAAATGGAAGAGTTGGGGCACCTGGCTGGCTCAGTAAGAGAAGCATGCAGCTCTTGAAATGTGGTCATGGGTTCAAGTCCCGGTTGGATATAGAGATTACTAAAATATAATTAAACT
The DNA here is from genome assembly GCF_003009895.1 of Hyaena hyaena. Classification (NCBI taxonomy): domain Eukaryota; kingdom Metazoa; phylum Chordata; class Mammalia; order Carnivora; family Hyaenidae; genus Hyaena; species Hyaena hyaena. The sequence continues at coordinate 8,796,354 of NW_024080637.1, read as the reverse complement.
AAAAAGAGGAAGAGTTTACCTACCTTTACAAATTTGGGGAAAATAATACACTATTTATAAGTTGTTTTAACTAATAAATTTAGGGCCCTTTTAGAAAGAATTCACTCAGAATTAGTGTAGTTTTAATTTCACTTTTAGAGAGCTGCCTCTGCAGGTGGTTTATGAACAGTGTATATCATTATTATATTTTTGTTTTTCATATGAACAGATAATTTATTATGGTTGAATAATTAACCAGACGTGTTATTGGTGCTTCATATACACAGAAATATTTTTCCTATTAGATCTAGCAGAATAGAGGTTTGTTTACTGAGTCATAGGAGAATGGGAGAAGGTGAGCTACATTAGTCAGAATAATAGAGTATTGAATTTCCAGCTAGAAAGGATGTTTTAATTATCATAAAAAACACATAACATGACATTTACCATCTTAATCATTTTAAGTGTATAGTATAGTAGTGTTAAATATATTCACATTTTTGTGAAACAAATCTAAGTTTTTCATTTTGTGACACTGAGACTCTATACCTGCTAAATACTAATCCCCCCTACCTCTTCTCTCTAGCCCTTGGTAACCACATTTTTACTTTGTTTCCATTATTTTGACTACTTTAGATACTTGATAGGAATAGAATCATACAGTATTTGCCCCATTGTGACGGGCTTAATTTGATTAGCATAATGTCCTCAAGGTTCATCCACGTAGTAGCTTGTGATAGGACTTCTTCTTTTTAAAAGCTGCATAATAGTCTGTTGCAAGTATTTTGCACATTTTCTTTATCTAGTCATCTGTCAGTGACAAGTAGATTATATCTACCTCTTGGCTTCTGTGAAAAATGTTATGCTCTGGTCATAAAAATATCTCTTTGAGATTCTACTTTGAGTTCTTTTGGATAAATACTCAGAAGTGGGATTGCTGGATCATTGATGATTCTATTTTTAATTTTCTGCAGAAACTTTATACTGTTTTCCATAATGGCTGTGCCATTTTATGTTCCCATCAACAGAGCATAAGGATTCCAACTTTGCATCCTCATCAAAACTATTTTGTATTCTTTTGATAGTGGCCATCCTGATAGGTGATTGTGGTGTTGACCTCAATTTCTGTAATGATTAGTGATGTTGAGTATCCTTTCATGTGCTGATTGGCTAGTACTTGTATGTCTTTTTTGGAGAAATTTCTTTTCGGGTCTCTGGGCCATTTTTTAATTGAGCTATTTTTATGTTTTTGGGTTATAGAAGTTCTTATATTAACCTCTGATCAGATGTAGGTTGCTTTTTTAAAAAATTTGCACAGAAAAATTTGTTTGTTGTAGTTCTATTTATCTAATTTTTAATTTCATTGCCTGTGCCTTTGGTGTCATACCCAAGAAATCATTGCCAAATCCAGGATTCTGAAGCTTTCTCTTTCTGTTTTCTTCTGGTTTAATAGTTTTAGCTCTTACATTTAATCTATTTTGTTACTTTTTGCATATGGTATAAGGCAAGAGTCTAAATTCATTCTTTTGAATGTGGATATCCAATTTTCCCAGCGCCATTTGTTGAAGAGACTGACTTTTCCCCAGTGTATAGTGTTGGCACTCTTGTCAAAAATCATTTGACCACAGACAGACACATGAAAGAATGCTCAACATCACTCATCATCAGGGAAATACAAATCAAAACCACATTGAGATACCTCCTTACTCTGGTCAAAGTGGATAAAATTAACAACTCAGGAAACAACAGATGCTGGCGAGGATGTGGAGAATTGGGAACCCTCTTGCACTGTTGGTGGGAATGCAAACTGGTACAGCTGCTCTGGCAAACAGTGTGGAGGTTCCCAAAAAATTAAAAATAGAACTACCATACGACCCAGCAATAGCACTACTAGGAATTTATCCAAAGGATACAGGAGTGGTGATTCAGAGGGGCATACTTACCCCAGTGTTTATAGCAGTGCTTTCAACAATAACCAAATTATGGAAAGAGCCTAAATGAGCATCAACTGATAAAAGGATAAAGAATATGTGATTTATATATACAATGGAATACTACTTGGCAATAAGAAAGAATGAAATCATGCCATATGCAGCAACGTGGATGGAACTGGAAGGTATTATGCTGAGTGAAATAAGTCAGTTAGAGAAGGACAGATATCCTGTTTTCACTTATACGTGGATTTTGAGAAACTTAACCGAAGAACATGGGGGAAGGGAAGGGGAAAAATAGTTACAAACATAGGGAGGGAGGCAAACCATAAGATACTCTTAAATACAGAAAACGAACTGAGGGTTGATGGGGGAGGGTGGTAGAGAGGGGGAAATGGGTGATGGGCATTGAGGAGGGCACTTGTTGGGATGAGCACTGGATGTTGTATGTAAGCGATGAACCATGAGAATCTACCCCAAAAACCAAGAGCACATTGTACACACTGTATGTTAGTCAATTTGACAGTAAATTATATTTAAAAAAAAATCATTTGGCCACACATGCAGGGGTTTATTTCTGGGTTCTCTGTTCTGTTTCCATTGGTCTTTATGCCCATCATTATGCCAGTAAGCCTCCAATTTGAAAATGCCAAAATGAGTATTCAGATGGTGTAAGTGACTTGCTAAGATCAACGCTAGATAAAGGTAGCAAAGCATGGGCTATATTTTCTGGTGCTTAGTTCTATATTCTCATACAGTAAGATTTGTATGTATGTACAATTTGTATACAAAATTTGCCACATGTTTACCTTTGCTTATTCTGTCCTCTTTACCTCCTTTGTCAGTGCCTCCTTCACCACACATCCCTTCTCCCTCTCCTTCTTCCTTTCTATATCCCCTCTCTCCCCCCACGTCCACACCTTTGCCTCTAATTCAGTTTTAAAAACCCAACTGTAATCTCCATGCTCCAGAAGCCTTCCTTGAGTTCATCTCCACAAGTATTAACCCCTTGGGATATGTTCTTGAACTCTGCTTACACTGATTTACTCAGTCATTCTGTATAGTAGCAGTGGTCAGTTTGCATATGTTTTCTCCCTATCACTGGAGTGTATGTTCTACACAAACAGGGACTGGGTCTTATTTGAATCTATGTCCCTAGTTTCTAAACAGTACTTGGTGTTTACTAGCTACTACATAAATGTTGGATGGATGGATAGGAGGATGGATGGATATATCTAATAACTGTGATAAATACTATGGTTAATATTATCAGAGAACCTAAAATCTTACAGAGACAAAATATAAACACGTTGAAAGTGTAAATAACAGTGTTTTGAGTAGTATAAGATTAAATTTTATGGGTAGTCAATAAATACTTGTTCAGAGAATAATTGGATGATGCATTGGCACTTAAGGAGAGAAAGGTCACTGCTGTTGGACTAGTTAGGTAAGACTTCCTCGAGGAGAACTAGGACTTATTCTGAGGCATGCGAGGTTTAGATAGATGGAATGAAGGGTAGAGTCCATGTTAAGGCTTACAGAGGGAAAAAGTATTCAGTGAACTTGAAGATAATTTAGAGTGTTTAAAGGTCATTGAAAAGATGGTTTGATTCATGTAAAACAAGCACAAAATGGAAGATGTGGAACGATTTTACTGTGAAACAGGGAGGTTAGGTGAATTCTGTAGGATATGGTAGAATTTTGAGGTTTTTAAAAATAGAAATAGCATTTCTTTAAAAAAAATTTTTTTTTAAATGTTTTATTTATTTCTAGGAGAGAGAGAGACAGCGTGAGCAGGGGAGGGTCAGAGAGAGAGGGAGTCACAGACTGAAGCAGGCTCCAGGCTCCGAGCCGGCAGTCAGCACAGAGCCCGACGCGGGGCTCGAACCCACGAACCGCGAGATCATGACCTAAGCGAAAGTCGGACGCTCAACCGACTAAGCCACCCAGGCGCCCCTTAAAAAAATTTTTAATGCTTATTTAAAAAAAAAATTTTTTTTAAATGTTTTATTTATTTCTAGGAGAGAGAAAGAGAGCGTGAGCAGGGGAGGGTCAGAGAGAGAGGAAGTGGCAGACTGAAACAGGCTCCAGGCTCTGAGCTGGCAGTCAGCACAGAGCCCGACGCGGGGCTCGAACCCACGAACCACGAGATCATGACCTAAGCGAAAGTCGGACGCTTAACCGACTAAGCCACCCAGGTGCCCCTTTAATGCTTATTTTTGAGAGAGAGAGAGAGAGAGAGAGAGAGAGAGGGAGGAGGGGCAGAGAGAGATGGAAACACAGAATCTGAAACAGGCTTCAGGCTCCAAGCTATCAGCACGGAGCCTGACATGGGGCTCAGACTCACGAGCTGTGAGATCATGCTGTGAGCTGAAGTCGGAGCTCAGCTGACCGAGCCACCGAGGTACCCCTAAGCAGCATTTCAATATTAGCTCAATCTGAGGTGTGCAGGCTGTGTTGGAGGTTGCAGAATATACACAAGTACTACATTTGTGATGATATTTTGTTTACAGACATAAGACTGTATGACTGTTTGAACCAGCATGTAGTCAGTAGGAACTGAAAGAAAGGATAGAAAGAGGGACTGTATCAAGGAAGAATCTGATGATCCTGGTATCTGATTTCATTTGTGAGGAGGCGGCAGATTTTTGCCATTTGGTGATCTGATGGCAGTGAGAATGACACCTCTTGTCATGCCCTAGCCATTTCTCAATTCAGGCCCATTACAACCATTTCCTAAATGGTGTGGCCACCTTAATTTTTGCACCATTTTTCATTCTCTACAACACTGCCAGATTGATGTTCCTAATATGCACATTAGACCATGTCATTCTCATGCTTGAACTTTTTAAGGGCTGGAATTTCCATTGTCTTAAAGATAAAGTCCATTTGTACTCCTTGGGCTGGGATCCTAATCTTTTGCCATTTCCTTCTCCCCAAATCAATCCAGTGTTCTAGGCACATTTAAGCCAATTTCCCAGATACACCTTTTTCATACCTCAGTGTCTTTGTTGTTGTTCTTTTCTCTTTCAAGATGTCTTTATCCTTCTCTACTTAACAAACTAATTCGTATTCTTTATTCACTTCTTTTGTGTGTGCGGGTGGAGGGCATAAGCCATGTATTTATACAGTTAAATACAAATCTTTCTTTACTAGATTTTGAGCTCCTTGAAATCAGGGTCAGGGCATAATAAATGCTCAACAATTTAATAATAGTTTAATGCTTATTGAGCACTTAACCTTATGTCATTTACCTGTCCAAGTGTTGTATTTACTCATTTAATCTCCGAAATTGTGGTAGGTTATTTTACAAATGAGAACACTGAGGCTTAGAAAGAATAACTTGTGGCAAATTATATGGTTAATAACTAGCAAAGCTCAGAGTTGAACCTAGAGTCCATGTTCTTTAACTCCATATGTCACAGTAGCTTACTATGGCATTCTCTAAATGATGTCTTTTGATGAACCAAAATTCTTAACTTTGATGTAGTTAAATTTATCTTTTTCTGTATAATTAGAAGTTCTGTATCCTGCCTAAGAAGCTTTTTTCTATCCCCAAATTATGATGATATTCTCTTCTGTCTTCTGGAAGCTTTGTTGTTCTTTCACAGTTAAGAATAAAGGAATCACCTGGAATTAATTTTTGTGTATAGTAAAGGTAGGGTCAGGTTTCTTTTTTTTCCCCATATTGTTCTAGCATTATTTATTGAAAGATTTTTCCTTACTGCTCTTGGGTGCCACATTAGTCCCAAATCAAGTGTTTATATATATGAGTGGGCCTGTTTATGGGTAGTGTTTTGCTTCCTAAGTGTGTTTATCCTTGCTCTAATACCACATTTTCTTAATTACTCTAATTTACATTTGATAGAGTAAACCTTCAAAGAAGGTTTCTCTCTTTTCCAGGAAGCCGTTGCTATTCTTTATCTTTTGTACCATTTTGTATTTTATTTATTTATTTATTTATTTATTTATTTATTTATTTATTTATTTCTAGGAGAGAGACAGCGTGAGCAGGGGAGGGTCAGAGAGAGAGGGAGTGACAGACTGAAACAGGCTCCAGGCTCTGAGCTGGCAGTCAGCACAGAGCCCGACGTGGGGCTCGAACCCACGAACCGTGAGACCATGACCCAAGCGAAAGTCGGACACTCAACCTACTAAGCCACCCAGGCGCCCCACCATTTTGTATTTTAGAATAAGCTTGACAAAGTCCAAAAATGTCTTCTGGAATTTTAATTTGCATTACATTTAGTCTATAGATTAATTTGAATAAGTTACAGGATTGAATTTTGTAGTTCCTGAAGTAATATTTCCATTTATTTATGTCTTTGATTTATCATAGAATGTGATTTTTTAAAAATTTGATACAATCTTATACTTAAAGAAAAGTTGCAAGTGCAGTACAATCTCCCTCCCAAACTGAAAGTTGCTAATTGAATGTCCCATTTTTTATCCCATTTAAAAATATTTTTATTTAAAAAATATTTTAAAATGTTTAAATAAAAATGTTTAAAAAATATTTTTAAAATATTTCCTGCAAATAAGGAAATAACATTGATGTTTTAATGCTTTCTAATCCTTAGACTCTGTTCAAAATATTCCAGTTGTTCCGTTGAAGTCCTTTATAGCAAGAGGATCTGGTTCAGCATCACATTTTACATTTAGTTATCATGTCTCTTTTGTCTCCTTCAGTCTGGAATGGTTCCACAGTCTTTCCTTTCCTTGACTTTTATGATCTTGACACTTTAAAGATTTTAAGTAATCTCCATAATCCATTGTAGAGCTTAAACTCACAACCCCAAGAGTCTCATGCTCCAGTGATTGAGCCAGCCAGACACCCCTGACCTTGACACTTTGAAAGGTTATAGGGTAATTATTTTGTAGAATGTCCCCCAGTTTGTTTTTTTCTGCTGTTTCTTCATAATTTGATTTAGATCACCTGTCTTTGGCTCAAATATCACAGAAATGATTCTGTGTTCTTATCACAGGGTTTCAATTTATCCCATTACTGATGACATTTACTTTAATCATCTCATTAAGGTGGTATTTCCAGGCATTTATTGTTAAATTTAATCTTTTTCCCATATTAATTAATATTTTGTGGGGAAGTATTTTGAAGCTATGCCAGTATACCATTCCTCATCAAACTTTCAGTTTATATATATATGTATATAAAATCACTAGTAATATAGTTTCCTATTTTACTCAACAGACTGTAATTCTTTACTATCATTATTTATTTTGATGCTCAAATTGCCCTCAATTTGGCCACTAGAATTCCTTTTAAGCTGACTTCTGTATTCTTTTGACATGTCCCTGTAATTAATTAGTATGTAATGAGTATTTCCTTACTTTCTGGCACAAAAAAAATATTTCCTTACTCCCTTACTTTCTGGCACACACAAAAAAAGATTCTAGGCTTATTTTCTCCCTCCGTGTCCTAGTTCTATAATCAACCGTTTTTCAAAGAAGCCCTGGTATCTCTTAAAGGAGAATGGCATTTAGAAATCAACACCTTGTTTTAGGCGTATTTGGTGCTGTTAGGTGTCATGGGACCAAGGCCCTCTCATAGCTAAGAAACATAGAAATGTTATATACATGCATGTGCATCCATGTCCATATTTCTATATATATATGTATATGTATATATATTTACTTATATATTCAAAACCATGGGTTCATACTGATACCTCCATTTCCAGTCTCACACCCCAGAAATCATTCTGGTTTCCTTACTATATTTGTAACACTATTTTCCAACAGTGAGAAATCCTTTATCCTTGTTAATGTTTACTTACCTGGCCAATTCTTCCATATGTAGTTTCCCATCATTACCCACTTTGTTGTGTGAATGTCATCCTTACGCCACTCAACTTTGGAAACCTTGTGCCAGCTTGACTCTGTCCCCTGCAATGTGGACTCCCTTTTCACCTTTCTTGACTTCTTCTTGGTGGACTCTTCCACTGTGTAGGTTCCCTCTTCATCCATTGGTTGGTTGGGCAATAATCTTATGCTCTCTCCTTACAAATAATCCATTCTATAATATTTCATAATCACTTGCTAAAAAATAGGCATAAAAAGACAATGGTTATGGAGTGCCTGGTGGCTCAGTTGGTGAGTGACCAACTCTTTTTTTAAATTTTTTTTTATAGTTTATTTTTATTTTTGAGACAGAGAGAAACAGAGCATGAGTTGGGAAGGGGCAGAGAGAGAAGGAGACACAGAATCTGAAACAGGCTACAGGCTCTGAGCTGCTAGCACAGAACCCGATGCGGGGCTCGAACACACGAACTTTGAGATCATGACCTGAGCTGAAGTCGGATGCTTAACCGACTGAGCCACCCAGGCACCCTAATGAGTGGCTAACTCTTGATTTCAGTTCAGGTCATGATCTCACAGTTCCAGAGATCAAACCCCATATCCGGCTCCATGCTGACAGCATGGAGCCTGCTTGGGATCCTTTTTATCCCCCTCTTTCTGCATCTCCCTCCCTCTTTCTCCCTCTCTCTCTCTCTCTCAAATAAATAAACTTTAAAAAAAGGCTATGGTTGGGGCGCCGGGGTGGCTTAGTCGGTTAAGCATCCGACTTTCGCTTAGGTCATGATCTCGCGGTTCGTGGGTTCGAGCCCTGCGTCGGGCTCTGTGCTGACTGCCAGCTCAGAGCCTGGAGCCTGTTTCAGAGTCTGTGACTCCCTCTCTCTCTGACCCTCCCCTGCTCACGCTGTCTCCTCTCTCTCTCTCCTAGAAATAAATAAAACATTAAAAAAAATTTTTTTTAAAAAGACTATGGTTCTTTTAAAAAAATTGTTGCTTCTGATTATTTATTGTTTTAAATTTAAATGTTCTTGCTATTCACATTCAAAGTTCAAATACATGATTAAAATATGTGCCTAGAGTTATTACCAAATATTGATAACACCATTTGGTTGAAATACATTGCATAATATTTCATATGATATCCATATATCATTTCTACTAGTCCTATTTTCTTTACTTAAATCCAAGTTAGATAACAGAGTGTAATAATGATTTCAGGAATACAATTTAGTGATTCATCACTTACGCATAATATCCAGTGCTCATCTGAACAAGTGCCCTCCTTAAACCCCCTTGCCCGTTTAGCCCATCCACCCACCCAACACCCCACCAGCAATCCTCAGTTTGTTCTCTGTATTTAAGAGACTCTTTTTATTTGTCTCCCTCTTTGTTTTTATATTACTTTTGCTTCCCTTCCCCTATTTTCTTTTGTTTCTTAAATTCCACATATGAGTGAAGTCCTATATCTGTGTTTCTCTAACTTATTTTGCTTAGCATAATACACTCTAGTTCCATCTACATTGTTGCAAATGGCGAGATTTCATTCTTTTTTATTTCTTAGTAATATTCCATTGTATATATACATATATACCACATCCTCTTTATCCATTCATCAGTCGATGGACATTTGGACTCTTTCCATACTTTGGCTATTGTCAATAGTGCTGCTATAAACATTGGGGTAAATGTGCCCCTTCAAATCAGCACTCCAGTATTTTTTGGATAAATACCTAGTAGTGCAATTGCTTCATTGTAGGGTAGTTCTATTTTTAATTTTTTGAGGAGCCTCCATACTCTTCCAGAGTGGCTGCACCAGTTTGCATTCCCACCAGCAGTGCAAAAGTGTTCCTCTTTCTCTGCATCCTCGCCAAGATCTATCGTTGCCTGAGTTGTTAATTTTAGCCATTCTGACAGGTATGAGGTGGTATCTCATTGTGGTTTTGATTTGTATTTCCCTGATGATGAGTGATGTTGAGCTTCTTTTCATGTGTCTGTTGGCCATCTGGATGTCTTCTTTGGAAAATTGTCCATTCATTTCTTCCACCCACTTTTTAATAGGATTATTTGTTTTTTAGGTGTTGAGTTTGTTGAGTTCTTTATAGATTTTGGGTACTAGTCCTTTATCAGATATGTCATTTGCAAATATCTTCTCTCATTCCATAGGTTGCCTTTTAGTTTTGTTGATTGTTTACTTCACCGTGCAGAGGCTTTTTATTTTATGAAGTACCAATAGTTATATTTGCTTTTGATTCCCTTGCCTCAGGAGACATATCTAGTCAGAAGTTGCTATGGCTGACGTCAAAGAGGTTACTGCTTGTGTACTCCTCTAGGATTTTAATGGTTTCTTATGTCATATTTAGGTCTTTAATCCATTTTGAATTTATTTTTGTGTATGGTGTAAGAAAGTGGTACAGTTTCATTCCTTTGCATGTTCCTGTCCAGTTTTCCCAACACCATTTGTTGAAGAGACTGTCTTTTCCCCATTAGATATGCCTTCCTGATTTGTTAAAAATTAATTGACCATATAGTTGTGGGTTCATTTCTGAGTTTTCTATTCTGTTCCATTGATCTGTGTGTCTGTTTTTATGCCAATACCATATTGTTTGTTCACCACAAGTTATATTGTTTGTAATATAACTTGAAGTCCAGAATTGTAATGCCTCCAGCTTTGCTTTGTTTTTTTCAAGTTTGCTTTGACTATTCAGAGTCTTTTGTGGTTCCATACAAATTTTAGGATTGTTTGTTCTAGCTCCGTGAAAAATGCTATTGGTATTTTGATAGGGATTACATTAAATGAGTAGATTGCTTTGGATAGTGTAAATATTTTAACAATATTTTTTTCTTCTGATCCATGAGCATGGAGTGTCTTTTCATTTCTTTGTATCCTTTTCAATTTCTCTTATCACTGTTTTAAAGTTTTCAGAGTACCAGTCTTTCACCTCTTTGGCTAGGTTTCTTATGGTTTCATATACTTACCATTTTTCTCACTCCATTCTTTCTTGCTGCTATCACCTTCCATCAGACATTATTCATGTACACATGGAGAATACCTTTCCAGAAAATTTTTAAGTTTATTTACAGAGACACAGAGAGAGAGGGAGGGAGAAGGGGCAGAGTGGGGGAGGGGAAGAGAATTCCATTCAGGCTCCACATTGTCAGTGCAGACCCAGACGTGAGGCTTGATCTCACTAACTGTTGAGATAATGACCTGAGCTGAAATCAAGAGTCAGATGCTCAATGGACTGAGTGATCAAAATGCCCCTCAAATTTTCTTTAATGAGTGACTGCTGGTGACAAATTGTTAGTTTTTGTTGGTCTGAAAATGACTTTATTTCATCTTAGTTCCTGAAGGACATTCACCAAATTCTAGATTGGAAACTATTTTCTTTTATCCATTAAATATAGTACTCTGTTGTCTTTTGGTTAGCATTGTTTGAGAGTTTAGCTCAATTGTTTACCTTTAAAAATTTTTTTTAACGTTTATTTACTTTTGAGAGACAGAGACAGAGCATGTGTGTGGGAGGGGCAGAGTGAGAGGGTGACACAGAATCCAAAGCAGGCTTCAAGCTCTGAGCTGTCAGCAGAGAGCCTGATGCAGGGTTCGAACTTGCAAACTGTGAGATCATGACCTGAGCCGAAGTCAAACGCCTAACTGAGCCACCCAGGCGCCCTGCTTACCGTTTTAAAAATATTTTCTATCCTTTTGACTTACTGTCTTTTGTTCTGATAAGTTTCTTTTGATCTCTCTTCCACTTCTCTAATTGTCCTATTAGTTGATATATTCTGCTGTTAAACTCATCCACTGAGTTTTAGTTTTGCTTATTATGTTTTTTTTTAAAGTTTATTTGTTTATTTTGAAAGAGAGAAAGTGAGAGTGGGAGGTGGGGTGGGGGGGGGGAGAGAGAGAGAGAGAGAGAGAGAGAGAGAGAATCCCAAGCAGGCTCTGCACTATTAGTACAGATCTCACAAACTGTGAGGTCGTGACCTGAGCCAAAACCAAGGACTGGATGTTTAACCATCATAGCCAAGCATGTGCCCCAGTATTGTCTTTTGATTCTCACTAATGTGTAGGTTTGTCTCCTTATATACTTGGTTATCTGTGCTTATATGCTAGACATTGTATCAAAAAATTATTTATAGATATAATTCAGCAGTTGAAATGATGTTATCTTCTTACGGAAAAGATTTTTGTTTGCTTTTGCTAGCTAGGTACCTAAAACATGGGGCTGTTTTAATCCATTCTGGACATGAAGATTTTTCTTTGTCATTCAGAACTGAGCAGTTATCTTAATTTAATTGTTTTGGTCCTTTTTTTTTTTTAATGTTTTATTTATTTCTGAGAGAGAGAGAGAGCATGAGCAGGGGAGGGTCAGAGAGAGAGAGGGAGACAGAATCTGAAACAGGCTCCAGGCTCTGAGCACAGAGCCCAATGCGGGGCTTGAACCCATGAACTGTGAAATCATTACCTGAGCTGAAGTCGGACACTTAACCAACTGAGCCACCCAGGCACCCCTAATTATTTTAGTCTTAATGCTTCTATTAAGTGTAGCTCTATGGCACCATAATTGAAACATGACTTAGTTACTAGAGACCTCACCATTGGTGGGTCATGGTTTTCAACTTTTGGCTTGACAAGACTTTTTTTTTTTTTAATAGACTATTTCTTAAAAAGCAGTTCTAAGTTCATAGAAAAATTGAGCAGAAAATACATAGAGATCCCATATAGCTGCTGCCCAAACATACTGACAAAGCTTTTAAGTACATTGCTCAGTCTACTATTTGTCTGGTGGAATTTACGATTCCTCAGGAGAAAAGTGGCCTTCAAAATAAGGCTTATCTTCTAGATGTTTATCTTCTAGACTGTGGCCTGTTATTTCTTTACTACCTTGTTATTTTCTGTTGTCTCCAACCAGTTATTTTTTAATAATTATTCCAGCTTTTCTTGTTGTTCTCAGTGAGAAAGCATGTCTTGCTATTGTTGAGTATGAGTATAGTTATTCCCTTTGTTACAAATTGCTGCAAGTTGATTTGCATGTTTAGAAAGGAAGGTGAACCTATTAAGAAAATGGTACAACTAAAACCTCTCCTATTAGTGTTAAGGTTTAAAATTTTTACTTTAAAACATGAAACTATGTCGTAGAAATTAGCAGTTTACTTTTTATAATCTTTTATTTTAGCCCGTGATGCTGATGAACGAGAGAAGTGGATCCATGCCTTAGAAGAAACAATTCTTCGACATACTCTTCAGCTTCAAGTAAGAATCTTTACATGGCTTCTGGATCATTCATTAGTTTTTGTTTGTTTATTTTCTGTTTTTTAAAATAATTGTGATAGGATATAATGAAAGTTTCTTATTTCTGAGTTGCTTATTCTTTGCTTGATAGTGTTATATTAGTAAAGTTATGTTCCTTTTTTTCTGCTTTCTTTAGGGTAAAATACTGATTTTTATTTAGAAATAAGACAGTTCAAATTAAAAAAATAAATAGTATTGGTGTAACTGAATTATGCATTAATGTATGATAATGTATGATAATACATAAGTGCTGATAAGTTGATATGCTTTTCTTGTTACTGGATTTGGTAGTTACCATATGTGTTAGGTAGTGCTCTTTGGGATGAAAATAAAAGGGAAAAAAAGACAAATTGGTTTAAAAAAAAGTAAACCTAGCTGAGATGTGGTTTGAAATAGACACTTAAACAATGTCATGAGGACACAGATCCACCATTTCTATTTCTAGGCTTCATTTCTTCTGGAGTGCCTTTATTTTTAGATAAGTTCTTTTTGTAGTAGTACGATGGTTGCAGCCTCTCATTGTTGAGATGTATAACATACTATCAGGAAAATACTGTAGGAACTCCAAGTCCACAGAAGGCTGTTGTTATTTCTGGACCATAGTAAGACCAATAGGATTTGTGCTGATTACCTTAGCTCCAGTCATTTTCTTAATCCTGACCAATCACAATTTCCAGCTCCACTCCTAGAGCTGTGCTGCTATCTGCTTCACCAGAAACACATTGCTGATAGGATAAAAGATGGTCTCTACCAAACAAAGTCATAATAGGGAAAAAGATGGTAGGTGACAAAAACAACAAATGTTTACTCCACCATACTGCAGATAGTTTTCCAAGTTCATTCTTAAGTGAAGGAGCTTACATTGTGGTATTGGAGGATTTTGTTTTAATTATTTTGATTTATAGGGTTGAGTTGTAGAAAACTTGACATTTTATGACTCTTTTTTCTCTACTGATTTTTGTCCTGTACCAGGAACTGGCTTGATCAGACAAGGTAGAATATAGGGCATCACAAGTCCTACAAGATGGAAACTCCCCATCACCTGAAACTGTTCAATTAGAGGCTTAAAAAACATTATTCAAGGATGTGGTTATTAAGAGACTATAAGAAATGAATATGGAGTTGAACTAGGAGATCTGTAAGTTATTTTTTGAGCTATGCTTTTTAAAAACAATATAATTTCTGAAGGCTTTCTTTTAGGCAGTTTTATAAGTGACTGTGGCATCGTTTTAGGATATTTGTGATTCATTAGGAAGACAAATGTTTTAAGAATCATGTTAACCTGAATGTGGCAGATGAGATTCCCTCCGTTGTTGGTGAGACTGATATTCAATTCAAGTCTCTCTGTGATCTGTTCTTAACTTGCCTTTCTAGACATTTCTACCATTATACCTCTATATCAGCTTTTTACTAGAGTGCTGCTGTTTACTTACTTTGCTTTGAACACATCTTTTCATTCTGGTCTCCACATTCTTGTACATTATGTTCTCTCTGAAATGCCATCTACCTCCACTCTGTCTTTGTATATCATGGCTTTTCTTTAAAGCCCAGTTCAGAACTGACCTCTTGGTGGAGCCTCTCCTAACTGACCTTTCCCTCCCCATCCCCTAAACTCAAAGTGATCTCTTTCCTTCGAATGCCAGACTTGTTGCACAATTCACTGAGTTCTTTTTTTTTTTTTTTTTTGGTTTATTTTTTTAAAGTGTGTGTAACTCCAGCCTCCCCAATTAGGATGCAGACTTCTTAAGGTCAGGTACCTTAAGTTTGATCCATTTTTGGAATTTCTGAGCTTTAACTCAGAAGAAGTAACAAAAAGAAAAGAAAAATTTTTGTCTTAGACTCTGATAGCTTTGATATTTTAAAATGCACGTAGTACAAGATAATCTATATATATATTTTTAAATAAAGTTAATATACGCAGAAGATAGGACATTTAGAAATATGTAAGTAAATGTTAATTTGATTGGCAAAAAAGTAAAAATCCTCCTCCCAGAGATAGTGAAGTGTGGTGAAGAACTCTGGAGCCAGAATGTCTTGGGTGTATCCCAGTGCCACCACTTACATTTAACTCTTTACATTGAACTTAGTCTCTCTGAGTTCTACTGTACTCATCTATAAAATGAAGACAATAAAAGTACCTACCTTTATAGAATTGTTTTGATGATTGAATTAGTTAAATGCCAATTTGTTGGAATCATTCCTAGCTATAGCAAGAACTTGATAAATGTTAGGTATGATTACTAATAAAGCAACTACTCTCACCATTTCTACTCGCAGTACCTGAGTAGTACCTATTCTAAAGAGTGCTCAGTAACTGTTAAATGAAGAAATAACTGAAAGAATTAACGAAGAAACAGATGATATATAGGTTGCTTTTCCATTGCTGTTTATCAAGTGCTTTAAGATATATAGTGTACTATAGGCACAATGGAGTAGGCACTCATTGATCTCTCCTACAAATGGGCACAGGAGAAGGCATTTACATGTCTTCTTTTTCCATTGAATTTCATCTCTCCTTTAGCCATCACACTATACTGCTTTGGCCTTGTTACTGAGGGCTGCACAGCCTCCATAATACTCAATTTCAAAGTGTTTTCTCTTTGACCACAATTTTCTTACCTTTACCCTCTTCCACTGTACTTCTTCTGAACTTCTCTTATTTTGGTCTGGGCTGTACTCTGTTTTTCCTGGCCATTTAATACCTTTCTAATTTTGCTTATGTCATCCTCCCATGTAGACCTTACGCCTGCTTCTTCAACACTAATTTTGCTATCACCCTTAGAAATTCTTGTAACTTAATGTTTTGTGCTGTGTACCATTCTGGTTTCCATTCCCCAGGGATCGAATTGTTTGGTTTCTCTGCCTCTAGTACCATTAGAGGTCACAAAATTGAGATGGCTGTATTTAAATTTTGTCTAACTGTAATTGGATTTCTATTTAACAGTCTTCTTATTGACTCCTTGATTTTCAATTAAATCCCCACAGTGAAATCTTTTTATTAGTGTTCATAGCCTGCTCCCTTCTTTATAGAAAAAGGTCTCACTGCAGTAGTTCTTAGTGATTTCACCTGTACTTTCTTTCTTTGCTTTACATATTTCAAAGAAAAATATTCTTACTTTCTCAGAGTTAATACTACACCCATACTCGTGAATGTATGATGTTTTCTTTGAGACTATGACCTGACTTGCTCTCCCTCCAGTAGCCCTTACCATTTTCATGGATTCAGCTAAAACTTCTGTATAGGTGACTCTTCCTTACCTCTCACCCACCCTTTTTCATATATATCTTTTCATATTTAGTTTTAGTCCTACACTCTTTCCTTTTGGATTTTGCCAGTTAGATGTCCCCCTGGAACTCAACCTAAACATGGCTAAAACTGAGCCTGTCATCTCCTTCTTCTTCAAACCCCGCTCTTTATCCCATTTTCTGTTTCTGTTAATGACAGTGTTATTCTCTGAGCCATTGAAGTTTGAAAGTTGAGAGTCCTTTTAAGTGACAACTTCTAACCTGCCAAACCAGGTGTGTGTGTGTGCGCGCGCGCGTGCATTTTGTCTTTTCCTTCCTTCCTTTTTTTTTTTTTAAGTAGGCTCCATGCCCAGTATAGAGTTTGAACTCATGACCTTGGGATCAAGAGTCGGATGCTCTACGAACTGAGCTAGCCAGGCACCCCAATGTCTTTTCTTTTTAATAGAATCGCTCGTAAGCCTCTGCTCACTTTGACTACCATGTAAGTTGCATCTTGCTAACTCTATTTCTGGTGCCATTGTAATATTCTTGAATTTATTATCTTCATCTTATAAAAGAATACCTTTAATAATGACCGTAAGGCATCTATAACTATGAAAAATCTGTAATGATTTAGATTTGCCTGTAAGATGAAGTAAAGCTTTATTAGGGGATTTCTGGCTCTTTTTAATTTGACCCCAACCCACCTTTCTACCTCCTGTTCCTATGTGTATCTGATGCTCCACATAGAAATCTTTTCTGGTTCCAGGCTTCTACTCGTGCTACTTTCTCTATGTCCTCACCATCCCTAGTCCTCAAATTTGCCTCTGGAAGGTTAATTCCAGTTGTTCAAGAGCCATTGCACATATTACCTCTTCATTTCATCTCTTTCTTCACTATAATAAAAAGTAGTCTCATGCAGTCATTCTGGAAACAGTATGGAAGTTCCTCAAAAAGTTAAAAATAGAACTACCCTATGACCCAACAATTACACTACTAGATACATATCCAAAGGTTACAAAAATACTTATTTGAAGGAGCAAATGCACCCCAATATTTATAGCAGACTGTCAACAGTAGCCAAATATCGAAAGAGCCTAAATGTCCATTAGCTAATGAATGGATAAGACACACACACACACACACACACACACACACACACACTGGAATATTATTCAGCTATCAGAAAGAATGAAATCTTGCCATTTGCAACAATGTGCATGGAACTAAAATGTATTATGCTAAGCAAAATAAATCAGAGAAAGATAAGTACCATATGATTTCACTCATGTGGAATTTAATAAAACAGATGAATATATGAGAAGGGAAGGAAAAAAAAATAAAAACAGAGGGAGGCAAACCATAAGAGACTCTTAACTATAGAGAACAAACTGAGGGTTGCTGGAGGGGAGGTGGGCATTAAGGAGGGCACTTGTGATGAGCACTGGCTTTTATATATGTAAGTGATGAACCACTGAATTCTACTCCTGAAACCAAAGCTCTGCCATATATTTCCTCCCCATGTCTGACTTGACCTCTTGAGCTTGAGCATATTCATAGCTTTCTGGTCACTTAGAGTTATAGGATTAAGTCTTATTTTGGATTTTAAAACTGTTTTAGGTTAAGAAATTCTAATTCAGCCCTGTACCAAAATGTTAGTTTCTTATTCAACTCAAACTTTTCCTGATTACTCCAACTGAGGACTGAGGAACTTGTATTGGGAGGAAGGAAAGGATTCATTTTTTTCACCTCTCTTCTTCATAGGCCTTCCTTCTGAATGAGGGAAAGGATATGAAAAGGGATTACAGGAAAAAAAACAAAAACAGGCCAACTCTTATATGACTGATGACTTATATGTGCCAGGTGCCTAAATACTAGATTCTTAAATTGGGGTTCCTCAGGGAATTCTTTGGACATCCTCCCATTGGGACATCTCATGCTACACAATTCATTGACATAGGCATTTTGTTATTTGCTCTCTGACTAACCACTTGCCTCCCTTCACACCCCAGTTCTATTTTTGGCAGAACGTTTAACATTCTTTTAATTCTTAATACTGGATCTCTTTGTGGTAGAAAGTAGCCATCTTAAGAAGGATTCCATTATCCTTCTACCTCACCAGGCTGGTCCCTGGGAAACTCATGCATCTTTGACACAACAAACTCTAGTTGTAACAGCCACTCCTACTAAGACCCCTTTCCATTGTCCTGACTTAGATAGCTCTAATCATACTTCTGCCATCCAAATTTATTAGATAGGAAAAAAATATCTAATTCAGTGGTTATGCATGTCCCCATATTCTAAGGAGTACACATTAATTTCTTTTTCTCCTTACTTTACATCTATTCCATGAAACCACCTGCTGATTTAGTTCCTGAATAAATATCCAAACATGGAGGAAAAAAAAGTAATCTCTTACCTCTTTAACCTCTTCTCTAATTTCCCCTTCTATGTAACCCATATAACATTCTGGTATGTAGTAATAACAGTAGCAACTAATATTTGAGTATTTCTTATGTGTCAGAAACTGTGTGGGCTTTACATGCATTATCTCTTTTAACAGTACACTATTATATAATTCATCTCCCATTTGGGATTGTAAGTTTCATGTGGTGAGAGAGAACCTATCTTTTTGGTAGTATTTTTCTCTTAGTACCTATGTGCCTAGCCCACCAGGCACTGTCTGACTTGAATATGGTTTAAGAAGAATTATATTATAGTAGAAAATCTGTAGAGCCAGGCTTATCAGGACTTGGGTCCTGGCTCTGACCTCTAACTGGCTGTATAATGTGGGGTAGTAAGTACTTAATTTCTTTTAATCCTTAGCTGATCTTCAAAGGTAGATATAAAGCCTCAATAAAGTTCTGTTAAAATGTTATAATATCTCTAACATATACCTTATATGTAAAAGGTATTCATAAATATTCCATTCTTCCTTTCATTCTAATTTACTGTAAATTCATCTAGGATCTGTTGTACCTTTTCCCTTTCCTTCTGTCTTTCCTCTTTTCTTTTCCTGGTTTTCCTGTTCCTCTGTGGGTATCTTTTGTTTTCTTTAAGTTTATTTGTTTATCTTGAGAGAGAGCACGCATGAGCAGGGGAAAAATTCCAGTGTTTAAAATGTTATATATATCATGTTATTTAATATTTTTTTTAATATATATTTTTTTAAATTTATTTCTAGGAGAGAGAGAGACAGTGTGAGCAAGGGAGGGTCAGAGAGAGAGGGAGACACAGACTCTGAAATAGGCTCCAGGCTCTGAGCTGCCAGTCAGCACAGAGCCCGACGCAGGGCTCGAACCCACGAACCGCGAGATCATGACCTAAGCAAAAGTCAAATACCTAACCGACTAAGCCACCCAGGCGCCCCTCATGTTATTTAATATGGGTTAACATTAAGCTAGGCATAAACTTCTTAGAATTAAAATTTTATAGAGCTAACTATACATCCAAAAGAAAGTTGCAAGTTAAATACAAACAAAATACAAAGCAATAAAATATAAATTAACATTTATTTAATGTGATGAATGATATTGGCTTGTAAAAATGGGTCACTACTTACAATGTGAAAATGGTACTGACAGGGTATAGATTCTTTTTAAGTCTGACATGCATACACTGCTGTGGATTGTGATAACTGTCATCTTGCCACTTTTCTCTGTTCTGACTACTGGGAAACCATTTGTACATCACATCCTATGAGGTTATTTGACCTTCACTTCACACCATATGTCTTTTTCTTAGTCAAGGCTCTTCTGTGACAAGTAATAGTCCTTGGTGCCAAGTTGATCACAAACAAAAATGGACAATGAAATAAGTTGGTACCACTGGATTTAAGGTTGTTACTGAGATGATTCAGTTTGTGGTTAGATAGGTTTTATATAGGTTATCAAAAATGAAAACATAGGGGGTTGTGGTAGATACTTTTTTAGATTCCAGTTTAAAAACCTTAATGTAGATGTTTAATTGAGTAGTATAGACCTTTACATTTTTACTTTTATGCTATAAATTAGTTGATATTTAAAATTTTTTCATACTAAATGGCTTCTGTGATTGTTGTTTGGGCCAAGAAATTGGGCTGTAATTGTGCTTGTCTGTATAACTGTATGTAGGCCATTGTAGACTGTATCTTAGGTGGTTATCAAATTGGAATGTCATTGCTACTGTCTTGCAATTTTTAAATTTTTGCCCTTTACTATTCATTCACTGTCCATTGACTTTGATCTCAAGCCCTTAGAAAGGACATGATACCTAGTGTAAGAATATGGCTGAGGAGAATAGAGAGAGTGAATAGAACCCTCATCAGAAATGCCATTGAATCTATGGGTAAAACACCATTATACACAAAGGAAATGTGATAGTAGTCAGATTGCAAATCATTATTGAAGCGGGAAAAATAATAGAGCCAGTATAGAACCATTATGAAGTCTTTTTTCAAAACTAGATACTTTAGTCAGTTAATTACATACCTGCCAAATTTAGTATTTAAGGTATAATTTGGAATAGTAGCTGAGAAATTAATCTCTAGTATTAGGATACCTTAATTCTACCTTCTTTTCTGTAATGTCTCATGTCTAACTGGGTAGCTACAATTAATAGAAATCTTTTGAGTACTATTCTTGAGTGTTAAGCCACTTCACTGAAGATTAGCTTTTTAAACATACATTTCAATTTCTTAGTATATAAAGATCTGTTTACTAGCATTGTAGTGTTTCTCCTGCTACCTTAGATTTTATTTTTGTATCATGTAGAAAAATAGATGCGTTTTGTTTTTCTCCCTTGAAACTCTTTGTTTCCCAAAGAAAATGACTGCGATATAGATGTGTCCACCTTTTCCATTGGTGAAGTGGTATGGAGAAGTAGCCAGTTTCTTGGGTTTCCTATAACAAAGAAAAATTCCCCTAAGGGCGGTTGCCGTAGTCATTACTCTTACTGAGGGCAGATAATCTCTGGCTCCCAAATTGGTATTTTGGATTCTAGGATTCATAATTTTATTCAATTTTGTTGTCTAGGTGGTAGCCTGTCTATCTTACATTCTTAGGAAACAAAAACAGATGGTCCAGGGGCGCCTGGGTAGCTCAGTCATTTAAGCATCAACTCTTGATTTCAGCTCAGGTCACGATCTCACAGCGGTTGAGACTGAGCCCTGAATCCCAGCATGGAGCCTGCTTGGGATTCTCTCCCTCCCTTTTCTTCTGCTCATGCACACTCTCTCTCAAAAAAATTTAAAAAATTAAAAATTAGGGAAAAAAAGAACAGATGGTCCAGTTTTATAGCTGCTGAAAGTCATTCCTTTAACTACCAGAAATTTATCAGAACTGTGTTTTTATGGAACTCTTAGATTTTATTATATATTTTCCTGCCTTCTCTGTATAAAAAGATTTAAAATTTTCTAAAAATAGTGCATGTTCAATTCAGAACATACGGAGAATACAAAAAAGGTATGCATTTGGTAAATACCACACACTTTATGTGTTCCATGAACTGTACTAGTTGTAGAGGATATAATCGTGAATAAATGACATGTTGTCCCTGACTTTACAGAGCTCAGTCTAGTATAAAGTAGAAAATAAAAATAATGAGGATTGAAGTTTTAAGAAATTATAATAAAATAACGACATAAGTAAGACATGCTTCTAAAAAATTTAAAATATATAGAAGTATATAAAATAAAAGCATTAGTGTTTCTCACACCTTTCTTTAGAGATAAACACATAGTTCTCATTTGTAACTTTTAATTTTTTTTTTTTTTGAGAGAAGGAGATTAAGAGAGCAAGCATGACTCAGGGAGGGGCAAAGAGAGAGAGACACAGAATCCAAACAAAGTAGGCTCCAGGCTCTGAGCTGTCAGCATAGAGCCCAACGTGGGGCTTGAACTCACAGATCGTGAGATTATGATCTGAGCCCAAATTGGATGCTCAACTTACTGAGCCACCTAGGCACCCTGGCAACTCATGTGTTTTTAGTGAAATCTACAAGCTGTTTCAGAAAAAACTTAAGTGACCAATGCAGTATTTTATGTTTAAAAATTGGGCACTAGTAGCTAATACAAGCTTTAAAATTAAATAGTACTAAAGGGCTCATACAGAAAAACAACAGCCTACTGTCTCTCTGCTTTCTCTGTTCTGCTTGCTATACTAGACATTTTCAGCCTTTTTAGTTGTTTAGACTGCTATTTTCATAGTATAATACCTGGTATTTCATTCATTTAACAGACATTTATTAAGTACATGTCAGTCCCTGTATTAAGGAGATACTAAAGATATATTGGCGAACAAAGCAGTACACTATCATAGCCATTGTGTGGTTTATGAAGGGTGTTTATTCCTAACCTTGAACCAAATAATTCTTTTGTTTGATAATGCACTGAGAATTGCAAATAGAATAAACTTTTGGAACATGGTCACCCTGACCACGAGATAGTATAGACTGCTTCTGCCATATGGCAAGTGATGTTTTGATTCCATATGACCAAAGTTTCTATGTGGAAATGTATTGGTTGACTTTAGTTTTGAGACTTTTGTGTACTAGTCAAATAGTGGAGCAGCATATCCTTCTTCCAAGAGTTGTCTTTTAATATTATCTGTTCTAGTCATTTGGCCTGAGTTGCAAAGCAAATTCATAGGGCAAATACGAATATAAATGTAATTTATATGTAAATATAACTGAGCCCTCTAGCAGAATATTTTTGAAAGTAGTGCATGAATTCTGTCTGGTTAAAATTTTCTTTTCATCTTTTTTTTTTTTTTTTTTTTTTTTTTTTTACAAATAGTTTATTGTCAAATTAGTTTCTACATAACACTCAGTGCTCATCCCCAAAGTGCCCTCCTCCATGCCCATCCCCCCCTCCCCCCCACATCCATCAGTCCTCAGTTTTTGTCAGCATTCAAGAGTCTCTCAAAATTTTCTTTTCATCTTAATGGCTGTAGATAAAATTGGCCTGTTTTTTGCTTGACTTATTGTCTTTTGAAAGACCCTCTCATCCTTAATCTTAAGTGTTTTTATTTTTTTTTCAGGTTGTTTTTTGTACTCCTTATTCATCCTATTGTATTCTTCTTTATCTTGAACAAAAACAGAAAAAGCACTAATAATAAGCCTTAGTTATGTAGTTCACAGATAAATATTGAAAGGGCGCCTTGGTGGCTCAGTGTTGGGCATCCGGCTTCGGCTCAGGTCATGATATCACAGCTTGTGAGTTTGAGCTCCGCGTTGGGCTCTGTGCTGACAGCTCTGAGCCTGGAGCCTGCTTTGGATTCTGTGTCCCCCTCTCTCTCTACCTGTCCACCGCTCACTCTCTGTCTGTCTCTCTCTCTCTCTCTCAACAATAAATAAAGAATAAAAAAAATTTTTAAAGATAAGTATTGAAGATTCTTTTATGCATACATTGGAGATCCATTGTTATATATGGGTTTAAGGCATTGGTCCCTTAACTTTCTTCTGAAATTATTTGTAGATGTTTTAAAAAACCACTTGAGTTGCCAACTTTGCTTAGAAGTCCTCTAGTTTCTTGAGAGAAAATGGGTCAAGTTGCCTTGTATCATGTATTTACTTTTTATTTTAAATAGTACATCTTTTATGCACACTAACTTTATGCTAGAATTGGGAAAGTGAGAACTATATGTAACAAATCATTATCTCTAGCATGAAACTAGATGAACAGGAAGACTTTGGACTGTAGCTGTGGCCTCTTTAAATGTGTAACTAGAACATAGAGTTACATATGTATATGTAGTAAAGGAAAAGTCAGTTGTCTTAAGAGACCATTATAACTCATATATTCTATTGCCATTACCCCAATCTTAACACTTAACCTTATTAATAAAAAAAACTAATAATTATCAGGTCCAATAAAATCTTACTAGAATTTTACTATTTACACTATATTGTCAAAAATGATAATGCATTAGATTTTGAAATGACTGACCCATGATGATGATGATAATGATGGTGGTGGTGGTGGTGGTAGTGGTAGATTTGGAGGACACTTTAAAAAAAAAAAAGTGACACTTTGATAGACACTGTTAAGTATGAAGTCACTAATGATGCCATCGATCTTTCTGTCTAGTTGGGGAGATAAAACATAAGCAAATAAAGGACCTGGTAAGTAAGAAAGATATAAATAAGTATTATGTCTCTTATGGGGTCAAACAGTACAGTATATAGACAGAATGAGAGATGGAGGCCTTTTCCCCCTGGCCTAGAGAACTGTTGGATCAGCCAATATTGAATTACATACTTTTGGCTACTCAGGCACAAAACTGCTAGAAAGGCAGATATAAAGGAGAATGTTAAAGAGTGTTAGTGGAAGTTGCTAAACATTGACCTTGTCCATCTGGCAAAATTAATGTATATTTTCTGCATCACTGTTTGATATTTATCATACAATTGATGTTTATTTTCAGAATCTATTAACATAGAAAATCCATTAAACATTTAATATGTGCCACGTATGTGGCTAAATACTGACGATATAATGTTGAACCAAATCAGATAGATCCTTGTGTAATTAAGCTTACAGTCTAGTGGTGTACATAAACATTAATGAAAGAATAATGCAAATAGAAAGAGCAGTGGTTGGTGGGATTGACTGCTTGAGGAGCATAAGGGAAATTTTGGGGTGATAGAAATGTTCTGTGTCCTAATTGTGATTACATGTATGTATACATTTATCAAAATATATTTTGATAAATATATTTGTACATCTAAAAGGGATGTGTTTTATTGTATGTAAATTATCTCAATAAGGTTAATTAAAAAGAATAACTCAAATACATGTAAAATTATAGCTGTGATAAGTTTTGCAAAAGAGAGTTATAGGGGCCATGAGAACATAATAGGAATTCACATAAGTGGGGAGGACAAGATGATGAATAGTAGTAAATTGAAGGGGATTGGTGTCAAGGAGATAAGTGTAAAAGACAGAAATAACAGCCTGTGCCAAGGCTATGAGGTTGGAAAGTCCATGGCACATTGAAGAAATTTTTAAAAGGTCATTATGTGAAATGCAGAAAATGAAGGAGTGGAAGGTGTAAAATGGAGCTAGGGGGGAGAAGCAGAGTTAACTTTGTAAGCCACTGTTAAAAACTGAATTGTATCCTAAGCACTCTGGGGAGCAGTTGAAGTTCTGTAATTGGATGTGGTAGGTGGTAAAAAGGGAGTAATGAATTGGTTTTGAAAACCAACTACTGTGGCTATAGTGTTAAGAATGAATTGGAGGAGCTAGGGTAGATTCAGGAAGTTTATTACAAGAGGCCTAGACCTATAATTGAGTGGTGGTAATGGAAAGAGGTGGACAGAATTGAGAATGTATTGAAGAGGTAAAAATGATGGATTGAAGGTGGAATGAGAGAGGCATCATGGATTACCAAGTTTAAGGCTTACAGATTAGATTGGGCTGTAGTGATTTTCATTTACCGATATAGAGAGTGAGTACTGGAAGATCAGGGTTTTGAGGGATGGGTGTGGGGGAAAAAGAGATTGTGTTTTGTTCTGGGCATTTTGAAAAAAAAATTACATTAAATAAACTGTAGGTATCTTTAACATTGGGTGCAGCAAGCATTTATTGAGCCTTCTGTGCGTGCACACTATGCTAGTTGTAGGGGATAGCAAGAGAGCTACAAAACTTAGGTGCCTAAGAATTTAGTAGTTGCAGATATATAAATAACCAGAAGGAAAATTGGTAAGAGAAAGAAAAGGGCATTGCCCTCCGGAGCAGTAAGTTGATCATTTATGTCTTTGATTCCCTGCATTTTGGATAATTAAGGTCCTCTAAATCCGAACTTTTGATCTAATTTGAAATTATGCCATTTGGTTTCTTGAAGCATCTTCACAAGCCACCTACATGCCTTATGGAGCTGTGGCATAACAGCAGGCCTACGTTGTTTCCTGTATTAATAAAACAGGCACCCATGCTTCTGTTTATTGATGAAAGATCTCCTCCCCTCCACTCCTCTCCCCAGCCCTGCACGCGACACAAACAACTTTGCGGAAGTAAGCGAAAGCAGCGAGAAGAACTTGGTTACACAGCTGCCAGATTTTTAGATAGTGAACCAGAAGTCGGTGGGTGTAGGTGGAGCAGTTTTTCGTCAGTAAGGAGTCCTTCTCCAGTCGCCACGTTATGGGAATTCCTGGGGCTAAAGTTCTGAAGCCAGGCAGAGCTTCCTTGAGCAGTGACCTCCCTTTCCTGAGAAGGGCGTGGGCTCAGCCGGCAGCAGCTGCACATCTCGAAGCATAGGTCCTGCTGCAGGCTTTGGTCCCCAGCTCACAGCCCCCAAGGCGAGCCCCGGGCTCCGTGAGGACGCAGCCTGTGTTGGGTCTGGGCTGGAAGGAAGGGGGCCAGTCTCTCCGGTGCTACTTCTGTTGTCGGTTCCTCGCGTGAGTGGCCCTCTCCCTCTCGCCTCTCCACCCAAAATTGGCCTAATGACCAATCATCAGCCGCTCACCTCTTTTACAGCAGGTGACCCATGGCCAATCGCCAGGGGTTTCTTTGCCAGGAGCCGCCAGGGCCAGCCAATCGGTGCGGCCCCCAGGCCCTGATGGGGGGCGGGGCAAGAGTGGGAGCGAGTAATGGGGGGTGTCCCGGGGGAGCAGCGGAACCAGAGTGGACCGACTTCGCTGCGTTGTGGGGGATACGGACTGGGGGAGGAAAAAAGGGGTGCTTGGAAGTGGCCCCTGGCTCCCTCCCCTGGAGGCACAGAGGTTGGGGGCCTTGGCGAATGGCTTTCTTGCTGGCCACTTGCGGAGTGAGTAGACCCAGAGGGTCTGGGAAAGGGGCCGGCCCCCACCCCTGAGTCCCCGGGGTCCCTGCTGCGTCGGGGCCGGGCCGTGGGCGCGAATGTCGCTCTCTCCCTGCCTCCTTTCCGCTGCCCTCTGGGGTGAGTAGGACAACGTGGCCACCGAGGCCCTCTCTTCTCGGGGAGCTCTCCTCACTTCTGCTGAGGTGGGTTGGAGGGTGAGGCTAGGGGCCTCCTGTTCCACTGAGAGGTCATTCGCCACCAAACCAGACTGGAGGGTATCTCTTCCCCTTTTCCTCACTTTTGTGGAGCTCACTTTCTTTTTCGAAAGCTGTTCAAGATACAAACACAGAAGTTAAGCTTTCTCGTAATGTGAAAGCTTAATTTTCACCAGTTGCCCATCAATAGAATCTCCAGTTGCAGGCCAAACATTTTCTGTTTTATTTTTGGCACTGTGTTCTAGCCTGGCCTAGTATCTTTTGTGTGTAATAATTATAGGTGCTATTATTTGTGAATGTGGGGGGGGGGGAAGGGGAGTGTTTTTATGCTTCGCTTGTGCAGAAAAATATTGAAAACTTGGGAATAATACAAGGTTCTCAAAAAAATTGGAGGGAAAGGTTTAGGTTCTTGGCACAACTCAGTTATGCAAAGTTGCGTATAATGAATAGGGTAAAAAACATGTTTGAATCATGCGATTTTTTCAGCATTCATACCGTACTTCACAAGTATTTTTGTTATGAAAGAGAGATGTATTGAAGCAGAGAACTTTTTGCTAATTTGAAGTAACATTTGATTTTGCTTGTCCCTTAAATTATTTACTTTAGCTATGTTCAGGAAATTAAAAAACAATTATTTCTTCTAGTTTTCAGTGGAGCAGTTTAGGGATGTAATTTCAGTTTTAAGAGCTTTTGTAGTGATATTTAAATTGGAAGTTTTCATCCACTCTTTGTGAATCATTTCTAAGAACATCGTATTGAATTAAGTGATAAAGCCCTTTAAGGATTAACATCAACATCTCATTTTCTTTAAAAAATTGTTTTTTAACTTTCATTTTTTGTGTAGCTCAGCAAGAGACAACTTAAATAAAAATAATATATTACCTTTCCTAATTCAGGGAAGACATAACCCACCAAAAATCGGACTTTTAGTCTGAGAGCTTAAATGAGAAATAAGGAATATCCCAGAGAAACCAGATCTGTTTCCAATGTGTCCTGAGTTTGGTTTTGACGGAGATGGCATTATGCTTGAAGTACCTCTCAATAAAATACTAAGCTGCAAAGGCTACTGGTTACATCCATTTTGATATTTCTAAAGTTCTAGGTGGCATTTTTTTTAAATGCAAAAAGATTGTATTCAGTAATAATCTGATTACTCAGACATCCCCAGATGATATGAAGATCATATCAGGGAATTTAAGTTTAATTCAGCCAGGGAAGAGCATTGTGATCCAGCCATATTCTGCTAATTGGAAAATCAGGCCATTGCACGGTGTGCAGTCTATTGCTTGAGGAAGATAATACCTGGCTTTTATTCTGAAAAGCAAATTCTAGGATATCCCCTGGGATGTGTTGAGTTCTGTCAGTGTCTAGCCTTTGTAGTATGGAGTGATAACTGATGTTTATGAGGATTCTATAGAAAAAGTTTAAATGATTAACGTAGTTAGCCTACATATTATATTTAGAAAGATTTTTCAGTAAAGGTTTAAACAAAGATTATGTTTGAAAGAATAGTTCTTAGTGTGAATCTATAATTAAGCCAAGGATCTCTCCCTAAATATTTTATTTATTTATATCTTAAAGTTTATTTATTTTGAAAGATACAGTGCAGGGGTCGGGGGTGGGTGGTTGTGGGGAATGCGACAGGGGATCTGAAGTGGGCTCTGTGCTGACAGCGGGGCTCCAACTCAGGAACCATGAGATCATGACCTGTGCCGAAGTCGGATGCTTAACTGACTGAGGCACCCAGGCACCCTCTCCCTAAATATTTTAATTAGAAAATATTTAGACTTTAGAAATATAGTCTAATATAGACTAATAAAGAAATACAAATGACTAATTGCCTATGTATGTTTCACTATACATATTTAAAGCTATTTTCCATCTCCCTTATTTTTCACGTCCAGTCACCAGATCCTGTTAAATTTGCCTTAGTAATGTCTCTTGGATTTGTCCTTGTTTTTCCACATGGTAATGCTTTAATTTAGGCTCTCATCATCTCTTACCTAGACTTTTGCAAAACCTTTTAACTAGTCTTCCCTCTCCTATTTTTTATCCCTAGTCAGATCAGATTGAGTTATCAGTGTTTAAAAATCTGTTTTGAGGGGCGCCTGGGTGGCTTAGTTGGTTAAGTGTCCGACTTTCACTTAGGTCATGATCTCTCGGTTCGTGGGTTCGAGCCCCGCATCGGGCTCTGTGCTGACTGCCAGCTCAGAGCCTGGAGCCTGTTTCGGTCTGTGACTCCCTCTCTCTCTGACCCTCCCCTGCTCACGCTGTCTCTCTCTGTCTCCTAGAAATAAATGAAACATTTAGAAAAAAAAGTCTGCTTTGAATCCATTTTGCCAAAAGTCCTTCAAGGCCGTTCACAGCCTGGTCCTAATTTCTCTCTCTTTAGTCTGAACTTAGCTGCAGGTGCTCTACCCAAGTTAACCACTCCAGCACTGTGAACTGTTAATCATTTAGAACATGACTTTTCCTCTCAGTTCTTTGTGTTTAAACAGCCCTTCCCTCTTGCTTAGAATTATAATTGCTTAGAATTCTAACAAGTGATAAACCTCCAGTTCTTCCTTTCACATACAACTCACTTGTTACTTTTTCTTTGAGGTTTTCCTTCAGGCAGAACCAGTTAGAGTTTCTCTTTTCCTTTGTGTGTGTGCTACTGTAGCACTTTGTTCATATCTCTATATTAGAGCCTACATTAGGTTGTATTGTAGATTTTTTGCTTACATGTCTGATTCTTGCATTATACCATGATCTCCAGAGGTCAGAGTTCTTTACTCATATTTGTACCCTCAGGGTCTTTGTCTGTAGTCCAGTGCTTGGCACATAGTAGGTGCTCAATGAATGCTTGTTAAATGATCAAAATATATGACTTAATGATGTCCTAAGTGTGCAAACTCAAATTTTGGTTTATTCCCTGTGAGGTAGAAATATTTCCTAAGTCACCAAGCTCCTTGGTTGCTACCACATCTGAGAGACAACATTGGAGAGAATACCCTGTGAGGCAGAAATATTTCCTAAGTCATCAAGCTCCCTGGTTGCTACCACATCCGAGAGACAACACTGGAGAGAATCCTAGGCAAACTCCCCCTGCTCCCTCAATCTGTACTATCTTTGGTGTATTTTGAAGAAATACTAACTTCAGTACCGACACTAATTAATTCTATGATAGTTAGTATCATAGTAAGTCAGAGCATGTTGCTTAGAAAGGGTGAAATTTGAGCTCATTCCAGAAGATTAGGTAATGATTTTATTTGCTGTTTTCCCTATTGTCCTTAAAGATATCCTTTGGAGACCATGATAGTACCTGGCACATAACAGATATTCATTGAATATAGTGATGGAATGGTTGGGTGTGTGTGTGTGTGTGTGTGTGTGTGTGTGTGTGTGTGTGTGTCAGAGAGACAGACAGACTTGTAGTCCTTTTACATTGTAGTTCATTTATTTCTGGAGACACCTTTAAGAACTTTGCTTCTTTGCTACATTGACTGAACACCTCATTTGTTTTTTTCCAAAATGTGCCACTTTAGTCAGGTTATTCTGCTTATTTGGTTGTTTCTTTGGGTTCTTTGCATTCCAAGCATGTTTTAAAATCTGGTTACATTGGTCTTCTCACTCAGTTTCAGGGTTACACTAAATGATAGAGTTTGCTTGTATTTTAAAATTCTTTGTTGTATTGTGCAGGTCTTGGCTGCAGTTGGAACCTATAAGTTCTTATTGTCTTTATTTAAACAAAATTAATTTTTTAAGTAAATAAGTGGACTCCAGTTTTCTCAAGTATAGAAAGATTATTTACTCACCTGATGAACATGCCTGTTTACCTGGAGATGTTAGCTTCACAGGCTCCTAGAACTAGAAGGGATCTTATTGTTTTAACAACCTTTTGTTGTAAACAACCTTTACCTATTTTTATAGTGGGAAAAACAGTTTCAGAGAAACCCAATGACTTCCCCAAGGTCACAGTTTAGAGACTAGATTAACTAGGCTAGAGCCCAGTGATTCTTACTCTTTTAACCATAGAGAGAACCAGGGTGCTACCCTGCTGCTGCTCCATGCATTGCTTTCCTGCCTCTTCAAATCCTAATAATTTTTCCAGTTAAGCCACTAATTTTGATTTTCGTTCAGATTCAGCATATGAATCTGAAAAACATATTCTCCTCCTAGAGCATATTGTTCTTCATTTGGCCTCCTTCTTTTTCCAGCCTCTCTATACTTACACTAGCCCCTGAGCCTGAGGTTGCCTTTTCTGGTTATACTCCATTTTCCTGCAGATTCCTTCTTTTCCCTTCTCTGCTCTTTGCTCAGGAAGGCTGACCTTTACAGCCTGTGTCACCTGAGGTTCTTTCTCCTTTGGGTTCTAGTTAGGGTTAGCCAATGGGAGGTAGTAACAGAAGATAGAAGGAAGAAAAGAAAGCACTCTTGGGGTATTTATTTATTCCTCTTGATGCACTGTTTTGATGCATTTCTGGCAGTGGCTGTGCACTATAATTAGAGTGTCCTTTGAGTAGCTCCTCCTCCAGTTCGCCCTAGATGATGTTGTTTCCTTCCTTGTGCCTTTAGGCTTGGGGTGGTGAAGGCTTCCTGCCATTCCTCATTCCTGGGCACTTGGGCGCCTCTTGTTAGTTCACATAACCCTGCTCTCATTTCTATAGCCCCTTCATTGAAGAGAAGTTCAAATATTTCATTTCAAGCCCCTTTGTTAAAGAGAAGTTCAAATATTCCATTTCATTATGGTGTTTCCCAGCCTCTGGCCACTGCTATAATATTTTTCCCCTCACATGTCAGTCCAAATCTTGTACTTCACAATATTACCTCTGTGAAACCTTTCTCATCCTCTCAGCTTTTCCCTCTGATCTCTCAGCATTTTTCTCGTTAACACTTATTTGATCACGCTTGAATTATTTGTAGACAGATGTGTATCTTATATATAGATTTGAAATGTTTAGGGCAGGGTCTTCATCTGCTTCATCTTGGCATCTAGCACAGTGCCATAGTTAAAAGAGATAACCCAGTGAATAAGTCATTATTTTAACGCTGAATTCCAATCCTAGAGTGGTATAGGTTTCCTCCACTATTTGAAAATAGTGTTCTTATGAAACCATTCCAAAGTCAAAATGGTGTAAAATGAAGAAACAATTATCATTAATTTAAGTGGGAAGGTTTTTGAGGGATCCCAGACCCTAAAAATAACCTCTCAGACTTTTCTGATGTCTTAAGACACATCTTGCTAATGGATGCTCAAGATACTACGATAAAGCACAAATGCTCACAGATACAGTTCAAAGCTATGGCAGCATGATTGCTGAGATGCTGAGTGTAGTTCCCAGAGAAAGAACTTGGTGGAGCCACTCGATTGTGATGTTTGCTCCCTCTCTAACAGCTTGATGCAAAACAAATGCTGAATGCTGTTTTTGCCTTGTGCCTTTTTTTCATAAAAGAAGATATCCTCTTCAGATTTCTTTTGGTTAGTGAAAATAGGTACTGACTGATGGAAGGTCTTTTGTAAAAGCAAAGTGGTAATGTGGACTTTTGAAAGATCGGGATACCTGCATGTATAAAACTGCTCATGAGAAGATTTGGCATGAGAAGAATAAGTTTTTAGAGGGGTAAATCAGTTGTCATTGCCTGGTCTTTTTTTTTTTTTTTTTAATTTATTTTGAGAGAGTGTGTGGGTACATGAATTGAGGTGGGGCAGAGAGAGAGAGAGAGAGAGGGAGAGAGAGAGAATCCAAGCAGCTCTGCATTACCCGTGTGGAGCCCGACACAGGGTTCAATTCCACGGACCAAACCATGAGATCATGACCTGAGCCGACATCAAGAATTGGATGCTCAACCATCTGAGCCACCCAGACGCCCCTGCCTGCTTTGCTTTTTGTACTGCCTGTATAATACAGTGTCTTATCTGTTATTTAATTTTTTTTATTTAAAAACTTTTAATTAGCCATAAAAACATCAGCTTCTGTACTTGTAAAATAATATCCTTTAGAGTGAGTTATTTATGCTTTTTCATGATACACTGATTTATAATTTCTTTGATTACTTTTTATGTTTAAATGCTAACAGGTAGGGACATTTCAGAATTCCTTCATTTGCTAAATTTTTATTGAGCACTTTCTACAAACCAAACACTGGCCTTGGATACAGTTGAGAACAATACTGAGTCCTGTCCTTATATATGCTAGTCATGTTATAGACAATCTTGATAGATTTGTGGCCACAATTAAATTAGGGTAATTTTCTATGACACTTTTAACAGCTTAGGAAAACTGAACCTGTTGGCTTCTGTTTAATGTTCACTAGCAGCTAAAATCAGATATGCAAAAACTGCTTTGGTAGTTTTTTAAAGGATACGTGCCAAACCAATTACAGTATTCTTTTCAGTGTTTTTCTTCTATTTTGTTTGGTTGGTTTATGTGAGATCTAAGCCTTTTAGTACTTGTCTATTGGTCTGACTAGTTTATTATTTAGCTCCTGTTGGATGTTGTTTCATTTCAGTGTGTTATGTTTTGCTATAGAGAGATCCAGGTTTATCAGAAGAATATATCAAGTTTTGCTTTTGAAAACATTTCATAATCAAAATTTTAATGATTATTATGCTATGTAAGAGAATTCTGCAGTTATTTCAAAACTTGACCTACTAAAATACTCAGGTTAAGGATTCATGTGTTTGAATATGAGTTTCTCTTAGTTATGCTTGGAGCAAATATCCAGTATTTACCTAAAACTTTAATTTTTGTGGGCCCTTAACAGTAGTGAGACTTTATGCTTTCCAGAATGCTGTTAAATGCATGCTAGGTAGTAGTCTGAGGACTACTTGGGGAGAAGAAGAATGTATTTTTTCCATCCCATACTAGTAAGCCACTCAGAGCTTATATAAATCTTGGAATGAGTTAACCTGTGATTTGTTAAGAAAGAGATGGCTAGTAGCCTGATCTACTAGTGTGTGAAAAGAAAGGCTTTGGGTGATTGCCACCACCACATGGTCAAACAGGGCTTTGTTAGAGGGAGTGATGTGGTGGGTGTTGTCTTTTATGAGTTTGCTTTCTTAAATGTTGAGTTATTATGCTATTGGCAGGAAGGATGTAGGAAAAAAATAGGTATTCTGCTTCATTTTACTGGCTGTTTTCCTTCTTGGCATTTATTCCAACATAGTGTTGATTGCTAATTTTCAGTGTGTGGGTTTTTTTTTTTTTTTTTTTTTTTGCCAGTTTGTACTTTTGATCTGTTAATGATGTTATAAATCTGTTATGCTACATTTTGCTTGGAAAGGTATACCTAAGCAGTTGTATTGACAAATTTACTCTCAAGACATTTTAGGCTATTGTAGATAATTTTAAAAGAATAATGATTTTGCAAGCTAAAACAGTTGTAAAATTTTTGGAAAACGTTTCCAAATATTTTTACATACGTTTTTTTAATTAAATTAAAACAACTGTATACTTATTTTTAAAAATCAGACAAGTGAGTTTATAAAGTAAAAACTACGATAGTCCCTATCTCAAATACCCTCTTTCCTTAATCCCCATCCCCAGTAATAATACATGATGTGTTTCACGTGTTTTGTTATTTGCATTCTATTTCAGAGAGGAATGTGTGTATAAATAAAATAACTTCTTAAAAATGTAACTTTTATATTATTCACATTTCCATTTAGCTAGCATAAGGTAAGCACCCAGTTAATATTAATTAACTTGAATTCTGGTAAAGCTTAATTTCTGTAATTGGCTTTCTACATTCAGAGCCTTTAAACTTGTGTTTCATTTAAAACCATTTTTTAAGTAATGTGCTGCATTCTGACACCTGAGAGGCAATCTCACACACCTCCCAGAATGCTAGTTACATTCTTTATATAGAAGGAGCCCATACAATTGATTGTCCAAACTGGAATACTTTTGAGAGTGAAGGAGGCTGCTGATAATTTTTCAGAGACAACAGGCATAAACATTAATTACCCCAGATGAACTAGGACGTATGGTCATCCTGTTCATAAACTTCAGGTTTTTATTGTATTTAGTTTTGACAGGACTTCTTATATGACTTTATCAAATAAATTGAGAGAACTCTTTTGGAAAGACAACCTATCAGTGATTTAAAAATAGAGGAAAATGGTACAGATCCCAAACCTTTTTTCTGCAGTTGAGTAACCACGTCATTTTATGTGACCAGTATTAGTGTTTCCTTCTGTAAGGCCTTAGGTTATATTATAATGTCAGCATTAGATGAAGATATGAAGAATAAGCAGTTGTACTAAGAGTTATGATTCAAGTTCATGAATTTTGACACCAATGTCTGTACATAATTCCTGTTTGACAAAGTAGCTCTCTTTCCCAACTCTATGAGCAATTCATTTATTTTGTGGTATGTACTTTTTAAACAGAAACTTAATAGTATGCATAAGCCATTTTTTAAAATTAAAAAAAAAAGTGATTCTGTTTTTTAAAGAGCTGATGTACTTTAAAGAAATCAGTTTATTTTATGGTGAAAAAAGACTTTCTCTATATTGTTTGACTTTTTATTACCACAATAATAATTCAGTATTATTCACCTTTTGTGATTCAGGCGTAGTACTCAATACTTTCCTGAAAATCTGATATGGAATTTTTTTTCTAGTTACTTTCTATAACTGTATTTTATGACTTGTGTATTGCTCATATCTTTTTTATTATTATTATCTTCAGAGTTTATCAACTTTTACTGTTTTCCTTTTTTAAAGGAACGTTAAATACAATTTCACTTAGGCTTATATCCTTTTTTGATTATGGGTCTCTATTCAAATTGCATATGTTCTGTGGTATTATCTGGTTATTAATCAGTTTTGTTTTTCCCCATCAAATGTTCATTGAGTGCCCTATTTATGTTAGGCACTAGTTTAGGCCCTGGAGATAATGAATCCTGGTTATTTATGATTCCAAATTATGAAGAGGAAGTAGAAAACTTACTACTGTGTTACTTTACAGATATTCTTTCATTTCATCTATCCAACAACTTTGGTTTTTTATTATGCCCATCCCTAGATGAGAAAATGGCAGTGAAGAAAGTAGCTTGGCCAGATCATATAGGTAATAATTGATTAGGAAGTTGCAAATTCAGGATTTAAAGCTACATCAGTCTGACCTTAAAGCTTGTGCCCATTTTAGCTATATCAGTCTCCTTCAGAAAGTTTTTAGATTACATTTTAGTGCTCCTATGCCATGAATTCTTTTCGGACATTATTGTGATTTAAGGGAAAAGTGTAACAGATTAAAGTCAAAGGACTGGGTTAAAATCCCAGTTAAAGAAAACTCCTGCTTCATGATTTGGGTAAATGCTTACAAAATAGGGTTAATGTCTGTCTTGTCCTTACTGTCTTGTAATAATCAAATGAGAAAACTTATAAAGTGTCTAGCAGAGGACCTAATACTGTGAAAAATTGTAACATACATTGTGCATCCATGGTGAATCCGTGGTGTTAGAACTGTTCACTTAGAACTACAGAAAAAAACCTTATAGGATATTCTTGGGGTACCAGCAGTGCTGGTAAGTTAACTATAGCTACCATGTTATTAAAAGAGAACTTGCTCTGGAACCTTAGATTATCAGAACATTGACTTAAATGGAAAATAGCCTGAAGTTACAGTGGAGGAAAGCATTTAGAAATAGGCTCAGTTTTATTGACAGTTTTGAACTGATCGTCTTCACTCCAAATGAATTGATAGTGGAGTATTCTTTAGGATTAAAAATAGAAATTCCTGCCCTTAGAAATTCCCTATACCTCTAAATCCTATTCTTCCTTTTAGATGAGATGGATAAACCACAGAGACAATAGGGATTATAAATGTTTCCAGGTTTTTAGCAATCCAAGAAAATCACAGAGTAGTATACTCGACATAAAATCATGATCTTATTAATATTTCTGGTTTCTTTAGTATACTATTTTCATCATTAAGCCAACTTTTAAGTCATTTGATGAGACAAAATGGTGTCATTTCTCAAAAAGCTTAATTTGCTAACAAATTTTTAAGGAACAGAAAAGCCCTAAGTTTGGCATAAAATATATATATATTTTTAATTTGCCACTTGCTCATGTACCTATTGTTCCCCTAAATAGTTACAGACTTTTCTCTTATTATTCCTTTACTTAGTTATTGATGTCAGACTCACAACATGATAAAGTAACTTTCTATTCTCTCTTTTCCTTACTTTTATGGAAGATCAGTACCACACTTGCTTTTTTCCAGTCTTCTGGTATCTCTCCAGTTCTTGAATTTTCAAAAATAATTGTAAGTGATTGAATTGTAAGTATACTCTATACTTCTTTCATTGGATGAAAGCGTATCTGTGATGCATGTCATCTCAAATTGCTAATTGTGAACATAAACTTTCCAAATACTCTCATATTTTAATCAAAATGACATTTCTGGAAAGTTTTCATTATTTTAATTGTAGGCTGTGTGTTTTTACTAATTTTTAAAAACATCTACTTTTGTCTGGATTCATATCATTTATTTTTCATTAGGAGGCTTGTTTTCTTTGGTGTTTTTCCTTTGTTAAATTTTTAAGCTGCTACTCCCCTTTACAATTCTACTACTGATAACTTACTCTGTTTTCTTGTTATTCTGAACTTTTCTGTGAGACTTACATGGTCTGATTTCTCTAATATATTTTCCTTTTCTCTTTTTGCAACATATTTTTATTATATACTATTTCTATATAAGAGAAAGCAGAGTATAGGGCACTTAGTCCTTTATGTTTTTGCTGTAAAATAAGATTTGATATGAAAATAATTACTCATTTGTTAATTTATTTTCACAGTGTTATAGCCCTTCCTGTTCTGTGTTATTCTCCTCAGTTCCTCAAATTACTCATGACTTTCTTATTGCCTGATTCTGACCTGCAAGACCCTGAACCACCTTTTACCAGTTTTACCTCCACTGTTCATTACTCTTCCTCTGTCTCCAGGAATTACTTTAAAAGATCTTAACTGCCTGCCTCAAAAATTGCCTCCTGTACTATTATATTAAAAGAGTACCTCTATAAAGCAGGTACAGTTCATATATACATCAGACAGTTTTAAGGGTGTCCTTGCAAAACTTTTTTTAATGGAGGTGAAGCATTTGGTTATGTGTATGTATTAATAGTGTTTAATATCCCCAACTGAAGTCATTAATAGGAATTCTTTTAATTTTGCTGACATTTGTTAGCCTTGAAGTGCTTTCTGAGAAGTGATGCTATTCAGTATAAGTGTTAGGAAGGTAGTAGGAGGTACTTCTATACAGCTTTGAGACAGTTTGATATTCTTCTGCCAGTCTAGATATTATTTTTGAAATGGGGCCAAATGTTCCTCTCTTTGTATATTTTAAACTGGATAGATTGATCCTGGCTGCTGTGGAATAGTGTGTTACTCTTCTTGACTTTACAAATGTACTTTATAGCTTCCTTTATTAGCAAAATATTCTTTTTTGTTGTTGTGATTTTTGTTTTTAAAATGTTCATTCGTTTTGAGAGAGAGAGCAGGGAAGGGGCAGAGAAAGAGAGGCAGAGAGAGAGAGAATCCCAAGCAGACTCTAGAGCCTGATGAAATGCTTGACCTCCCTGAACTGTAAGATCATGACCTGAGCCGAAACCAAGAGTCAGGCACATAACCAACTGAGCCACCCAGGTGCCCTTATTAGCAAAGTATTCTTGAAAACTAGGGACTGTTTTGTTTTTAGTATATTTGCCACATAATTTTTCCTTTACATTAATTTCTGATTTTATGGATTTATCTAACTTAAAGATTTAGATTTCATTTCTTTTGTTCCAATTTAACTTCTTTTACATTACAGACCATTTCCCTTTATTTCTCTGTAATAGTTCTGTTTAATTTAGATTTTAAATGAATTCACACAGAAGTCATCAAGTGAGAACTCTGCCTCATCAATATAGTAAATTAGGGAGCAGCAACTCTTTGGTCCTGACTGCCAAAAGTGCAACAAAACCACTTTGGTCACTGCTGAATGACAAAAGGGAAGGAAGGAAAGACCTGAATAAGGGAGTGAAGGAGTAGACAAAGGGGAGGAGGAAGAGAATAAAAAGGCAGAAAGAATCTTAGGGAGGAGGGGTAGTGGAGAAGACCCCCATCAAGGCATCAGTAGCAGCCAGATGCTGCAGTCAGTGCCACCTGCATTTATTCAAGGCTGAACTATCCCTGAGGGTATAGTGTTGAAAGAATGGCATAGAGAATGTATTATCTGCTTGACTCCCAACTGGCTTGTTCTCGAGAGTGACCCTGTAAGAAATATGAAGTCACACACTGTCTTAAAGGATCTGCTCTGATTGTTCTTAGTTCTTTTGGAAGGAAGACATACCATTCTCAACATGATATAAGGACTGTATTCTGGTGATTTGTTTTAAAACAAAACTCCATTAAAAAGGACATGAATAAATGTAGGGTCTTACATTGTAAATGTTGACTAGAAAGAGGAATAATTATGACTCAAGGGAATTTTTATGAAATAGTATATGTTAGGTGGTAATGAGTTCCTTGTCTGTGAGATAACTCAAGTGAAGACTAGAAGACTTTCAAAGACATTGTAAAAGTAACTTCAAGTGGGAGATTTTAAAGATGGCTTTGTTTCTGTGTACTTACTATAAGTCACAATACATAGTAACAACTTGGTATTTTCTTTTAGTGTGAGGAAGCAGTTTAATTACTATCAATTGTCCATGTTGATAAAT
Source organism: Hyaena hyaena (assembly GCF_003009895.1). Lineage (NCBI taxonomy): Eukaryota > Metazoa > Chordata > Mammalia > Carnivora > Hyaenidae > Hyaena > Hyaena hyaena. The sequence continues at coordinate 8,756,468 of NW_024080637.1, read as the reverse complement.
GCTTGCATGATATTTTGTTGATTGGAGATGGGGCAACTATAAATTTTCTTTTTAAGTACATCAGAGATGTATGGATTACTGTGCAAGGAAGTTTAGGCCAGTTCTGGGATTTTACGCTAATAACTCTTGTTATAAACCTCCTATTATACATTACATAAAAATATATTGGTGAGTAGATCTTTGACTTGGATGTTATGATGTGTAGAGTTTATTCTAAGGCTAAAGGAATGTTTTGGAAGACTTTCTAGAGGCAGGTCTAAGAAGAGAGCCAGGCAGGGTGAGGTTCTATGATTATAGCAATTTCAAAGGGTTGTTTTTTTAAGAATTAATGTAGATGGGTTTTAGATCTCAGTAATTTAAATCCAGTTTGTTTCCATTTATTTACTGAAAGATTTTCAATCAGATTTGTTCAAAACAATATGTTAATTACATTTTTACAGTGGTAGTTCTAAATGGATTCAAAAGAGGGAAAATTCTTAAAAGTTGCATTTTCTTGTTTAGATGCCTAAACTTTTGTTCACTTATGAATATGCCATTAACCTTTTTAATATTTAGCAAGCACATAATATTTTACTGATTTTAACTGGATCTTATAGTTACATTAATGGTGATTATGTTTTATTGCTATGTGAGATAAAACAGAAACTAAGCCAAGCAGTTCTAATTTTTCTGTGGTATAGTAACAGAAAGGAATCACTTCATTCTTTCATAATCCAGTACTATAGTATCTCTGAAATGTAATGGATCTGTCCTTCCTTTCCATATCTTTTATTATCATATTCTATATAGTAAATGTTTTAATAGGAAGTTTTTTGGATTATCTTTTAAAATGAAGGTGTTTAAACCACAGTTTTATTACATTCATTGTTTATTGTGATTTTTCTTAAAATTTTGTCTTTATTCATGAGATTTCATTGAGAAGGAATTTTTTAATACTCATTTCAAGCAGTTTCTTTACATATATGTAAAACAAAAACGAAAATAAAACAGGCAGTTTTACTGCCTTTGAATTTGAAAAAGAAAATGCATTTCAAGATAAGGTGATTTTCCCATGGTCTAATATGACTTAGGGTTTGTTTTGTTTTTTACTGTTCTGATTCAAAATTTGAATTTTAGTTTGGCAAGAGCAACAATAAATAGTAATAGTAGTAATTGATCGTGTTAGTAATTGTAGTCTTAAGTAGAGGTACTAGCTGCCACATCAATAATAGTATGAAGAGGATGCCTATATTTGGCAGTTAAGAAAACAGCCAGAGAGACTTGTTGGTGGCTGAGCTGCAATTAGAAACCAGACTTGCCAACCCATTGTTGTTTTCCATACTATAAAGTCTCAGTCTGGTGTTTGAGATAATGGCTGTAAAAGTGCTTTAGTAATAATAAAGTATTGTGCAGAGATAAGGTGTTAGTATACTATACAATGAACCCTGGTTTCAGTTCACTAAATTGGGGAATGTAAAAATGATCAGCATGTTTTGGCCAACAACTGAAAATCAAGTATGGTATGTTTAACTGTTGTATTTTACCCATTCGATACTGAATTTTGTGCTTGGATTGGGGGATGTGACGTTAGTGGTTTGTGACCCTTATTTCCCTGTTTAACTGCATGACATTTGGGCATGCCAGTATGGCAAGCTGGTAGCCTTGTTTAGTCTCCAACTTTGTCTTTTATTTTGTTTAAAGATCTTATTTTTAAGTAATCTCTATACCCAACATGGGGCTGGAACTCAAAACCAGGAGATCAAGAGTTGCACGCTCCACTGACTGAGCCAGTCAGGCACCCCACTTTTTGTCTTTTACACCTAGGATGTGTTTTTCAGTCGGAGATGATTAAGAACTCAAGTTTCTTTTGAGTAGAGTTAAAACATAGGCATCCCATGCTCTGGAAGTTTAAAATTTTTTAGTGTGTAAAAAGTAGAACATGCAAATGCTAGACCATTAAACTGAGAAATAAGTAGGCCCTTTAAATAAATAAACATTTACACCATGTCCAGAGTGTAATGTTCATGCCGAGGGTGAAAGTGAGTGAGTAGGGAACTTGATTAAGACAGAAGTGTTGTTACTTTCACTTAGGGCCCTATTCTTAGAATAGGTGAGAATTTTGAGGTTCTTTTTTAATAAGGAGAGAGTGCAGCAGTGCTAATGGGGTGGGTTAGGGAATGGGAGAACTAAATAGAATATGAAATTAGGATTAAAGGACTGGAGGAATCAAACAAAGTGGAGGTAAAGTAGGAGGTAATCAAGGTGGTAATCGAGGTCATTTGTCTAAATTACTGTTGCTCTGGAGATCACTGGGAGCAATTTGGGGGGCTTTTGGGATAGAAGAAAATGATTCTGAAGAGCAGGGTAAATCCTAATTTAAGCAGCAGCACATGTTTGATAAGGGAACAGGGCTAGAAGTTCATGAGGGAGATTGATGTATCACTATTCTTGGAGAATTTAGATAGTTTAAATATGCCTATTATTTATGTAAAAGTACTATTTTTACTTTAAAATTGAAATGTCCTGTATGAAGGACGAAGTATCTTCTGTACTATTAAACATTGTCTGGGTACTATTAGATTTATTACAAATTTTCTTTTTCTCTAGGGTTTAGATTCAGGATTTGTTCCTAGTGTACAAGACTTTGATAAGAAACTTACAGAGGCCGATGCTTACCTACAAATCTTGATAGAACAATTAAAGGTATGGCATTAGTTTATATACTGGATTGGTATCAAGTAGTAAATGTTACCAAGCTTGATTCTGAGTTTAAAGTTATTTGATGTTAATTTGAGCCTTTATATGGTTCTTTATATGGTTAATTTGAATCTTTATATGGTTCAGCATTTTTTTTTTCAGTTTTCAAAGAAGTCTGTATTATTAGAAAACACATAAATGCCCTCTGAATAGAGAACAGTGTTTACATAGGCTTGAGTTAAAAAAAGAACAAAAAAAAGTCCTGTTGACAGTTCTCAAGATCTTTATCTGGATTTCTCACAAAGGGGAAACATATTTGCGTATGCCATTAACCCACAGGCCTTCTTGGCGCTAATGGGCATAGAGTTGGGATTTGCTTGCTATCTGAATATCCACACTTGGGTATGTGCTCCTGTTTTTAGATGGTGCAGTTTTTCTCTTTTTGTTCCTCCTTCTTACTTCATATTACATTGCAATTAATGCAGTGTAAACCACTTTGTCAGTTTGAAGGCATTAGTCCTGTAGTTTGAACGTGGGTTTTTCCCCTTGGTGCAGTCAGTACCAGAGCCAAGAGTGATGAATGATTCAATCATGTGTCTGGCCATTCCGTTACTTACTATCGCTAACTGCTCCTCCATCCAAGCAAACAGACTGTGGTCAAAAAACAAGAGGAGGTTAATTTATACTTCTTTTGATGATGCTGGTGTGCTGACTTCAGCATTTTTTAAAGCTGACTTATTAAAAGATCTGGGTGACTTATTCACAGATCTTTATCTCTGATTATAGTGATAAATTGGGTGTATAATGTACTTTTTTGGTCATTAAAAAATGTCTAGACATAATCAGAAGAAAGTATGACAAGATTAGATTCATATTCTGGTTTAAAGTTCTTTGAAACTGGTAAATTTTAAAGTGGTTCAATTTCTAAGGCCTTGGTTTTTCCATATTTGGGAGTAAGGGTTGGGAGAGGTGATTTCTCTACTTTATTAATACTGAAATTGTCTCTTTCAATTCCTACTTTAAAATTAATTATAAGCAAAAGTCCTGGGAAGAATATGGAGTGTTGATAAGCTTGGATCACAAAGCAGAAAAAACTTAGGTTTCAGTTGATATTTTAAGTTCAAAATGTTTTCTTTTGCTTGTAATTCTACCAGAGTAATTGAACTTGACCGCTTAAAATAATTCAGTAGAATTGGATTTGATATAGTTGTTTGGAAATATATATGTTAACTTAAAAATACATAAAGGTCATCCCTGGAAGAAATGTGTTCAAGAACTAAGGTTTGCTTTTCTATGTTTAGTAAATGTATACGATATGGTAAAGTGGCTTGATACTAAAATCAGTTTCTTTTTAATCCTGTAGCTTTTTGATGACAAACTTCAAAACTGCAAAGATGATGAACAGAGAAAGGTAAGTTCTATAATCATTGTTTTGCCTTAAACCATTTTAAAACAAGGACCTTTTAGAGAAATAACAGAAGGACCTCAATGTTTTGGCTACTATAGTACTACTATTACTCTAAGTAAGTAAGTAGTACAGCTGTAGAGACCAGGGGGAAGTTTTCTGGTGAATTTCTGTTATGGTTTCATAATTAAATGAAAAGAGAAATGTACAGAATTTTTAATATGATGCCTTTTTGTTAAGTACCACCTTCCTAGGAGTAAGTTCTTTGTTCTGAGGTTTTAAATATTGAAGGTAGAAAGTTTATTTTATTAAATTGATATGTGGTCACTTCAGATATTAGTAAACCAACTGGCAAGAATTTGCAGAATAAACAAGAAGCCACAGATGAGGAAACAAAACAAGAGTTGCTTTAATTATATTTCCACTATTGCCCACTCCTTTGAAATTCTGGCCATTACTTTGTAGTTTGAATATTGCTTTCTTCCAGTTAACATTTTTTCCTTGATGAGATTTCCTGATGCAGTATCATTTATTTTTGTGTGTTTCTTTTGACCGTAGCTTTGCATTTGTCTCTTTTACACTTATTAATAGTATCTGTAACTCATGTTTAGCTCTCCTTCCATTCTTGGTTTTGGAATTTAGTCCCATGTCATTTTTTTTTTTTTTTTTTTTTTTTTTACAAATAGTTTATTGTCAAATTAGTTTCCACATAACACTCAGTGCTCATCCCCAAAGTGCCCTCCTCCATGCCCATCCCCCCTCCCCCCCACATCCATCAGTCCTCAGTTTTTGTCAGCATTCAAGAGTCTCTCATGGTTTGCCTCTCTCCCTTTCCCCCACCATTTCCGCCCTTCTTCTCCCCCTTGTTCCTCCGTCAAGTTCCTCGTAATCCTCCTATACGTGCAAACATATGATATTTGTCCTTCTCTGCCTGACTTATTTCGCTCAGCATAACACCCTCAAGGTCCATCCATGTTGCTACACATGGCCAGATTTCATTGTTTCTCATTGCCATGTAGTATTCCATGGTATAGATAAACCACATCTTCTTGAT
>NW_024080637.1:8728011-8750556 GCF_003009895.1 Hyaena hyaena | reverse complement strand
CCCCCCCCCCCCCGCTTACTCTCTGTCTCAAAATAAATAAATAAACATTAAAAAAATTTATTATTTTCTAAAGAAATTAAAAGGACTAAAATAATCCCTCTAATTGCAATAGACTTCATGTGCTATTTTATTGGTTTCTGGTCTTATTTGTCTGAGATTCTTGGATAAAAGGTGTCATCCATGCACAATGTATAGTCTCTTATAAGCTACTAATAAGAATTGTTTTGATAAAAGCCTTTTTAAAAACAGGCAAAGTAGTAGTTCTCTAGGTTCACCAGTATTGTGGTAGAATCTTTTACTCTTCGTAATTCCATGAAAGTCTTGAATAGATGTTTTAGGAATTTATGTTAGGATTACCTGCTGTTGATCTAAGAATTTGGAAGTTAATCAGACCCCTCTTTCTTTCTGTTTGAAGTGTTGAAACCCCATTTAGAATGTTATTCAGTATAAATTAACAATTTTTAGCATTCTTTTAAAATTTTTTTTAATTTTTATGAACATTGGGGTACATGTGCCCCTATGCATCAGCACTCCTGTATCCCTTGGGTAAATTCCTAGCAGTGCTATTGCTGAGTCTTAGGGGAGTTGTATTGTTAATTTTTTGAGGAATCTCCACTGTTTTCCAGAGGGGCTACACCAGTTTACATTCCCACCAATAGTGTAGGAGGGTGCCCATTTCTCCACATCCTCACCAGCATCTAGAGTCTTCTGATTTGCTTTTAGCCACTCTGACAGGCGTGAGAGCTAGTGCGCATGCATTATAATGGGGGAGGGCGTGCAGGGGGATACAGAGAGATAGGGAGACACAGAATCTGAAACAGGTTCCATGCTCTGAGCTATCCGCAGAGAGCGCCATGCAGGACTTGAACTCCTGAATTGCAAGATCATGACCTGAACCAAAGTCAGACACAACTGACTGAACCAGCCAGGTGCCCCTTTTTGGCATTCTTTAATGATTTATAGAATTGCTAATAAATCATCTGATGCTGTCAGTATAGTAGAACCCACTGGATATCCAGAGAGGGTATTTCTTGTGTAGTATAGACTTAAACTCTATACATTTGAACTGATTTTTATATTTTTAGTATCATATGACCATTTTATTTGGTGTAAGATCCTAAAATCAGTGTTCTGTTTTTATAGAGCATGGTAGAATCAATTAAACACTGCATTGTGTTGCTGCAGATTGCTAAAGTAAGTAAATTTTACTTTTGATTACTTTCATTTTAATGAAATTTAGAAATTGTAATAGCATTTCTCTTTAATAGCCAGGAGACCTGGTTTTGAAATATATTGCCTTTCTGTAGTAAATTGTGTTGTGGGATTCCTGGTACTATTGAACAACTATGTATTTGGATATTACCTTTCTTAGTAGCATGTACCTGTTTTTGATAAGGTAATTTCTTATATGGTGAGTGGGAAGGAAGGGAGCACATTTGAATGACTCACTTCTTCTTTTCACTTTACCCATTATACTGCTTGGAGCATGGACATACTTTGCAAAACCTTTCACAAAATGTTTTTCTTAGGGAAGAAAAGAATTAGATTTTAGCAAGAGTTCTTTTTCTCATCCATAATGAAGAGTTAGATGTATATATATGTGTGTATATATACAACATATATATATATATATATTTGTCGTGTTACAGATTTTTTTCTGGTACTAAACTACATCAGTGAACCACTTCTTTAACTGCTGTGCCTCATTCATGCAATAAAATGTATTTTAAATTATTGTGGTGAGATAAAAATTTCATTGCTGTTGTGCCTGCTTTTCTGAAAAATTTTGGCGTATTCAACTTAAATGTAGATTTGATGGCCTGGTATTTTGAGAGATAGACATTTTAATGTTTGAAAATAAGAATTAAAAAAAATTCCCCCATTATTTCTATCTGACTGTACCTCCATATTTCTAGCCCGTGGCTAGAAGAGGGTGGGCACGCAATTCAGCAGCCAAGTTTGGAAATGATGTTTGCATGAGTTTTTAATTACTGTCCTGTTTTTCTTATTCAGTCGCATACATTGTTTGCCCTGTAATGGTCATTTTTTAACTAGTATTGTTAATGACACAATTGTATAGGACAATCCATTTGTGCTTAAATAGTAAGAATGTTCAGCATATAAGTTAAAGGAGGACAATATCATTTTCTTTTGAGGTTAAAGTGTCCAAACTTAAGGGTCGTGTTCACTTTCTAGGTTTTTTTTTTTTTTTTAATCACTATGCCTGATTTCCTGTGAATATGTCTAAAATTTTCATCTACTTTTATGGATCAGAATATATTTGAAAGGGAAGATAGGTTTGGGGGTATAAAAGAGGTGGTAAGTTTTTTGTTTTTCTTGACTGCACAATTACATGGGTAGCTGTGGGGCACCTTCTGTTACCCAAAAGCCTCTACAGTAAATAGTTAAGTAGTGAATTACACCATGCTCAGTATGAGTAGGTAAGTATTTTAGGGATTCATGCTGCCTTCTCTGGAAGATTAAGGAAGTACAAGAGCTGATAGTGTTTAGGTCAGTTTGGATAATCTCTACAAGCCATTTAAAACTTTATAGATAGTTGTAAAACAAGACAGCCTAGCTTCTTTCAGTAGCTCACCTTTTAGCTTCCCATCAAGAACATTTTTGGTGTTTTCTTTGGAATGAGTTTCAATTCAAATTACTAATACTCCTTTTTAGAAGTTTCTACTATTTTTTAAAAAGATTTTTCATTTTTTAAGTAATCTCTACAAATGTGGGCCTCAAGAGCAGCATGCTCCACTGACAGAGCCAGCCAGGTGCTCAGTTTCTACTGGAAATCTCTACTGCTTAGTCTATACCTGCTACCTCTCTGGTTTTTTCTTTTTAGCCCAGCTTGGTAGACTTATATTTCAAGGTCCTTTAGAATGGGTAACATAGATTAAGTAAGAAAATGGAGTTTGGCTTTTTAATTTTTTCCATAAGGAAAAAGCCTTTATTAAAGGCTTTCAGTGTACAAAAACATCCCTTAAATTATATATGTATTCTATATGAACTCTGTATCTTTAAATCTAATTTAAATGTAAATCAGATCATTTTACTTGCCTCCTCAAATCCCACTAAATGGTTTCACATCTCCCTTAGAATGGAATCTAAACTACTTACAATAACTTAGATCAATTGAACCATCACTGCCCTCTCACCTCATCTGACTTCACTTGATCACATTATTTCAACAACATTGACTTGTTTTCTTTTTCTCAGACAGGCCAGAAGTTTTCTGCTTCAGGGATTTATATTTACTTTCCCCTCTGCCTGGAAGGCACTTCCCCCAGATTTCCAGGACTCACTTTATTCAGATTTCTGCCCACATGAAATCTCTTTGACTAGATACACCTTCCTGACCACTCTACCTAAAATAATCTCTAACCTTCCATTGGTGTTCTTTTTCTTTATGACCCTGCATCACTAGCCAAATTCACATGCTATCTTGTTTACTGTCCATTTACACCTGATTATAATCTTAAGGATTTTGTCTTATTTACCACCATGTTAGTCTGCTTGGGCTACCATAACAAACCATCACAGACTGGGTGGCTTAAACAACAGATTTATTTTTTCACAGTCTCGGAGGCTATAGAAGTTCAAGATCAGGGTTCCTGCCACTGGTTTCTGGTGAGGACTCTTTTTAGCTTGTAGACAGCCACCTTCTCACTATATCCTCATATGGGGCCTTTCCTTGATGGTATGCATAAGGAACTATGAGAGAAAAGTGAGGGAGGGAGAGAGGGAAGGAGGAGGAGAAGGTTGAAAGGACAGAGGGAGACCGGGAGAGAGATGGTAAGGAGAGCTCTCTGGTATCTCATAAGGCCCCACTTTTAGGACCTTATTTAACCATAATTTACTTCATCAGATGCCTCATCTGCAAATACAGTCTTACTGGGGATTAGGGCTTCATCTGAATTTGGTGGAGGGCGGAGCACACAAATATTCACTGCATAACACCACAGTATCCTTAGGGCCTAGAACAGTTGCCTGCCACATACATAGTAGGGGCCTGATAATTGTGAATTTTGACTTAATGTTTCTAATACATAATTTTTTATGGTTGCATAGTTCAGTGTTCGCACTCTATGTATGGTAAAAAAAAAAAATGGGAGGACTTCTGTCTAATACTGATGGGAATATAAATTGTTAAAATCACTTTAGAGGACTATTCTTCATTGGTGGGTTAATAAAATATAGAAATCAGCTACTTTGAGAGAGAGAGAGAATGTGTGCCACCTGAGACCCCAAGGCAGTATAAGAGGATAGCTAATTTGATGCCTTTTGTTGTTTGAAGTTTATTTAGTATTAGCTTCTTAGAGGCAGAATGCTATAGGTAGGATTTTAAATTCCTTCCAGTTTTGATTCTTTCATTTTAATTCTCCCAGAAGTTTTTCTTCTTCCTGAATGATTAATGCATTGGTTCCCAAACTTTGCTACCTGTTGGAATCACCTGAGAATCTTTAACAGTTCTCATGTCTGGCTCCCACTCCCAGACATTGTGTTGTAGTTGCTATGGGGTGTTACCTGGGCTTTGGGATTTTAAACTCCCAGGTAGTCCTAATATGCAACAAAGTTTGGGTACTACTTGGGTCAGTGGGATTTTCAGATGGGCTATGTTAGCTCAGAAAAGTTCATTCTTCATTTGTACCATAGATAGAGGCAGCTGTTGTTTCACTCATGGGAAATTGCAGAGCAAGTGGTAGGGGAAGTGGGGTAAAGTAGAAATAATCTGGGAGACCCCTACATTTGAGGACTTAACCAATTCCTTATCAAGATTAGGTGATATGACCATATGCCATAATTCATATAAGCAAGTGAAATTAATTTTAATAACGTATCTTATTTAACCCAGTATATCCAAAATACTATTATTTCAACATATTTCATATTCTGTCTCTCTTTTTGTGTACTAAGTCTTCAGTATCTTGGGTGTATATTACACTTTGAACTAGCCATATTTCAAGGGCTCAATAGCCACTTATGACTAGTAGCTTCCAAACTGAACAGTACAGGTCTAGATTATTCTTTCGAAATAGATTGTGTAATTAACTTGTCTTGGGATCTCAGGTTCTCCTCCCAGAATATTTTTCTTCATAGACTTTTTGGTTTTCATAAGTATTTGTTAATTTCTCATTAGACTTTTTAAAAACAGATTCACTGAGGGGCGCCTGGGTGGCTTAGTCGGTTAAGGTCCAACTTTCGCTTAGGTCATGATCTCGCGGTTTGTGGGTTTGAGCCCCGCGTCGGGCTCTGTGCTGACAGCCAGCTCAGAGCCTGGAGCCTGTTTCAGTCTGTGACTCCCTCTCTCTCTGACCCTCCCCTGCTCACACTGTCTCTCTCTCTCTCTCCTAGAAATAAATAAAGACATTGAAAAAAAAATTAAAAAAAAAAAAACAAAACAGATTCACTGATACTAACTTACACACCATAAAGTTCACTCATTTAAAGTATACACTTGAGGGGCACCTGGGTGGCTCATTTGGTTAAGCGTCTGACTTTGGCTCAGGTCATGATCTCACGGTTCACAAGTTAGAGCTCCGTGTTGGGCTCTGTGCTTACAGCCTGGAGCCTGCTTCAGACCCTGTCTCCCTCTCTCTCTACCCCTCCCCAACTCACGCTTAGTCTCTTTCTCAGAAAATGAGTAAACATTTAAAAAATTAAAAAAATAAAATGTACACTTCATTGGTTTTGGTATATTTACAAAGTTGTGCGTCATCACCATAATCAAAATATAGTACATTTTTATCACTCCAAAAAGAAACACTGTATGTATTAAGCAGTCACACCCTCTCTGTTCCTCTTTTCCTTGCCACCCTTGCCCCTGCTCTGCCTCCAGTCCTGGCAACCACTAATCTACTGTTTCTAGATTTGCCTATTCTGGACATTTCATATAATTAGGATTAAATAATATATGGCCTTTTGTGACTGGCTTCTTTTATTTGGCATGTTTTCAAGGCTTATATTGTCACAGGTATCAAGACTTAATTACTTTTCATTTCTGAAAAATATTCCATTGAATGGGTATACCGCATTTTGTTCAGCAATTAATGAACATTTAGGTTGTTTCCCTTTTTTTGGCTACTGTGAATAATGCTACAGTGGATGTCTACATTAGAATGAATTTGTGTGGAGGTATGTTTTCATTTATTTTAACTGTATACCTAGAAGTGGCATTAATAGGGTCATATGGTAATAACTGTTTTAGAAACTGCCAAACTGGTTTTCAAAGCATTACACCATTTTACAGTCCCACTCACAATATGTTAGAATTCCATTTTCTTTATGTCCTCAATGAATATTTGTGATTCTTCTTTTTTTTTTTTTAAGTGGCTTAAAACAGCAGTCATTTATTAGCTCATAGTTTTGTAGATGACTCTAAGGTGATTGGGCTGGATTGTATGCTTAAGGATATCATAAAGCCCAAATCAAGGTTCTGGACAGATGGAACTACGTAGAGGCTCTGGGAAATAATCCACTTCTAGGCTTTTTCAGGTTGTTGGTGAATTCAGGTCTTGTTGTAGGACTGAGGACCCTATTTCCTTGTTGTTGGCTAGAACTCATTGTCAGCAACTAAAGGCTTCTGTCTCCTCCTTGCACAGGCTCCCTCTGTCTTCAAAGCCAGCAGTGGCACATCATATCCTTTCATGGTTCACATTTCTGACCTCATCTCTCTTCTGCAACCAGGCAGGGAAAGCTCTCTGCTTTTAATCGCTCATGAGATCAGATCAGGTCCACCTGGGTAATGCCTCTGTCTTATGGTTAACTGTAAATGCAAACACCACATGATTTCACTTAAATGTGGAACCTGAAAAACAGAAAAATGAACAAATAGAAACAGACCCATAAATGCAGAGAACAGCTGGTGGTTGCCAAAAAAGGGGGGTTAGAGGGTGGTGCAAAATGAGTAAAGAAGAGTGAGAGGTTCAGGCTTTCAGTTATGGAATGAGTAAGTCATAGGGATAAAAGGTACAGCACAGGGAATGTACTCAATGGTATTGTAATAGTATGTTGACAAATGGTAGCTGCACTTCTGGTAAGCATAGCACAAAGTACAGAGTTGTCCAATTACTGTGTTGTACACCTGAAACTATGTAACATTGTATGTCAGCTATACTTTAATAAATAAAACAATGACGTATCCATAGAACCTGTGAATATGATTAGATCACTCCTATGATTGTCTTATTGATTGTCTTATTGATTATAGCCATTCTGGTGGCATCTCAGGGTTTTCATTTGAGTTTTCCTAAGGAATAGTGATGTTCATGATCTTTTCATGTGCTTATTAGCCATTAATACATCTTTGGGAAGATATCTATTCAAATTCTTTGCCCATTTTTTAGTTGTTTTGTTTTAAATCTCATTGAGTTGTAGGAGTGAATTTCTATGTTTTAAATACACATCCTTATCTGATTTGCAAATTTTTCTTCAAGTTTGTGGGTTTTCTTTTCTCTTTTTTGATAGCATCCTGAGAAGCATGCATATTTTTATTTTTGATTAAGTCTAGTTCTTGTGCCTTTGGTGACTTACCTGAGAAAGTTATTGCCTAATCCTGGATCACAAAGGTTTATTCCTGTGTTTTCTTCTTAGACTTTTATAGTTTTAGCTCTTGTATTTGTGTGTGATCCACTTTGAATTCATCTTTGTGGTGTGAGTTAGGGGTCTAAATTGATTTTTCTGCATGTAGGTATCCAGTTGTCCCAGCCTCATTTGTTGAATTTCCTCAAACTTGAACTAGAAATTTTCTTTCATCAAAAGATGTTTATTTGTTTCATTAACTAGTAAGTGTATTGGTCCTTAATTATGAGGCTTTTACTAGACTATATTGCCTTATTAGAGAGATGGGGATATATTTCATGTATTTTATTGGTAGGTATGGTTTTAAAAATACTGGAGTCTACATTTGTGGTCAGAAGTCTTTCCAGATTATGTTGTGCTAATGTTTTTGTTCATTATCATGTTTCCAGATCTCAGTCATGCCTGGTATGTTCAGAGAAGAGAATAGGTACAGTTTATTAGAGCAAAGGATCCAAAGCAAAATCAGCAAAGGAAAAAGGCACATGAGGCAAAACCCAGAGAAAACCAGGCACAGCCTTCTGGCTATCTTCTCCCAGCAGACTTAATATGTAATATGCTTAATTCCTCCAGTAACAAATTGTGACAACATATGTAAAATGTTGTCTACCAGGGAAGCTCATTAAAGACTCAACACCATGGAGCCTTGTCATGTAAGCACTTTTTACATAGCATTTATCAAGATTCCAGACTTAGAGAATGAAAGCAGGTTGTCAACATAAACAAACTTTGCTTAGACAGTTTAGGCACAGTGAACCACCCTTATCAGATAGAATGGTGGGAACCCTCCTTAAATCCAAGTTCCCAGTCACTAACCAAAGGCCAGCTTTGTAGACAGACAGGCCTGCTTTGTTAATGCCCACACTTATTCCCAAATCTTCAAAGTGCTCTTAGTTGACCCTTTAATATGAAGATTTCTGAGTAAACTCAGTAGTTAAAGAAAAAGCTATAGATAAATGAGATAGAACATGGACATTGTTTAAAACCAAGACCAGATATTGGTTTCTATTAAAACTTTTAAACATCTTCATACTATGGAGTTGAAACATTAAACAGTTTTATTTAAAATTAAATCATTGTATAATGCAGATAGGTGGATTATAATTACAGAAATGAATATGTGTTGGTAACTTTCCACCACCTTCTTCCTAGAGTACATCCTTGGAGAAGCAAGGCAAAGTAGTGTATTAGTTAAGAACATGAGTTCTGAAAATGGACTATGGAATCCTGGCTCCCTGCCTCCTCTGTCTGTCTCAATTTTCTCATATATCCAATGGGAATAATAATAGTACCTACCTTATAGAGTTGTTGGTGGAATAAGTGAAATAATAAATTCAAAGTATTTGCCAGGCAATAAGTGTTAGCTCCTGTGTCATTCCATGGATACAGTGATTACATTCACTGAAACAAAAATCAAACTCATCTATTTAGAAAAGTATAATTCTGGGCCCACAGCCAGATTTAGGAAATTGTGTTTCCTCCCAAGTTTTTAAGGGTATATGATTGTCGTCTTAAGAAAGTGCAGTGATAATTTGAGGGTTAAATATAAAATTAAACCTAAAAATATTCAGGGTCTTCCATCTTAAATTAGTGTATCTGCTTTTAATAATTGGTACCAAGATGACTACACAGTTCCATAAGATCTTTTATAACGAACTTAATGAAATACCTGTGTAGAAAAATAATTGCCATGCTGTTGGTGGGGTTTGTTTTTTAGCCAGTGATAGAATTATGTTTGGTTAGCAGTATACAAATGGAATTACAATCTTAGTAGAAGCTGAGAGATAGTTTTTTTTAACATTGTTACTTACCTAGTAAAATAAGCTTTCTTAATAGAGAAGAAAGTACAGAGGGAGTTATTTAAATAAAAGAATGAAGTTAATGTTTTTAACATTTCTCCTTAAGGACCAGTGTAATGCGGAGAAGCACGCAGATGGAATTATAGTAAGTTTAATCTAATCTTTTTGTTTCCCTTTACTTCTGCAGAGCATTATAACCAGTCATGTCAGGAGAAGCCTGAACTTCTACTCATTTTTCAACACAAATTTCTCTGTCCACCTACTCACTGCTTTTTGTTGTTGACTCTTGCAATTTTCTTTAAGCTTCTAAAGTTGGCCATCTTTCAGCAATCATTTGGAGGGGAAATGTTAAAATTTTTCTAAGTGTTGATTCAGATCGAATCACTTTGCATGTGTTAACATGAAGGTTAATCATGATGTGAAAATGCAGCTTTTATGACTAAGGCATAACTCACAATGCTACTTTCAAACTTTTTTTCTCAGATGAAAGCAGAAGGGGAGGGATACAATATTGAAACATATCTTAGTCTATGTTAATATGTTTAATGGTTTCCATTTCATTTTTAGATTTTGTGTATTGTGCTAACTGTCATTGCTACTGCAGTATATATTGCATCTTTATTGGAACAAAGTGCACCATGATTTCTTTCACTTCTAGCCATTTTCTTATTCTTTTCTCCCTCTTGGCTTTATACTCTTCCCTTAAATTCAACTTCTACTTTAAAAAGAAAAGAAAATTTTATTGTTGGTATGTCCCATCTGGAATAAAAGTTAGAGTCTGAAGATTTGTAGTTGGAGCTACCCTATTTTTATGATAAATGAGTGACTTCTGTTTAGACTGTATTTCTAAAGCAGGAGGCAGCCTCTTTTTTTGTTTTGAGACTTTACAAATGCCAGCTTGTCTGAGATCTGGAAACTCTTCACAATCTTCAAAACCAACTCATGATTATACTTGAAAGGATAAGTGTGTTATCTTTATATTTGTTTTAAAATGAAAAAAAGTTAAAAATTTGTGTTATTTGCATATTTCTTAAGGCAAAGATAATAGAAGCATTTTTAAAATTTGAATTAAAGGCATTAGAATTTTTATCTCTTTTCATAGTGTGAGTCAAGTTTGAGCCATGGTGATTTAATACAAATATGTCATATATACAATGTAATGTAGTATCCCTTCCTGAGATAATCACTTAAGGTTGTAACCCTCATGGAAAATTTACGTTATTATTATTAGTTATTTTTTATTATCTTAAAAAGATAGAGTTTTATAAAGCATACCAAATATATTTGATCATTTACAGTTAAAAACATCTAGAAAGTCTATGCTCAAAGAAAACCTAAACCTGTAGAAAACAAATATATTTGAATCACATCATCAAAGACTGTAACATTTTTCCTTAAGAGTTTTTATAGAAAGAGTTTTAAAAAGAAAGGAAATGTTCATGGTTTAGATCTTGGACCCACACAGCTAGAGTCTGGCCTTGCTACTCACTAGCTGTGACCTTAGGCAAGTTACTCAACCTTTGAGCCTTAGTTTTCTCATCTATAAAGAAAAGTGACTAGGGGCGCCTGGGTGGCTTAGTCGGTTAAGCGTCCGACTTTCGCTTAGGTCACGATCTCACGGTTCGTGGGTTCGAGCCCCGCGTCGGGCTCTGTGCTGACTGCCAGCTCAGAGCCTGGAGCCTGTTTCAGAGTCTGTGTCTCCCTCTCTCTCTGACCCTCTCTTGTTCACGCTGTCTCTCTCTATCCTAGAAATAAAATAAAAATAAAAAAAAAAAGAAAAGTGACTAGATCTGCCTCAAAACGTTGTTGTAAGTTACTGAATGAGCACAGAATCAATAAATGTTCTCTATACACATACACATTTTAATATAATTTATAATTTATTGCATGAATTTTATAAATGTCTTAACAGATTAGAGCTGAGTATTATTTATTTGCATTTCTAAAGCACTGCACATATATTTTCAAAGCAAGGTGTAGAATGTAATTTGATGTATTTTAGCCTGAAATTGATTGAACAAGGACTGTAGATAAGTATGGAGCAGTTATAATTTCTATAACAACAAGCCACAAAAGATATATGGTACCTTTAATACTCATGCAAAAAAGTCTAAAAGTATTTTCTTTGGTTGACAAGCCTAATCTTTAGAACGTTTCACCTGGAAAACAAAAGATTACATTCAAAAGATAGAATTCTCTTGTTCCCTTTTCCCAAAGTTATTTCATTAGTAATTTTTCTTATATAAAAGATGAGGATAAGGAGATGACATATTCTCCTTCTTTTGGATCAAAGTATTAATGGCAAGATTTTGCCTTTGAAAACTACTGGAGTTCTTTGGAGAAAACCACTAGGTAAAAACGGAATTTATTTTAAGAACAACTCCAGGACTTGTTGAGACACTTGTTATTATGTCCTGGTCCAGTTATCGGAAAATAGAATCATAAAGTAATAATCAGAAAGTCCCTTTTAGAACATATATTGTAGGAATTTCTTCATTTTATACACTGGGAAAGTGTGGACCACAGCAGATAAGATACTTGCCAGAACCTTGGTAGAAGAAAAATTCTAAGGAATTAAAATTTCTAATCTATTTCTCTGCTTTTCCCAGTGCTTCAAAACCTTCTATACTTCATTTTAGTAGGGCATTTATTATTAGTGATTGTTTTCAGGGTCTTTTCTCTAAGTGTCCTATTTTTCCTCTTAGAATATTAGTTAGGCTATTGTAGTGACAAGCATCAGAATTCTTGTGTTCAAATCAGTGGATTTAAGAGATCTGACTTAGTGATTTTTAAATTTATGCAGAGAGGAGGTTTAAGAAAAAAAATTTTTTGTACTTAGAAATTAAATGAGAATGCTATAAAATCTGTCCCTTTATATCAGTTATTGCTAGCGGCTTCTACATTTTATGAACACTTTTGGGGCTCATTCATCAGTAAAGTATTTCTCTTCTGATTCTATTTTAATATTTTCTGTTATAAGCCCTCCATAATATATATTTGAAATTTAGTTTTCTGGGTCAAGGAAAGCTAAAGAACTAAAAATTTTATTTCTTGGGTTTTAACTGATAGAGTCTTCTAAATGAGAGATCTAAACTTTACTCTAGCAAGGACCTTAGTTTAAAACCTACCACTTCCTCCAAATAAAATAACATCAGTAAACTATGGAGTCTTGTTTTTAAAATGCTGCTGTACTGGCAGAATAATTTCTTGGCTTGAAATTAGAAACACTTAGATTTTTTTCCCCCTCTAAAATTGTAACTACATGTTTATTTTTTCTTCTTCTAAATCTTCAAAAATGAAGCCTTCTTCCCGTCATCCCCTGATTAGAATATACATCTCTTTGCTTTTGATCACTGTAAAATTAGATGCCTATACTGTGTATACACAGTATTAGAAGGTAGCAGTGGTATAAGATAAAATCCTAATGATGCAGGTAAATTTGCGAGTTATAGTTGTACTATTTATTAATACCAAAGCAAGAGAGAGCATTTCTCTATCTTTGATAGAGAAACAATATTTGTGGTGAATTGAGAATTAAGTGAGAAGCACTGAACTAAGTTGAGACACTATTGTGTGGTTTCCTGAAAATTTCCCATACTTTTTTACAATTCTGCAAGTTTTCCATTTAGTTTTACCTCTCTATATGACAGAGACTCTTCATTTTCCTTCCTTACTACATTTTTGTTTTTTTTTTTTAGGAAATTATTCTGTATTGTATAAGTGTTTCATTTCCTTCTTGCATTTTGATCAGCATATCTATACAGCCACCCTCAGGACTTTGCTGTCAGAAATGTGGGCATTTCGTACATTTGGGAGGGTCAGCACTGGAAGGGCATTTAATTAACAATAACTATACTGTGTTTCTTTATCTCAGAGTACTATTAATCCTGTAGATGCAATATATCAGCCTAGTCCCTTGGAACCTGTGATCAACACAATGCCTACTCAGACTGTCTTACCTCCAGGTATGGTATTTCACAGATTCATTGATTAGAAAAAACTTAATTTGTATGGCTGTCATAGTAATCTTGAAGGTCTCATTTTTGTTTTTTTTGATAAGTAAAAGGAACCACAAAAAAAAAAATGGTACAGCAGAAAATGAACTGGAAAAAGATAATATTTTGTTATTGGGCTTTTAAAAATGTTTCTTTTATTTTTGAGAGAGAGGGAGAGCACAAGTGGCAGAAGGGCAGAGAGAGAGAGGGAGACACAGAATCTGAAGCAGGCAGGCTCTGATCTGTCAGCCCAGAGTCCCACACAGGGCTCAAACCCATGAACTGTGAGATCATGACTGATCCAAAGTCAGATACTTAACTGAGTGAGCCACCCAGGTGCTCCAGTATTGGGGCTTTTTTAATACAATGAAAGAGCTTTTGGTTTTCCAAGTAAGATAGAAGAAAAACATGGTTACCAAGACTTGGGTTAGCTGGTAGGACAGAATCCTATGACCCAGGATTCATGCTACCAAAGAAAGCTTAATATACCTTGATCTACCTTGATCTTCAAGTATGAAGGTAATCCAGAAATTTTCTGTTTTGGGGTACTCTTAATAGCTATGAAGAATACAAATGGTTTCTTCTTCATGGTGGATTCTTTGGTAATAGAAGGGAAGAGTGAAATTCGTGATGCCTACTGATTAGATAGACATGAATTTTTAAGTATAGAGTAATAAATAGTATTTTTTTTTTGAACTGGCAAAAGAAGACTTAGGGACAATACCCATATATGCCAATTCCTCCTCTAAGCTTTTGTGGCAGCCAGCATTTTTGTGCTCTCAATGATGTAGTTAAGTCAGAAATTGTAATGAAAAAAAATCTCTTTAAAAATACTTAGAAGTATTTGAAATCCTTTTGTGAACTTTTTAAAATGTTTTTTTAATTTTTTTTTTTAAATTTTTGAGCAAGCAAGAGAGAGCCCACACAGGGAGGGATGGTGGGGGTGGTGGGGGGTGGCGGAGAGAATTCCAAGCAGGCTTCTTGCTTATTAGCACAGGGCCTGATACGGGGCTTGAACTCACAAACTGTGAGATCGTGACCTGAGCTAAAATCAAGAGCCAGACACTTAACCAACTGAGCTACCTAGGCACTCCTGTGAATTTTGACTCCTTAAGAGAATGAGCTTACTATCTTGTGGGGCTAAAGAGGAAGTACTGTGCCCCATTTTAAAATGGTTTTATGTGGTTTAATACTTAGAAAGCCTTTATTGGGGCTCATGGGTGGCTTAGTCAGTTAAGCGTCTGACTTTCCGACTTTCGCTTAGGTCATGATCTCGCGGTTTGTGGGTTCGAGTCCTGCGTCGGGCTCTGTGCTGACTGCCAGCTCGGAGCCTGGAGCCTGTTTCAGTCTGTGACTCCCTCTCTCTCTGACCCTCCCCTGCTCACGCTGTCTCTCTCTCCTAGAAATAAATAAAACATTTAAAAAAAAAAAAAAAAGCCTTTACCATCAGAAGCATTTACTAATGTTACAGAGCATTTTTACTCAGATACTGGCCTACACTTGATATCCTGCCTAATGTCTTAGTACTCAATAGCCTGTCATTGAGTTTAAAGGGGATAGAGGGTCTTGAAGGAGTAACATGGAACTTGACTTAATGGAAGACAGTTTCATAAATTCCTGATTTTTAGGATTTTGAATCGCACACAGTTTCAGCTGACAGAGTTGTGTCTGGCTTTTTCTCTAATTTTTTTATATGTTTAAATCTTCTAGAACCTGCTCCATTGTGTAAGTCAGAGCAGCGTCCGTCTTCCCTACCAGTTGGACCTGTATTAGCCACCTTGGGACATCATCAGACTCCAACACCAAATAGTACAGGTACAGATTTGTGTAACTTTTCTCTTTCTTTTTTTTAGTGTTTGTTTATTTTTGGGAGAGTGCAAGTGGAGAAAGGTCAGCGAGCGGGGGGACAGATAATCCAAAACAGGCTCTGCACTGACAGCAGTGAGCCCATTGTGGGGCTCAAACTTAATGAACTGAGAGATCATGACCTGAGCTGAAGTTAGATGCTCAACTGACTAAGCCATACAGGTGCCCCTGTGTAATTTCTTTAATTCTCATGAGTCCCCATTAACATTTAAGACAGGTGTTTGATTGCTGATGGGAAAAAGGATGAAGAAATGTGTATTTGTGTTGGAGCTATCATAATTTTACCATTACAGTTCTATACATGAAGTGGTTAACTTTGTGATAGAACTAGAAGCTTTAATAATTGTATTTTACATGAAATATTCCAAGATTTTGTTTGTTTACCTTAAGAAAGGATTTATTTTGGAGCACTTGGGTGGCTCAATTGGTTAAGCCTCTGACTCTTGATTTCCACTCAGGTCATGATCTCACAGGAGTTTGAGCTCTGCATTGGGCTCTATGCTGACAGCACGGTGCCTGGTTGGGATTCTCTCACTCCCTCTCTCTCTGCTGCTCCCCTGCTCGCTGTCCCCACACACACTCTCTCTGTTTCTAGATAAACATTTTTAAAAATGTGCTCGTCATATTTGTATACTTTATTATTGTAAAGGAATCAGTACAGAAATATAGAGAACAAGAGCTAAAAGTCCTTCTTATTGTTCCCTCTTTCATTTGCATGTATTTACATGTATTTCATGTATATATGTACATATATACCTATATTGTGTATCTTTTTTCAATTACAAAACTTAATTGTTTTAATTTTTGAGCATACTTGACAGTGTTGCATTAGTTTCAGGTGTGCAATTTAGTGATTTGGCAGGTTTATATATTATGCTGTTTCCTCAAGTGTAGCTACCACCTGTCCTATTATATCAATATTACAATAGCATTGACTGCATTTCTTATGCTGTGCCTTTTATTCCTGTGGCTTATTCATTGTATAACTGGAAGCCTGTATTTCCTTCTTCACCCATTTTTCTCACCCCTTCACTCCCTTCCTGTCTGGCAACCATCAGTTTGTTCTCTGTCTTTATAGGTCTGATTCTGCTTTTTGTTTGTTTATTCATTTGGGTTCTTTCTTTCCGTCTCTCTCTGTCCCTCTCTCTCTGTCCCTCTCTCTCTCTCCCTCTCTCTTTCTCCCTCTCTCTCTTTCCCTCTCTCTCTCTCCCTCTCTCTCTCTTTTGATTCCACTTATGAATGGAGTCATGTGGTGTTTGTCTTTCTCAGTTAGACTTGTTTCACTTAGTATAATACCCTCTAGGTTCATCCGTGTTGTCTCAAATGGCACAGTCTTGTCCCTTTTATGGCTGTGTAATATTCGTGTGTGTGTGTGTGTGTATCACATTTCTTTATTCACCTAATGATGGACACTTAGGTTGCTTCCATATCTTGGTTGTTGAATATAATGCTGCAGTGGGTATGAGAGTGCATATATCTTTTTGAATTAGTGTTATCTTTGTCAACACTTGTTATTTCTTGTCATTTTGACTTTAGCCATTCTGTCTGGTACAAGGCAATATCTCATTGTGGCTTTTGATTTGCCTTTCAGTGATTTGTGATATTGAGCATCTTTTTATGCCTGTTGGCTATCTGTATGTCTTCTTCGGAAGAATGTTTACTCAGGTCTTCTGCCCCTTTTTAAATCAGATTACTTGGGGTTTTTCATGTTGAGTCATGTAAATTCTTTATATTTTTGGATATTAACCCCTTACCAGATATATCATTTGCAAATATCTTCTCCCGTTTAGTAGGTTGTCTTTTTGCTTTGTCTAAAGTTTCCTTTGCTGTGCAAGCTTTTTATTTTTAGGTGTGCCTGGATAGCTTAGTTGGTTAAGTGTGAGACTCTTGATCTCAGCTCAGGTCTTGATCTCAGGATTGTGAGCTCAAGCTCCACATTGGACTCTATGCTGGGCATGAAGACTACTTTAAAAAAAAAAAAAAAAGGTTTTTATTTTGATGTAGTCCCAGTAGTTTGTTTTTGCTTTTGTTTCCCTTGCCTCAGGAGACATCTAGAAAAATGTGCTACAGCCAGTGTCAGAGAAATTACTTGCCATTGTTTTATTCTAGGATTTTTATGATTTGAAGTCTCACATTTAGGTTTTTAATCCATTTGAGTCCGTTTTTGTGCACAGTGTTAGAAAGTGGTACAATTTCATTCTTTTACGTGCAGCTAACCAGTGTCTTTTTCTCATTGTATATTCTTGCCTCGCTTCCTTTGTCTTGGTCATGGATTAATTGACCATATAATCATGGATTTATTTCTGGGGTCTCCGTTCTGTTCCACTGATCTATGTGTCTATTTTTTGTGCCAGTACCTTACTGTTTTGATAACTACAGCTTTGTAATACATTTTGAAATCTGGTATTGTAATACTTCTACTTTGTTCTTCTTTCTCAGAACTTGCTTTGGCTATTCAGAGTCTTCTGTGGTTCCATACCGATTTTAGTATTATATGCTCTAGTTTTGTGAAAATATATTGTGTATACTTATTGCTGTTTTTATTTTAACCTGAATGAGAGCATAAGTTTCTGTGACTTTCTCTTGTCATTTAACAGAGAATGCATATAGAGCTTTCCATGTTCATACAATTCGATATATACAATGTTCTTTTTATGCCTGCCTGACCACATATTACTTGTTTTTCTATTGATAGACATTTAGGTTGTTTCCAGTATTTTCCTGTCTATAAGTAGTACTTCAGTGAATATCCTTGTACAGCCACTTTTGGCACATACATTTTTTTAAGGATAGATATATTATTCTTCCACATACTTGTCATCTCACAGGCAAAAAATGATATTTCATTTTAATTTGCATTCTCTTTAATTATTTAGACTTATGGTCATTTTTTCTGTAATTTACAGAGATGCTGTCAATGTTAGTATTAGATTTAGTTCTTATTTTAAAACTGATTAATTGTACATTGAGGTTCTTGAACCAAACTCAAAGGAGAACTAAGTGCTTTTGTTCCTACTATACATTGAGGAAGTAGAAGATAAGCCCTGGCTTGTTGCTCCACAGATTTCTTCCCTGGGTAGGACTTTTCCTCTGTAATAATGAAAAATTACCTTGTGACTTTAGTCCATTTTGAAATTTGAATTAGTAAAGATGCTGATGCTATTACTTTGGTCTTTAATATTTAACAGTATGGACAGCTATCTTCTGAATTTTGAAAGAAAGAAAGCAAAAATAGCTCTCTTATTTGAATCTCTTGGGAAGATGCTGACAAGCAATTTGAGTAATAAGGTTAAAATGTTTGGCTGGCTCTTTTCTGTATTTCATTATTTTTATCGCCCTTTTTTGTTCATTTTAAAAACAGTACCTGTATTTTCTTTTGTTTTTATAAGAAAGGATACTCTGGTTTCTCTTTACATCATCTAAATCTTGGGACGCCTGGGTGGTTCAGTCGTTTGAGCGTCCTACTTCGGCTTAGGTCATGATCTCACAATCCACGAGTTCGAGCCCCACATCGGGCTCTGTGCTGACAGCTCAGAACCTGGAGCCTGCTTCTGATTCTGTGTCTCCTTCTCTTTCTGCCCTTCTCTTGCTTGTGCTCTCTCTCTGCTTCTCAAAAATAAACATTTAAAAAAAAAGATTATCTAAATCCTTCGCCCTTTACTAAAGAAAGGATTATGTCAAAGTTTTGAAACATAGCCAAAATTTGTCTATTCAGACGTATGTAAAATTAGTTAGAAACTTTTAAAAAATGAGCAGTCTTCCTATGTACATTAACTTTAGCATAATTACTTACAAATAATAATTTAGGATACATTGTTTCAGAAGACATTTTTAAAATAGAGCATTTTAGAATAGGTAGATTTAAAAAAATTTTAGAAATTAAATTAACATGATTTATGTCTTATTTGATTTTTCAACCTAATTTCTTTATCTTCTCCAACCTTCTTCAACTCTTTCCCCAATACAAAAAAAGAAATAAGGTAATAACTGAGAAAAGAAATAATATTGTGTGTTCTCATAAGGAAAACTCAGTTTTTTTGTTTGTAATTCCCAAATTCATTTTCTTCTTTGGACGCATTTTCAGTTGTGTGATCATCTGGAGTGTGTGCATGTTACTTAATCATTTTTGATTTTTGGGTGGTTTGGTTGGTTTTCCTATTTCAGTAAAAGAAAGTCTCTTTACCATCTTATTGCTGCTATTGCAGGGGGCAGGGAGGAAGAATTTAAAGTCCTTTGCTAAGATGAACTATTTTTGGAATATCTACAATAAGATTACCTTTTTTGGATTCCAAACTTTTTGTATGTTCTTAAAAATATCTTTGCGAACATGTCAACTAAATGTAGCAGATGAATGTGCTTTTTCATCTGTAGCAGTTTAGCATACATTGCCTAAAAGCCTTGTTAATGCCTCAGTAGGCCTCCATTGTTTGATACTTTTATTGTTTTACTTTTTTGTTTAGACAGTCCAATGATCACAGAGATTAGATAGTAGTCTTCTTTCTCTGGATCTCTGTTAATTTCCATTTCCTTAGACTACTTAGGAATAGAAAAATGTTCCTCCTAGTCCTTTCCTTTTCCACATTCTTCCCACAGTAGACCTCTTTTTTTTCTCTGTCCCTGAGCCCCAGGCACCTGAGTTTTGAGTTAGGTAGAAAAGAAGTAAGGAGTTTGGATGGTGAGTGCTAGGGCTTTGTGTGGCACTTCTGTGTTTTCATGTGACTGGCAAAACAGTGACTAATGTAAATGTGATATCCTGGATAATAGTTCAACATTCATGTGGCCTTTAATAGTCTTTCCATTATGCATTCTCATTGTCTCGCTGCTGCACTTTTTAAATCCCTGATTCTGCAGTATAAAATAGGAACCCTGGCTTTTATCTGTTGTGGGACTTCTGACCCTAGAACTTACACACTATGATTATAATCAAAAGAGCTCCTTTTCTAATTACAGATAATTATGGAATGGGAACATAGCAGTTTCTCATTTAAAAGGCTGTGTCCCATTGCATACTGTGGTTTGCCTTGTCTAATTTAAACAGTGATTTGCTTTAAAAATAGTATAGGGACTTCTACCAACTTAACTTTTTCTTGATTTTAGAAAAGTCTTCTTTGACTCCATCGCCCTAATTTTCCCCCTTCTATCACCCATCAGCATTGTCTCTAACTTAAAATGTTTTAATTCCTAGGCAGTGGACACTCACCACCTAGTAGCAGTTTGACTTCTCCAAGCCATGTCAACTTGTCTCCAAATACTGTCCCTGAGTTCTCTTATTCTAGCAGCGAAGATGAATTCTATGATGCTGATGAATTTCATCAAAGTGGCTCATCCCCAAAACGCTTAATAGAGTAAGTAAATGAACTATGAATTTAAGTGACTCTTTTGATTTTAAAAATTAATTTGATTTTGCAACTGTTAATGATGTACTCCCTTATAAGGTATTAGGCTGGTGTTGACACACTCCCTTATAAGTTTATTTTTAATTGGCTTATTGAGTAAAGCCATTTCTGAGATAATGTTTTTACTTTTGATTTAATTCAAATGGAAAAAATTAACACCAGCTCAAGTAATATGCCAGTATTGTTCATTAAGCTCTAGGAATTATTTCTGTAGCACCAACATTAGGAGAGGGTTAAAGGAGAGTGAGAAAGCTAGGAAGTATATAAATAAGAGGGTACCATTACTTGTTTTGTATTAGAGTGGAGATATTCAACACCTATAAGCCAGGCACTATAATAGTGGGGGGAATAATCTCGAAGTTAAAAAAGACCCAGTTCCTGCCTTCCAGGAACTTACAGTCTGTTGTGAGATCAAACAGATATTTATAATCCAGTGGAATACATGTTGTGATAATAACAGAACCCATGGGAGCCTTTTGAAGTCCTTAGAAGTAAGGGAAGGATTCACAGAGGAGACAGGGGGTGTGATCCTAAGGTAAGAGTGAGAGTGAGTAGGAAGAGGAGACATGGCAGTGATGAGGGGTTAAGTAGAAATATTTTCATGGAGAAACCCTATTGAGTCCTTTAGCTACACAAAGGGAGGGGAGTTGAGTTTCTTGGGGGGAACTGTAAGGTGTTGAGTGTGACTGTAGCATAAATTATTTACAAAAAAGATACAGAAGTGGTTGACAAGGGCCAAGTTATTTAAGACTCCTATAGCCTTGGGGTGCCTGGGTGACCCCCGCCGATTGAAGGTTGAGCGCCCAACTCTTGATTTTCGCTCAGGTCATGAACCCAGGGTGATGAGATTAAGCCCACGTCGGGATCTGCGCTAAGCATTGATATCCCTCTCTCTCTCCCCCCCCCCGCCACTGCACCTCTCCCCAACTTGAGTACTTTTTCTCCGTCTTTCAAAAACGAAAAAAGAGACTCCTTTAGCCTGTTACGTATTTTGAATATTTTCTCACAAAAAAAATAGCTGTTGGAGGTCAGGTCTGCATTTTAGAAAAATATATATGCCTAGATTGTTTATAGAATTGAATGAAGTGGGGCTGCATTACAAGTAGGAAGATCAGCCTAAACCAGGTAGTTAGTTGAGAAATGTTGATAACTTTAGCTAAGGTACTAGCATGAGAATGAGGGAATCCTATGTGTTCCAGAGATATTAAGCAGGCAGATTTTAATAGATATTGATGATAGAGTTTCCCTCGTTAGAAAATATTTGTCTTTTTTTATGCTGTTGAAAAAGCTACTTAGGTATGTTCCATTGCACAGACAAGGCTTTTATGTATAAAGTCATTTATCTGATAGCTGATAAGCAAAATATACCTTATTGATATATAGGTTGCTATGGTTAAGACTTTGGATTCTGGAATCTCAGAATGAAAAGATTCTAAACTTGTTTTACTTCTAAGGTGTGTGGTCTTGGTCAAATTATTTAACCTGTGTAATCCTCAGTTACCTCATCTGTAAAATGAGGTTAATGATAGTTTCAACTTCAAGGTGTCATTATGAACATTTAAATGAGAATAATGTCTGTCAAGTGCTTAATAAAGTATCTGGCGTGTAATAAGCACTCAAATATAGAAAAAACAAATTAATATTTATTTGCTTTAATGTTACTTTGTTGTAGATATAGTTGGCTTAGTTGTTGGGCATGTTTTCCAACTCTGCTGCTTTCTCAGGAATTGGTACTATTGTTATAGTTTGGCATTTGCTTTGTGAGAAGTACAAATTTGGAAGTATTTGTACCAAGCCCAGTACCATCACCAGTCCTTAGTCCTCAAACCTTGTTTTCTTTTAATAAATATTGTGTAGGACTCTAGTTTTTGTTTTTTTTTTAATTTTATTTCTTGGAAAGTTTTTTTTTTT
>NW_024080637.1:8687364-8726852 GCF_003009895.1 Hyaena hyaena | reverse complement strand
TTTTTTTTTTTTTTACAAATAGTTTATTGTCAAATAGTTTCCACATAACACTCATTCACTGTAATTTTAAAATTGTTTTTTTATGATGGAAGAACATTCCAAAGTAAAGCTTATTATTAATTTTTGATAATTTTAAGTTTTCTTTAAACAGAATTAAGGACAATCTTACATCAAACATCAGGTGTTACTTTAAACAAAGTACAGATGGAGTCCTCTGTCCTCTAGAAGCATATAACTGTATTCAGTAAAAGTTTGTTGTATGTGGTTAGCTTCCTTTTAACATTATTGATAAGTCTCCGGCCCCAGTTTCAAGAGGTTCTCCTGAAATTTTTATGAGGGAGGAAATTTTAAAATATTTAGTTGTTGTACCTGTAATGGGCATATCTACAAAGTCACCTGCAGGGTCATAGGCTTTTCTTTTTTCGTCTTCGTATAAGCTTTCTTATAAGCTTCTGTGTTCTCCTGTACCCATCGCATGACAAATACACAGTTTATGAACCTCCCATTTGAAAAGATCCAGAGTTAAATTCTGTGTCCCGCTAACCCACTGGATTCCTTTTCTCTCTCCGTTTTATGCTCTCCTTATGTGCCCTAACGTGGATTCCCAAACTGGTAGGGACTACAGATGTTTTTTTTGACCAGCAAAGTGTGTTTTTTGACTTTCTTTTTTGGGGTGGGGTTTTTTTTTTTTAAATAGGGCTTTAAATCCCTTCCAATTGAATATGTTGGCCCCAGGTCTATATTGCCTTGCAACCTAGCCCTGTTCATGTATTTATGTTCTCTGCCTGACCTTGCTAGGCATTGAATGTGTGACACCTGCTGGTCATCAGCTACTACTACTTGTTTTCTAACTCCAGCCTAAGTTTCTGTCTTCTGGGTTTTTTTGTTTCACTCTGAACGAAGAGAACTTAAAAACTTAAGTCTTTTCACTGTTCAGTTTCTGAAGACCTGTAGTAATGATAGCTACTATGTGAACTATGTTATCGAGCAGTATGATTGGACACAATTATAAGCTAGATGAAAGTGCATATTGGAAAGAACTTGTGCTTTGGAGCCAGATGTGCATTTGAAATGGCTCCACTACTTAACCAGCTGTGTGACCTCAGGCCAGTCACTGAACCTCTGAGCTGAGCATCCATGCATGATGAGAATAACACTGTCTACCTTGTAGGGTTGTTTTGGAAGTTCAATTGATAGGGAGATAAACACAGCGTTTGGCATGTGCCTAGGTACTCAGTAAGACTTTGGATTCTGTTATTGTAATGCAGTTCATTGCTTCACATTATTTGGTTCAGTTATGATATTATCATTAGATATTTATACAAGTTAGCCCATTACAGATAAACTTTTCCTGTATGCATATGATTTTTCTCAGTATTGCTGTTTGGTTTTTTTTAACTCTATTCTTTAAATTCTTTGTCCTGATTGAGGTACATTATGAAATGGATAAATGAGAATTTATCCCATTTTTAAAATTTTGAGCTTTATTGAGTGTTTCATTTGGCCCAGACATGGTTTCTAACCTGAGTAAGAAAGAGAAGCACAGCATAAATAGATCTGACCTTTGGAATCGCATCTAAAATAAAGTACATGTTTTAAAGAATACAAGTTTTTTTTAATCAATTGATTTAAAAGATTGACTCTATTTTGATGATGTATCAAAGAGCCACAAAACATTTTTAAGATAGTTTTCATGCAGCTCTTTTATTTAATGATAATTTGATTTCTCTTACCTAGGTCTTTTACTCATATTTTCCATTGGCTCTCAAAACTGGTGAGGTAGACATTAGTTACAGTACCTTGTGATGTATATACTACTAAATTATCAAAGAAGCAATATTTAGTTACCTAAGGATTTTTAAAAAATAGATCAAAAGAAGGTAAGTAACCAGGACAAACTATGTCTAAATTAGAATACACATTGTTCTAATACTCTAATATTAGATTGTTCTTATATTCTAATGTTCTAGTATAGGCAGAGCACATAGGACTTTTAGGGTAGTGAAACTATTCTCTGTAACACTACAGTGGTAGATGCTTATCATCATCCACTTGTGAAAATTCATAGAAAGTACACCAGCAGGAGTGAATCCTAATGTAAACTGTGGATTTTGAATCAGAATGATATGCCAGTGTGGGTTCATCAGTTGTTACAAGTGTACCGCTCTGATGTGAGATGTTGGTAGTACGGGAGGGAGGTTGTGCATGTATGGGCAAAGGGGCACATGGGAGTTCTGTACTTTCTGCTCAGTTTTGCTGTGAAGAGCTTCTTCTAAAAAATAGAAGGCTTATTATTAAATAAAAAATTAAAGGTAAGTAATCACGGCAAACCATGTTTAAATTAGAATATATAATATGTTTTGCATCCATAAATGTGTAATAAGACTGATTATGTATGTACTATTTTATAAATAACATCTGCAGTGTAAAAATTTTGGTTTTCTTTTTATATTTAATAAGGAAACTGTAGGCCCTGATTATTTTGTTAATATACAACTACTAATCCTGGGTAAGTTATGATCACAAATATAATAGTATAATAGAGGAAGCTTTCTTTAGATCCTGTTAACCAGCTCATAATTCCAGTTACCATAAATTTACCTGTAAAAAATAATATCCTTTTTTATTTCATAATTTCAAATACATTTTTTAAATAACTGGGAACTGTTAAGTACTAGTGTGTGTGGGCTTTTATAAAAGGATCTCAGAAATACAAAACGCCTTTCTGAGACAGACTTGCAATTTTTGAGGTTCTGAAAATTGTTGCAGAGAATTACAGGTAATTTTATACAAAGTAACACAATAAGAAAATGAACTCTAGTTTTAAACTTAGATGCAGAAGCAAAAATCTTACTAATTTTTGATGACCTTTCAGCATGGCTTGGTTGAGCACACACTGTGCAAAAAGTACGAGATAAGAAACCTAGTCATCACGCTTTACAGTCTCAATGAGGGTGACAGAGAAAGAGTTGGAAAGTGTATGTGTGTGACCAGCTAACTGTAAGTCTAGCTTATTTCTGTCACCTATCTGCTTATATTGGTTTTAGGTAGCTTTATAGGTTAATGTCTTACTATGATTCTAAATTGCTTTCTTAAAAGGCTTAAGAAGGTGATTACTGTTTTTTAGTTCCTCTGGATCTGCCTCAGTCTTGACACACAGCAGCTCAGGAAATAGTCTCAAGCGCCCCGATACCACAGAGTCACTTAATTCTTCCATGTCCAATGGAACAAGTGATGCTGGTAAGTGGCCTTGGAGAATTTAATTCTTTCTTAAAACCATTTGTTTGAAAAAAAGATGTATAACACTGGTAACATCACTGATTGGCCCAGTTTAACATTGATCTAAGCAGATATGTTTTGTTTTAGACCTCTTTGATTCACATGATGATAGAGATGATGAAGGGGAGGCAGGGTCCGTGGAAGAGCACAAGAGCGTTATCATGCATCTCTTGTCACAGGTTAGGCTTGGAATGGATCTTACTAAGGTAAGAATCAAATTTGGCATTTGCTATAAGTCTTAATGTGTATGTGTGGATTCTCATGATTGTACAGGGAGTGTGCCTACAAATGTAGCATAATGACATAACTTCTGCTTATACTTTTGTGGTTTAATATAAACGTAGATGAGTAAACAGAATTTTTATAAATGGATAAAATATGTAAAGCTAGTATTCATAGAGATAGTATATGTGAATTGTATGAGTTAAGATTTGGGTTTTACTGGGTGCAAACAAGGTATAGTGTTGGGCTCAATTAGTAGTTTGTATAAAACCTGAAATAGTGTGGTGTGCACAGAATCAAAATGAGCAGAGTTCTGATCTTGGAGTTAGAGGACCCGTGTTTGCATCCTACCTCTCCTTTTACCAAACCACGTGACCTTGCACAGGTCCCTTCTTCTGTGATCTTTACATTTCTCGTGTAAGATGAGCATACAGTGACCTCTTCACAGGGTTGTTGTTAAGGATTGAAACAGGTAGTAAATGGGAAATTGTATGACACATATTGAGCCATACACTTACTATGGTCTGCATTTGAATTTAGATTTAAACTTGGTGCTTTAAACAGAATGCCCTGTTAAATTAGGTGGCTAGCATATAGGTGCCTTTTGTGTATCCCTGCCACTGTGCTGGAAACTTTATTCTTTCTTTTTTTTTTGACTTTTTTAAACGTTTATTTATTTTGAGAGAGTGAGAGAGAGCAAGAGCAGGGGAGGGGCAGAGAGAGAGGGAGAGACAGAATTCCAAGGAGGCCTCACATTGTCTGCACAGAGCCCAGTGTGGAGCTCAAACTCAACAAACTGTGAGATTATGACCTGAGCTGAAACCAAGAGTCGGATGCTTAACTGACTCAGCTACCCACGTGCCCCTGGAAATCTTATTCTTGCACTTAATTCTCATCACAGCTCTGCAGAGGTGTTACTGTTAACATTTTTTTGAGGAAACTAAAATCCACAAAGGCTGAGTAGCTTGGCTGAGTCCTGTTAAGTGGCAGAACTAAAATTCTAATCTGGTCTGGGATTTCAAAATCTGCAGTCTTTCTACCACCACCTTTTGTCTTAAAGACTTGAGCTACTGTAGTTTTCATATTGGTTAGATTATTATTTTATCTGGCTTTAGAAAGTTAATAAAATTTAGGATTCTCACTTTTGTTATGACCAAGTCAGCTCCAGTGCTATATATAGTCTTTATCAGCAGTCAGCTTCATTTTGGTTTTGGATTTAGAGGGTTATTGAGGAAAAAACTAATCCTTAGTACTTTCCAATTAAGTGTCTATAATAAAACCTTTCACTTTAAATCTAAATGAGAACAGAAACACAAGGATAGCATTAATTTGTGGAACTCAACATAGTTGCCTGGAATGTTTTAGGTAAGAGAATATTTGCAGGAGTTTGTCCCAGAACTTTTCGGTTATCATTAGATTGCATAATTGCTGGGGCAGAATTATCACTTCAGATTTGCAAGTCATAGTGTAATTTTAGATGTTGACAGCTAAATATTTCTTTCCTGTATTTTCCACCTTGGTCTGTTTTGGTCTTCAGTAATGGATGACTCACCAGAAGATAACTTGAATAATATTAGATTTTTTTAATCTCATATAATGAGAAGGCTAGAAGTAGCATAGTTCTGGGATTAATTCAGTCAGTTGTGTTTGAGAAAGAACCTAGGTTCCTTCAGTCCCTCTGTTCCTCCATCCTTAGCATGTTGACTTTCACACTCAGGCTTGTGTCTTGGTCATTGCAAAATGGCCGTCACACTTCCAGTCATCACATCCTTAGGCAAATAATGTCAAGAGGCAGACAAATAATTTCTTTTCCTGGATTTGTTGTTGTTGTTAGGGAAGGACATTCTTCTCCTGTAGTGGCCCCTCAGACTTCCAACTGAATCTTATTGGCCAGAGTGATGCATGTGCCCACACCTAAACCAGTCCCTAGCAAGGGAGGTTAAATGATAGGTACAGATTAATCCACATTCACCCCTTGAGATCTGGGAGGACCCTGTGACTCTCATGGCAATCTATAGATTGAACCTGAACTGAATCAGAATTCTCTTACTAAGGATGAAACAGGGATGTGGATAGGCAACCAAGTGTCTGCCACAGTCAGGTTTGTAATTCTTGTCTCACATAATTTCTTCTGCCAGATAATCTATATTTGGTCCATAGTTACTATAAGCTTGTTAGATTATGAAAGATGTGATAATAATTGTTAATTTTTTACCACGTGTGTTAAAAATGAGCTATTTTAGAAATCTTTAGATAAATGTATTGGAGGCCTTGCGGGCAAGATGGCGGAGAAGTAAGGAGCTCCGTACTTGCACTCATGCCCATACATCACACAGAAAAGATCTGAAGCCATTGGAAACCTTCCAAAACCTGAGAGATTGGGAGAAAAAGGACGCAGAATCCACTGAGAAAGCCTTCTAACGGCTACCTCAAGAAACCAGCCAGAGTATACAAGGTGGAGAGTCCCAAATATCACTACGAATAGGAAAATAGAAATCTTTATTGGTACAAATGGCTGTGATTGCCAACAGATACTGAAATCTTGATGCCTTTATGTATTCCAAAGTATTATAGTAATGCCTTAAATTTTTATCTCATTCTCCTATTTTTAGATGTATCTTCTCACTTCAGATACTTTCTAAAAAAGAGTTCTTTCCCAAGTACTTTGTAGTGTTCAGAAATACTACAAAGTCACATCCTATGTACCTCACTTGATCTTCAAAACAGTTCTGAGATAGAAGCAGGGCATGTAATTCTCCTCCTTTTACACAAACATCGAGAAGTTGAGTTAATTTTCCAGGGCCTCCTCACATATAAAGGGCGGTAAAATAAGTACTTGAACCCAGGTCAAAGACAACCTAGCCCTGTTCCAGTGACTTGACATAATGGCATGAATCAGTATAGTGCTAAAAACATTGAAGAAGAGCTGTTGAATGAAAGTTATCCAGAAAAATTTTTTTAAGTAGGGAGAATAAAAATTTTTTTTTCTTTGATTACACATAAATTTGGGGTTTTGGCCATTTCTTCTTTTTGAATTGCCTGTTCAGTTCTTTCATCCATTTTTCTGCTAGCAGTAGTAATCTTTTTCTTGTTGGTTTGTAAGAGTTATTTTTATATTAAAAGTATTTACCCCTATTTTGTTCTATAGCATTCTTACTTGGCAGTTTGTAATTTCTGTGTTCTTCAAGAGTGGTAGGAAGTTGGTTGCACCAAGTCAGTACATAAGTTTACCTACCAATCTAACCATATTTAGATTATGAACATCTATAGGAAGGAAGCATACATAGGAAAATGTTTACTTAAGTGTAAACTCTTGGGACACCTGTGTGGTTTTGTCATATAAGTGTCCAACTTCAGCTCGGGTCATGATTCACAGATTGTGAGTTCAAGCCCCTCATCAAGTTTCATGCTGACAGTGAGGAGCCTCCCTGGAATTTTCTCTCTCTCCCTCCCTCTCTCTGTCTCTTCCCCAGTCTCTCTCTCTCTCAAACAGACTTGAAAATGCAAACTCTGGGGTCTGATACTAAAGATTCTAAATGTTAGAGCCACAGTGTTCTTTTCTAAACTGTGTTCCATCAGTCTCGTATTCTTATATATCCAGCCACACTGGTCCACTGGACAATCCCTGTCACACACAGTTTCCTGTCTCCATGTAGTTTTACCCCCTTTTCATGGCCACGTCTTGTTTTTCTGTTTTCTCCTTTCTGTTACAGTCTTAGTCTTCTCTAAGTCTTTTCTGTAGTGCTACCTCAGTGAGTCATTTCTCAGTACTGCCCTCATTCTGGTTGCCTAACAGAACATCATCTTTCCCTCTCCTAAACTTCCAGACACCTTGAACATCTCTTGTATGATATTTGTCACATTCCACCTAAAATTTAAGTACTGGTGTTATTCTCTCAAACTTAACTTTGCCTTTTCCACAGCATTTAACACAGGATCTTGAATGCAGTTTACATACAGTAATTACTAAATTTAAGGGAGTTTTTGCTTACAGTGGTGCTCTGTAATGAATACTATACTCTAACAGACATTTCAAAAACTGTTCTTCCATCCCCTAATGAAATTCTTCTCTTTTTAATTAGTTGTTCTTAATCTTCCTCATTCCTTCTTCCCATATTCCAGTTTCCTATTTACTTTCTTCTCTACCACATTCCCAGCCCCTCAGCATTTTTCTTCATGGGCTCAGCCCCATGGTAGAAAGAGTTCATTGATTCCCATCCTTATTGTCTTGTTTATTCCTTTAATGCTTATTTAAAAATTTCTTACTGTGTAATAGTAGCCATGAATGCAAGTGTAAGTGTGGTCCTTCCATTCTGGGAGATCATTTATTTGAGGACACAGGTTTGTAACTACATCCGTTTCCTAATACAACTAACAATAACAGAGAAGCAGCATTATTAGAAAGTGCACAGAGCCCTCAATGTCAGACCCAGTTTTGATTTCCACAGCAGTATGGAGCAATGAGAAAGTATTTTACTCTCTCTGAGTTTCATTTTTCTTGACTGTAAAATAGGAGAAATAGTTTCTCTATAATAGGATTGTTGTACAGTTTAAGAACATAACGTGTATGTAGTGCTCCAGCAGGTAGTAGGCATCAGAGAATTGCTGCTGAGTAGTTTGTCATTGTTATACTAATTTTGGAGCAATAAGGAGGTTGCACAGAGGAAGTGACATCTGAACATTGAAAACCTGTTCTTTGTTTCCCATCTGCTGGGCAGGTTAATGAGGATTCCTGAATCAGAATAGTTAGGGAAGTAGGTATCAGAAGCATGCTGGCCAGTACATGGTGGGTATTACCATGACTGGAATGAGATTTTTTTTTGGTTTTGGGTTTTAAAAAAAAGTTTTAATCAGTACAGCAGTCTGTTTATCTGTAGTGGAATTCATGGGTCAAATGTGTATGTTTTTCAGGTAGTTCTTCCAACATTCATTCTTGAAAGAAGATCTCTATTAGAAATGTATGCAGACTTTTTTGCACATCCGGACCTGTTTGTGAGGTATTTGAACACTGTAGTTCCCTATTTTTAAGATGTTACTTGGTAGCTTTCTGTTTGTACAGGATAGATGGATTCCTCTCTTCCTTTTTACCTTTCAGACATTTCTAGGTAAAGCCATTAAATGCTTTGTTTTATTAGATACCTGTCTATTTGCTTAGGTACATGGTGGTGATGTTGTTAGGCAACTAAGTTAGACCCTAAAAAATCTTGAGAGCCCATTAACAGATAGCCAGTATTTACAGAACCAAGGCTATGAGCTCATTTGATCCAAGGATTGCTAATCACTGTTTAAACCATATCCTGATGAAATTCTATTAATTGAGTTCTGCAAACCTTTCTAAAGCACCTCTTGTTTGCTAGGACTTTGTTATGAGCTGGGGAAAGAAAAATTCAGTGTCTGCCCTTGAGCTTACAGTCTAGTGTCTGGTTTAGAGATTGACTCATAAATTTTAAATATTAAGCTTGCAATATTAGATAAATGTACAAAGGAGAAAGTACTCTAAAGTTGGCATTGATTTACAATGAGGTGAGTTCACATTGCTTTTCAGTGGTAGCAGGAAATTTTTCTTTATAGCAGGATGTTCTAATTCATCTTCTCTGATTACATTTTGTCCTTGGACTGTGGTTTACTAAAGTCAGATACAAATCACTTTGAGGTTTCATGATGGTTGGGCACATTGGCTAATGTTGGTATATATTTGACCCTCAAATAACATGGGGATTTGGGGTGCTTACCCCTCACACAGTCAAAAATCTGTGTGTACTTTTGACTCCCACAAAAACTACTAATAGCCTACTGCTGACTGGAAGCCTTGCTGTATCATAAACAGTATTACCACATATTTTTGTACATAACATGTATTATATATTGTATTCTTATAATAAAGCTAAAGCAAAGCAAACATTATTGAAGTCATAAGGGAAAATACATTTATAGTACTTTATTTATTGAAAAAAAATTCACGTGTAAGGAGACCCACACAGTTTAAACCCATGTCATTCAAGGATCAGCTGTATACATTTATCAAATTCATCAAACCAAACACTGAACACTAGTGTGCCTAATCATGTGTATTATACCTCAATTTTAAATTTTTTTAATTGTTTTTTTAAATGTTTTATTTATTTCTAGGAGAGAGAGAGACAGCATGAGCAGGGGAGGGTCAGAGAGAGAGGGAGTCACAGACTCTGAAACAGGCTCCAGGCTCTGAGCTGGCAGTCAGCACAGAGCCCGACGCGGGGCTCGAACCCACGAACCGCAAGATCATGACCTAAGCGAAAGTCGGACGCTTTACCGACTAAGCCACCCATGCGCCCCTATACCTCAATTTTAAAATGAAACTTTGAAGTAACTCTTTGTCTTGGGTCCTCTCAACTTAGCTTAGGGTGGACCATGCTGAGGAGTGCTGTGTCAGCTTATCTCCTGTTACAAAGCAGGACATTAATTTTCTCTTTCTCTCTTGCAGCATTAGTGACCAGAAGGATGCCAGAGAGCGAATGGTTCAGGTTGTGAAATGGTATCTCTCAGCCTTTCATGCAGGAAGGAAAGGATCGGTTGCCAAAAAGCCATACAACCCCATTTTGGGCGAAATTTTTCAGTGTCACTGGACATTACCAAATGATACCGAAGAGAACGCAGTGAGTTCTGCACTGACATTTTTAATTAAGTTGCAGAATGATTCAAGATTTCATTTTATTTGGGGACAGATAACGGTGATAAGGGCAGGAATCCAGAACATGCTCAGCACCCACAGGACAGTGCTGTTGGGTCAGCACACTCTAGATACAGTGAGCAGGAAAGAAGTGGCAGGAAATGAAACTCACAGATCATGTCATGCAAAGGCCTTGTGGGCCATAATGGTAATTTTATGGCTTATCAGGATTGTATTTTTATTTTGAAAAGATCACTGTAATGATTTTGTGAAAAATAATTTAGAAGAAAAGAGACCACCAAAGAGGTTTTGCTGTTATTCTAGGAGAGATACAGTTGATTTAAGCTGTATCATGGAGGTAATACTGATAGGTGGACTGGAGAAGTAAAAGAAAGGGGACAATGAGAAATGAACCTTGTATGTGTGCTTCAGCATTTGGTTGAGGCCATTTACAAAAAACAAAATTAGATTTGGGGAGGAAAAATCCAGAACTCTAACTTGAAATAAAAGGCATGAGTTACACATGTATTTGGAATTGTCAGGTAGGAAGTTAGAATTTTAAGAGTCTAGGAAAAAATGGATCTTTTAGAGATTTTAGTATATTTAGATGACATTTAAAGCACTGGAATGAGGTAAAATGATCTAGGAAGACAGCATAGATAGAGAAGAGTAAGTAACACAGACCTGAGTCCCCAGGGCCCCAATATCTAAGAGGTTGGTTTGGGGAAGATGACCAACAAGGAAGACTCAAGCATATGTAAAAAGGCCGTAGCCCATAGTGCCTGACACATAATAGCCTCTGAGTAAATGTAAATCTCCATATTTCTCCCTTTCTGTGTGATTTGTTACATGTAGTCCTTACTAAAGACAGAGACATTGTACTTTGGTCCTAGTCATTTGGCCGACATTGATAAGTGACCACTGTCTGTGCCATGCCTGGCCCTGAGTTAGGCAACATGATGGTTGCCTTCAAGGATGTCTCGGAGGCCTAGTCAAGGTAGACTGACACAAAGCTGTAATTCCAGTAATGAAATTAAGTGCCAGAATAAAAGTGTGTATAAAGTGCTTTGGGTGTGTGGAGGAGAGAACAGTTAACCACCTTGGGAGGCAGAGAATCCAAGTATTAGATTGTCCACAATGTCGTTTGTATCTCCACATCAAAATAAAATGCTATATTTGCTTACAGGAGCTAGTTTCAGAAGGACCAGTTCCCTGGGTTTCCAAAAACTGTGTGACATTCGTGGCTGAGCAGGTTTCCCATCATCCACCCAGTAAGTTACAGGGCTCCTCTGCCCCGTCCACTCAAACTGTTCTGTCTAAAGGGTCATGAAAACCTTCATAGCTGGGGTCACTCAGCTGAGATAACCAGTTTTATGGCTGCCTGTATCTTTGTAACCTTATGGGGATTGGTTTCCCCTGTCTGTCTTGTTCCTTGTATAAATGCCAAAGATTCTATTCACTGATGAACTGTGTATAGAAAGCAGGTATTTAGGAAACTAACTTGTTAGGCTTCTAAAGTCCTCTTACACATAATGAACTATGTTACAGAGACATCAGCAATTTTGACAGTTTATAAAAATGAGATGTAGTTTCTGCACAGTATATTCCTGACATAGTGGAGAGAATACATATCCTTAATGTCTTAATTGGTCATCACAATGTCCACATTGGAAATATTGGATGGCCCCGGGTTGAGGCCGTGGTGAGGACATGCTTACTGACCAGAAGAGTTTTAAGCTTCCAGGATTGCTACAGCCTCATTTTTCAGGCAAGTTACTCCTTATGTGGCCCTGAGTGGTGCTTGCATTGGGAGAAACAGAGTAGAAAAGGCAGTTAAATGTCTTCTGGCCTCACTTGAGGCTGTTCTTTGAGGGATACAAGGATTTTCCCCATGGAGCCTGTTCTTTCTCTGAGTTGGAGAGGTGACTATAGCTATATAGTCCACTAATTGAAAACAATTTCTGTTTAGTTTCAGCTTTTTATGCTGAGTGTTTTAACAAGAAGATACAATTCAATGCTCATATCTGGACCAAATCAAAATTCCTTGGGATGTCGATTGGGGTGCACAACATAGGGCAGGGTAAGTCTGTGGGCTTATGGTGGACTGCATTGTTAATGTATTCTAATATGTGCTGGACCCTTGTCCAGACTGAATCTCATTGTTTGCATATAAATATGTGTACTGGGGATGAGATCAGGGGTGGGAGGGTACAAGATTGATTTTCCCTAAATTGAATGGAGTATTCTGGAGTTTCCATCGACCAGACGACAAATCCTTATGGCCAGTTGACACTACTCATCAGAGATTATATCCCTTCTCTCTACAGGCTGTGTCTCGTGTCTAGATTATGACGAACATTACATTCTCACATTCCCCAACGGTTATGGAAGGCAAGTAGAGCTATGTCCATTTCCTCTGACCAGCTGGCAGCAGACCCTGTTGTCTTAAGCTACAGGGTCTTTTTTTCCTCTAAAACTGTCAGCCTTACATGCACTTTTGGTTTTGCAGGTCTATCCTCACAGTGCCCTGGGTGGAACTAGGCGGAGAATGCAATATCAATTGTTCCAAAACTGGCTATAGTGCAAACATCGTCTTCCATACTAAACCTTTCTATGGGGGCAAGAAGCACAGAATTACTGCTGAGATTTTGTAGGTATTTTGTTTTTCTGCTTCAGTGCTCTTGTGCTTCTCTATTTTTCTTCTGTCTTGAACTGTAACTTATTAGGAATTGACCATTTTAATGGTTCTTTGTAAACTTGTTTCACATCTTCTATGTCATATCTCTTCCTAAAATCCCATATCAGAAGGAGAGCTAAAGTCTGGATTTCGGAACAGTCGGAGGTCATTCATTGGTGGGATTTCCTTTCTAGGAACCTGAGGGGAGCCTGTGGTAGATTTCTGACTCATTACTGCCAGATTGCACGATGGGCTATTCTGTACAGTAGACTCTGTGATTCCTGCTGCAGTGTTTCCTAGACCTCACAGTCCTTTATTCTGTGCCTTTGCTGGGGGAAAACATCACATTTTGGCTTGCTTCTGTCTAGGGTCAGATAAAGACAACTGTGCTGTCTGGGTAACAGACAAAGCCTGCCTGGAAGAGGAACATCAGCAGGACTTTGTCTTCCCTGAAAGGCCTTATTGGGAACAGTGATGCAGATGAAAGATACATGACTGGCTAACCAGTTTTCCAGGGAGATACATAATTGCCATGACATAATTAGCACTTTCTTCCCCCTCTCCTCCCACCAAAAAAATAAAAATAAAAATCTTGAGCAGGAAGGACCACAAACATAAGATGATGAAGTTTACTAAGTGTAAAATCCAAAATACTACTATAGTCAGAGAATATGGGCAGAGCTCAGAGAGCAGCACAAGTCATCACTATAATGCATCTGTGCCCCCCAAACAGGCAGGTGGTGGAAATTGGATGTCCAGAACAAAGGCATGGGTAGGACCTGCCTCTCCGTGTTCTTTGGAGGTAACCAGCACCAACAGGAACTGCTGGCTCAGTAGAATCTTTTGCCAGTCATAGCCATATATTGAAAACGGCCCTCAAAGTTGGGAGCTGAAAGAGTGCTTGGTAGACTCTAAATTAGGGATTTGAGCACAAGATGGCTCTCAAAGTTTTTGGTCTCTGGACTCATTTTACACTTAAAAATTATTAAGAAACCTGAAGAGCTTTGTGTCTATTATATATCCATTGATTTTCTCATATTAGAAATTAAGGGGTGCGTGAGTGGCTCATTGGTCAAATGTCAGTCGCGTGATTTTGGCTCAGGTCATGATCTCAGTTTGGTTCGTGGGATTAAACTCCACATTGGGCACTGCACTGATATTTTGAAGCCTGCTTAGGATTGTCTCCCTCTCCCTCTCCGAAGACATAAACAGTTTTTTTAAATAAAAATATTGACAAGATTTTAAAATATTTGTAAATACACTTACAAATGACAATAGTATTTTTATGAAAAAGAAAAAACATTTCCAAAGCTTTTTTTAAAAAAATTTGTGAGAGGAGTAACATCGTATTTTTGAATTTTGTAAGTTTTTGATATAATGGAAAACAGATGGATTCTCCTATCTTCTTATTGTCAGTCTCTTGCTACATATCCCATTTCTGGGAAACACTGTACACTTGTGGGAAAATTAGAGTGAAAAAGGCAAGTAATGTCTTAATATTTTAAAAATAGTTTTGACCTAAGAGGGTCTTGGGAACCCCCAAAAGTCCCACCACACTTTGAGAAGACTGCACAATGACTTTCTAAACAAGGGATTCTTCCATTTCTCTATCCCTTTGTCCCTCTTTACCCAAAGTCCCTAAAACATAGTGGAAGCTTGTTTCAGTCCTGTGATGGCAGTTTGCATCCTTCTACTCTGTGTATTTTTTTCTTTTCCTCTTTTATAGCTTCTCCTGTGTTCGTTCATTCCTTACCCTTCCTAACCTGTCCTTTCCTGTGATGCTTAACTTCCAAATTCCATACCTGCCGTACCTGCCACTGTCATGTCCAAGTAGAGGCCTGGTTGGTGTTTTTGAGGCCTATTGGGTTTTCCTCAGAAAAAGAGGTCAAACCATTTGACCTTTGGACCTCAGGATCCTTCATTATGATGAAAAGCCTGGTCTCCAGTGTTATATCCCTAAGTGAGACCTTCTCTGACCTTCATTGCAACTTTTGCCTTTGATCTCCAGTGCTGACATAAACTCACCATAGCACTTACCACCCAGAATCTCAAATGGTGAGGTCTCCACAACTAGGCTGTGAACAGCTTGAGGACGGGAACTGTCCCTCATCTGCTGTGGTCCCATTACCTCCAGCGCAGGTCTGCTTTGCTCATCTCATGCCCAGTGTTCATAGGATCTTTAGCATCTTGTTTAGGACCCTCATTTTTATGGTTGACTCATGGAAATCCAGCGGCTTCACAGTTACTTTCCCAAGTTCTGCTCTGTGTAGTAGGCCAGCCACACCAACCAGATTCTTTGGTAATTTTCAAATTAAGACTAACAGAAATGTTTCCTTTTCTATTTAGTTCTCCAAATGACAAGAAATCTTTTTGTTCAGTTGAAGGGGAATGGAATGGTGTAATGTATGCAAAATATGCAACAGGGGTAAGAACCTATATTTTATACTTGTTTTAGGCTACTTGAATCATAGCCTTCCTTCATCTGGAAATTTAAACACCAAGGCCAGCTCTAATGCCATCTCTTCAAGGAAGTCCTTTCCCTTTCCCTAACTCTTCCCCAGCAGTACAGGTAGTACAGTGGTTTTTATTTTCTCCTCTCCTCTCAAAACACTCAATAATATATGTGGGGAAAAAATGCTTAGCTTATAGTAGGCCTAACCCAGTAAATGGTTTTAGTTGTATTATTAGAATATATGGTATTATTTATAAAGTTAAGTGCCAAACTAACTTTTCTGTGTTTGTATACACAGCTTGACTTTTTTTTTTTTTATAAGACATGTATTACTTCCTAGCACCAGGAGTGCAGAAATGAGTAAGATAGCCCTTGACCTAAAGGAACTTGCAAACAGTACCTAATTAAAGTAGGAGGAATGGGATTAACAGGAGGAGCCAATGAACTGGATTTTGGACTTGGAGAATTTGAAATGTAAAAAGCACTTCAGCATTTAACATTAGAATTTGTTATTTATGAGGCAGGCTTTCCTAAGAGATTTAATACTGAACATGTAGCACATAGCCACATTGGAAACCTCTGTTGAGCTTCAAGACTTAAGATACAGTATATTTTATGCTGAAAGTAGCATATGAAAGTAACGGTCTATACGTTGTCTTCCTATGTGGGATTTGATTATTAAAACTGTTCAGTGCTTCTGGGAAGAGTTGACTTTTCCTCCTACAGTAGTTTAAACAATAAAATATCTACCTACTTCTCGTTTTTTAGGAAAATGCCGTTTTTATAGATACCAAGAAGTTGCCTATAATTA
Source organism: Hyaena hyaena (assembly GCF_003009895.1). NCBI lineage: Eukaryota > Metazoa > Chordata > Mammalia > Carnivora > Hyaenidae > Hyaena > Hyaena hyaena. The sequence goes on along the minus strand of NW_024080637.1, from coordinate 8,710,762 downwards.
AGAAGAAAGTGAGGAAATTAGAAGATCAGAATGAGTATGAATCCCGCTGGTAAGAGAACTTTGCTAGAGCTATTGTGGCAGCGCCCCTTCTAATGGCTAGGCGTAGGCAGGGCTTGGTGTTGGGAGACACAGCACAGATTAATTTTGTATACCTGGGTTCATATGGGGCTCCACCACTTAGTAGCTATGTAACCATGATGGTAAGCTAGCATCTCTTTTCCTTCTTTCCTGATGTGGGAACTATCTCAGAGTTGATGTGAAGACTAAATGTAGTGCATAAATGATGCTAAATATAAGTATTCACTGTGTCGTTGGCTTATCACTTTGTGGTTTATAAGAGAAGGCAGTGAGGTTCCAATCAAGATGTGTACAACACCCTCTGGTTTTTTTGTTGAAAAACCTTGTTTAAGTTCATCCCTAAGTATTTCAGTTTGGATCTCTAAAGTGACTTTAAAGGGGGGATGCCTGGGTGGCTCAGTCGATTAAGTGTCCAACTTCTTGGTTTCATCTGAGTTCATGATCTCATGGTTGGGGAGTTCTAGCCTCGTATCAGGCTCTGCGCTGACAGCATAGATCCTGTTTGGGATTTTCTCTCTTTTTCTCTCTCTCCCCCCCCTATCCCTCTCTCTCCCTCCCTCTCTCTCTCTGTTCCTTCCCTGCTCGTGCTCTCTCTCTCGCTCTCAAAATAAACTTAATAAATAAAGTGACCTAAAAATCACTAGCCACAATTTCATTATCATGCTTTAAAAATTTTCTGGGATGCCTGGATGGCTCAGGTCAGATCATGATTCAAAGGCCATGGGATCATGCACGGGCTCTGCACTGAGCATGGAGCCTGCTTAAGATTCTCTCTCTCCTTCTGCCCCTCTCCCCTACTCTCCCTCTAAAAACCATACATACATATATAACAGTTCCTTAATATCATCAGATATCTAGGTGGTATTCAATATTCCAGTGGTTTCAAACATAATTTTTTCCTTTCCAATTTGCATAGTAAAATCCAAACCTTTCAGTGGTTTAAGGACTCCTGCACTGAAGTTCTTTGTCTAGCATATTAGGGGATTTCTTAAATGAAGGAGGAGCATCTTCTAAAACGCAACTGTTGTCTCTGACTTGTTAACAGTATGCTTGGCTGGAATGCCTGTTCATATTTCTAAGTGTAAATCTATCAAAATCCACAGGGGGATCTCAGGCATGGCCACTTTTCTGGTCCCTAGGCATCTTCACTTGTACACTGACACTGGTCTTAACCTCGCTGTCATCTTCCAGGCCTTGAGAAGAAGCCACATTTTTTACCCCTGTAAGCCTCTGCAGTTCACATCTTGACCCTTATTCAGACTATTTCTCTAAAATGTCATTGTTCAAGGGAGTTTTTCTAAAATGGAACCTCTCTACCCTGATCTAATTACCCTTTTGGTTTATAATAAAGGAAACTCAAGCCCTATGGAGAGGTAAACTGATACCCCCTAAAGTTGCATAGCAACTACAGGTCGAGCCAGAAGTAAAATTCCAGGTTTCAGTTCTGTTCTTTTTTCCTGTTTCTTCCGTATCCACCTTTCTGTCCATCCTTTATTTTCTTCCTTTGACACAAGCAGTGGAATCTTCCAAGTCCATTTCTCTCTCTTTGCCACTTTAAGGAGATTTAGTCTGTGAACTATATATACTTAAAGCTATTTGACTTACACTTTATGCTACATTTACTGAGGCTCTAGACTTTCATTCTCAAGTTTGCTAACTCCTTTGTCCATCAAGTACTTAGCACCTTTGACTTCTTTTCTAAATTTAGCCTTTGGAAGGATGTCACTTTCAACTTAAAAATCAGAGACATTGATGCAGCAACTGAAGCCAAGCATAGACTTGAAGAAAGACAAAGAGCAGAAGCCCGGGAGAGGAAGGAGAAGGAAATTCAATGGGAGACGAGGGTAAGCTTATTTGGGTTGCCTGCCTCAAGGTCCCACCTCCTACTCCCTCTGTATCCTGAGCTGTAACTCCTTCATTTCGAATGCTGAAGTCAGGTATCAGATACTTTTAAATAAGGATGGCAATGAACAAGATGAGCCTTTGGGCCCTGCCTGAAACTCATTTTAGTGTAATAGAGGGAGAAAATATAAAATAATAAAAAGTTTATTCTAGAAGTACAAAGCCAGTCAATAACTGAATTCTCCCCCATTTCTTTTACAGTTATTTCATGAAGATGGAGAATGTTGGGTTTATGATGAACCATTACTGAAACGTCTTGGTGCTGCAAAGCATTAGCTTGGGAAGTGCAATGTTTACACCTGATGACCAGGGCAATAGGCATAATTAAGCAACAATCTTCCTTTGGGAGAACTTATTCACTCCCTTCTTATTGCAGTGGTTCCTATCTCAGGGATACTGGACTTTCTGATGCAGATGAACAATTAAAGCAAGAAAAGCTTCCCTTTTTTTCCTTTTCTGTGGCAGTTACAATTTTGACTTCAGTCCTGAGAAAAACTCCAGGTTTTGAAAACAAGATGTCTGCTTTTCCCCCCCAAACCCCATGCTTTGAAAAGCATTTATAAATCCCAGTCTTAAACCTTGCATACCAGTATGGCTGTTAAGAACTACATTTGTTTCCTAGTTCATAAAATTTTGGGTTCTACATAACACACACACATACAGATATACACACACACACACACACACATATATATATATACCCCGATGCCAGATTTTTCATAAATACTCCATCTACTGTAAATATTGGTTCCTCTGAGTTGTTTTAGAAAATTAGTGCAACGTATTAAAATCAAGTGTCAGGAAATTTCATGGCCTCACCTGTAACAACTTTTGTTTTGGAATTGGATTATTATTAGGAATTGGACTGTAATTAAATTGTATCTAATGCTGGACTATATTTAATTATACTCAGTGCTTAAGGCTTCATAAAGTAATTTTTCCAATTTTTTTTTAATGTGTTTCTTTGATTATTTGGCAGCCTGGGATCCAAGAGCTAACTAACTCCTGAAATAATAGAGGATCCATCCTTTTTTTCACCCCTCCTTTACACTCTGTTTAGCCCCCACCATGTTATTCTCCAGTCTTCCTTGAACTCTCATACAGCACACATAGGGCTCCCAACATTTTATCCAAAAATACTTTATTGCTTTAGAGGGTTTGGGAAGAGTAATTAGATTTCCCTCCCCCCGCCCCCCCCCCAAACAAAAGAATGCCACAGCAGCAAAATGGCTCCTTCTGAAGGGCATTACAGAACTATCTTTATTTAAAAATACATTTAAAAAAACACAGGTATTAGCACCTAGCATTTAGGCACTAAGACATTGGTTACATAGGGCCTCTCAAGGTTCTCCTACAGCCCTGGATCCTCTATCTGAGAGAACCAGGACAGGGCTTCTCAAATTGCTCCTGCAAGCATTTTGGTCACACTTGATGCATCCTGCTACTTTCTCTCTGCCAGCTGCTATAGTAACCCTTGGTTTGTTAGTCATAATGTGGCGAGTAGGAGGAGAGTAAGTCAAATTCTATGATGGCAGTGCAAAATTTCAATGGCACTAGTAGTAGTGTAACTTCATAAAATACAAACACATTTTTAAATACACAATGCTTCAGGCCAACGAGACTGCAGTTTATTTGACTATTTTATGGTAGGGGAGAAGGTTAAGTGTTGATGTGAAAGCCCTGATGTCAGTAATGGGGATGGTAGACTCTACCAGCAGAGGAGAGGTTGGCAGGTAGTTTAGCTGCATCACTTCACAAGAAGAGTTTGAATCTTCACCAGAAGGAGAACCATCCTCTTCTAGCTCATACTTCCCAAATCCAACAACCTAAAAGAAACCAAAAACTTTTGAGGTGAGAAAGGCTGAGCAGATTTGGTCAAAGCCCTGGTAGAATCTCTGATACTAACCCAACCAAACTCAGTGAATGCAAACAGGGCTAAAGGACAGCTCTGAAAAGGATACAGCTTACAGCTTAGTTAAACATACTCACATGAACACTGAGCATTTTACTTCCTGGTCCTCTATGAGCCTTGAACCAGTTGACTAGGTCTGATTTTGAGAATGACTTCAGTGCTTCAATCTTACAGGGGAAAGGGAAGATAGATAGAAAGCAAGCTATAAAAGACTAGCAATGCATTTTCTGGAAAGATTGTTATTTAACACACCCCAGGCTTTGGTGCTGCTTAGCACCTGAGCACATTATTCTTCCACATATCAACCTTTCAGAGAAGGGGGAAAACAAGCTTCTGGGACCCACCTTTGTGTGTGTTTCATAGCAATAATTAACCCTGGCAAATAAGCAAGAGAGGGTAGCAGATGCTGTAATTACAGCTGTGTACTACACAAGGAGCCAAAACCCACCATTGCTTCAGTGTCACCTCTCAGGTACATGGTAACTGTATATTCTAGTTTGAGAAAATATAGTAACAACTGAAACAGGTAAAGAGAACTTTGTCTTATAATAGGAAAACTGGAGCATCTTATGAGCTGGGCCGAAACCTCTTATTAAATAACTCTCTTGCCTCTGTGTCCTTTGCTAATTCACTTTGTACAGTTATATGATCAGAGAGCCCTAGACTGCAAGTCCCAGAGCACTTGTTGTGGGTGTTACTAGTTGGGGCTACAAGCTGTCAAGAACCACAGCCAGAATCCTTAAATCTGGAAAAGAAGTCCATAAGGACCAGATGTTCTCAATTTTCTTTAAATAGCAAACCCTTTTCCCCCTCCTACAAATCCTGTAGTGGGCCTCAATATAAATATGTAATACAAAACAAAGTATTTTACAAAAAAAACGTAAATACAAAAATAGATCTTGCTCACATAGCTACCTAAGGTGCTAGACAGGCCAGTCTGGAAACAAGATTTGATTAAGGGCAAGTAAATAACCAAACCTAGAGCAGCACATATGATTTGCCTGGGATTGGGACTCCTATAAATTCACGAGTCCCCGTGAGGGCTCTCTCACTCAAAACTGTGTTACTACTACCTCATGGGCAAGGCGGTCAAAGAGATACTGCTGTGTCACCACTTCGTTCCAGTTCCTGTCCACCTCCTCCCCAAGGTGGGTATCTTCACACTCCTTCAGCTTGATCAGAGCTGTGACCTATTCCACCAAAAAGAAAGATCCTCAGGTATAGCATCACACCAGTTCCCCCAGAACACACTTAGCCCTGTTAGGTCTGGTTAGTGACAGACCTGCTATGATCCCTTTATTTGGGACCTGCCAGCACAATGGGGAGGGATAAAGCTATGAAGACATGATCATGTTAAGGTGAGGGCTACAAAACTCAAAATCTGGTCAGCATACAGCACTGGTAAGACTAGTATCGAAGTGTCTTACGGGCTTGTGTGGGCCAAAGAACAAAAGAGCGGGCCAGCATAGTCACCTGGGTATTGAATGCATCCTCAGTGAGGTTCTCAATCTTCTCCTCAAAGTTTGAAAGAAACTCTTCTATCTTCTTACCAACAACTTCAGAACTGAAACAAAATAACTTCAATTAAAAGTCATCAGAAACCTGGTCTCCAGCAGAATGCAAAGGAAGAAAAGGGCTAAGGCAGATTTCTAGGAAAGAGACTGAAGTATTTTCTTCCCAGGCCTCTGTACTCTCCCCTATGCTGAGGGGAGATAATAGGAAAGAACCCTGCCCCTACCTCCAGCCCAACTTCCGGATCTCCTCAATACTGAAGCAGTGACAACCCATGCTTGACCACTCCAAAGCTGAGAACCAACAAGGCTTGTTTATACCCTGGATCTAGCATGAATGCCAAGCCAGGCATTCTTTGCTTTTCTTGTCCTCAGGCCTGCCTGAAGAGAGGAAACACTGACAAGCCCTGCACAGTGACCAAGGACTAGCCAAGCCTTATAGGACCAGTGGAACCACTGATCAGTCCTGGGTCAGGCAGGCCATCTCTGAATCACTTGCCATCCCCACCCCCTGTGACTAAGTGAAGCATACCCTATTTTGGTCAGAATTGCCTGAGGTTTAAGGAAGCACCTATAGCCCCCACCCTCCAGGCGAAGAATAATAGTTGGGCCCATCTACTCACTTGTATTTAGTTGCCTGAGTCCCCACAGTGACAGAAAATCCTAGAATCCCAGATGTGTTCCTACAGGTCGGGTAGACGTGGTACCTACAACCAGAATGAAAAGTTCTATGAATTCAGGTAATCACCTGAGCCCTGCCCTCAGAAACTAGAGGTAAGTAGGAAGGGTTTCTGCACATCTTTACTGGACCTGGAGGTCCTGAAAGAGAATCCACAAAAGTGTATGCATCTATTTCATTCTCAGGTTAGGGTGTCCACCCCCTCTCCTGAACTGAGGACACAGGCTAACCTTTTTCCTTGCTAATCTTTGAAACGTAACTGAAAACCTGATCAGACAGTCCAAGATGCAAATTCTAGGAGTTTTGACCAGTAGATATGATGCTAAGGCATGGAAGGACCAGCGAGTTCTGAGAGGCTGCTCAGTCAGGATATCTGATAAACCTCAGCCTGCAAAGTAAGCCCCAGACCTTTATTTGAGCTCAGTGCTCTTGCCAGCAGACTTACCCAAGGGTCTGCTTGGTTCGAAGGAAGTCAAAACAAGGCTCTTCCATGTGCATCTGTAATTCAACATACTACCCATCAGCCCAACTCCTCCCAGCAGAGAAACCTCCATTTCTAACCCCCAAGTGTTCCACATAACCCCCAAATTCCAGCCTCTTTTACTGCCTTCTTCCTCCTAAATTTCCCAGGCCCCCTGTCCATTCACATACCAGGTGAGAATACTAAAAATAACCATCTCACCTACTAAACAGGCCCTGACACCTCCCCAAGTCCCTAGCTCCCAGGCAGAAAGGCCAGTCCTTGTAGTGGGTCAAGGACTCCTCAACACCTCAACTCTCCTTTATTACAACTTACCACAAGTAGCTCCATAAGAGTGTACTCTTTCAGACTCCTGGTACCTGACTGAAAGGAGAAGTTGGTCAGACCAACCGAAAATCCAGTGGCTTACAGGCTTTTTAAGAATCCAGCTATTCTTGGCAACCATTTGTTCAGGTATCCATTCCATTTTCTTCCCCCAAGAGAGTTGATCACACCCTCTGTTGACATACTTGCAACAATTTTGTTTATACACCTGCCTTTCCACTAGACTGCAGGCCTGTGAGGACAGAACCCACCCAACCTGCCAGCTCCTGCCCAAAGGACCCAAAAGATACAACCTAAAGTCAAGTACTTGCAGCTCAACGTCCTAAGGAGAAAAGAAGAAAATGTTTGGGTATCAATGAAGGGTATCTGGACCTATTCCTCCCATAGGAAAGATATGAATAGAAGGTTTTAAGGCCACATACAGGGACCCAAACCAGCTGCTAAGAGAAATACCTAAGAGGCTGATACCATACTTGGAGACCACATGCTGGCAATCCTGGAGAGTAGCAAAATAATGCTTACTGATGCAGTTAGAATGAAAGCGCAAGAGGCCAACACTCAAGGATGTTCCTAGTACATCATATAGTCAGGCTCTTACAGTCTCCTCTGACACATACTCATTGCTATTCCTTCCTACTTCACCAGAGGAAGAGGCTAAAGCCTTCCTAGAATGATCTGGAAAGAACACAGGATCTGAGGACAAAAGGAATAAATTCAAGCCCCACTCAGTGACCTCAGCAAGTAAGAGCTGCAAGTCCTGTTTAGTCAGGCAAAGAGATTTCCTGTTTGCCTCTAAAAGGATGCAACAAAACTAGTTGAAATTTCCTACTTAAGATGTCTGGAAGGAGGAAAGTGGTGCCCTAAGTGCTTTATTTTAGAAGTTGGTCCTAAGAGGTGATTGATAAAAAGCACCTTGACAGAAATGGTCACACATGGTCTTACAATATGAAATCCTGCCTAAAACAGGAGAAGTACTATATGTTTTGAGCAGCAGAAGCACTGGAAATGTGGACAAAGCTAACAAGCAGGGCCAGGCCATATCATTTATGAATTTGGGGCCTGGTAGTCATTTCAGCTTCAAATAAGCAGAGAACCTGGATGAAAGCAAACCAGGTAGCTATAGCAAGGAGGAGATGGGCTCTACAGACAAATTGGGTCTCAATGGATAGACTTAGTCCAGGACAAGAAACACAATAAAAGGACAAGATGACAGACACTAAGGCCATATAGCCCTGCCCAAAGCCTGGACCAGAGGGATCTTCACAGGGATCTCCCTGACAGAAGGGACTTCATCATGGAGGACATCAAGGAACTACCACAGCAGCTAGCAGTAGAAGCCCCAGAGTGTAGGAAGTCTGACGTCAGTCTAGACAAGCACAGGTCCCCATAGTCCTAGAAGTAAGTGAGCTTACCACAAGCTGTGGGCCAAATGAGATTATTGCAAAGCTTTTCCTTATTTTAAGCCCAACCCCACCTTCCTAGAATGATGTGGAAAGAACAAAGGATCTGAGGACAAAAGGAATAAATTCAAGCCCCACTTAGTACAACCTTAGGCAAGTAAGGGACTCTGGACCTCAGATTCATCATCCATAAAACAGGAGATAAACCCTTTATCTAAGATGCTTTGAAGCTTTTAATTGGAATTCTGGTAGTCATTCTTTTTGCTATATACTGATTGCTTGGCTATGTCAAAACTTTCCTTTTAATAAATGTCCTCCTGCTGCTTGGGGTTGGTTTTGTCAGGGGAACATGTAGGAACTTCCAACTACTCTTCAGTCTCTGTCCCTCTGGCCTAGTGGTTGAATGATTCAATGAAGCATTATGATTGAAAAAAAAAAATCCATTTCACTGACAGGAGCAATTTTTAAATACAATTGCTTCAATGGGGCACCAGGGTGGCTCAGTCAGATAAGCGTCCAAATTCGGCTAAGGTCATGATCTCACGGTTTGTGGGTTTGAGCCCCACATCACACTCCGTGCTGACAGCTCACAGCCTGGAGCCTGCTTCAGATTCTGTGTCTCCTCCTTTCTGCCCCTCCTCGGCTCAACTCACTCTCTCTCTCTCTCAAAAATAAACATTAAAAAAAAATTTTCTTTAACACAATTGGTTAAAGAGGACAAATGACCGCAAGAAAAAAACTACAGAGGTAAATGCAAAAAAAGGGCCCTGAAAGTCATAGAGTCAGTACTCCCAGGTACTCTGGACCTTCCATCAGGCTGCAGTGCCCTAAAGGTACTTAGCTATGAGGATGGCTGTGTGTAATGGGGCCAGCTGACCTGATAGTACACAGTGACTTCAGAGTTGGCATCACCCTTGTTCAGAGCTCTCACTTTGCACAGGTGGTGGCCACTTGGCAGCTCTACCACCTGGAACTGCACAGGCATCTCCTGCTCCAGAGGCATGAAGTTCAGCTTGCTGCAAAAGAATGAGTGTGGGTCACTGAGCAGTGTCTTATATCCTCTTACCCCCACCCAAACACTACTATGATGAGGTCAGGCCATCTACAGTCCCTTCTGAATTGCCTTGTTTACATAACCAGCCTCAAGAAAACCTACTACAAGGAGTATCATCCACTGTGGATTTACTAGTAACTGAGTTGTGGTTCAAGGCCCTCCTACTGGTAGGACTGTAGAACTCCTATAGAGAAAACTCAAACCAATACTTACTCAACAACATATTTCAAGAAATCCACTGATTCCTAGGAAGCAAAAGAGAAAAAAATAACTATATTGGGCTCTCGTGACATTAATTTCACCCTGAACAAACTAATATCAACATTGTAATTGTGTAAGAAGCCATGGATAGCATTAGGGAAGCAGATATAGCCTGCAAAATTCATCCATTGGGCTCATCATTCACTGATTTGATACTGATTATGTTTAATGAATATTAAGTGGCTCTCAACTGAACAGCTCCTCCTCTTTTTTCCCTTTGGCATTCTGTTAACCTGTACACTATGATACGATCCAACTTAACTGTTCAGTTAAGCCAACTAGGCTGCGTCCTCTAGGATACCTGTGACTGTGTTTTAGAAACCTAGGTCTATATAGAACCTGGCATAAAATGAGCAACAGAATAGACTTAACACTAAGTGAATGCATCTTCTCCCAAGACTTCTGTTTTCTAACTTACAAGATGGGGGATAAGTGAAGGCGTGAGCTCATCTCTACCGTGGTTTCTACTTGGTGCAATTCATGGTACTAAGTTGTCTGGACCAAAAGGACCCCCACCCAGTAGTACTTCCACTATGTTCAGAAAAGCAGACCGCTATCCTGCTCTTCTCTATGTGGGTTAAAGCTTTTAAACTTCTTTCTGACGGAAGGAAAGAAACTAAGGCTGGTTTGGAGGTTAGGGGATAAAGACAGAGAGGAAGTACAGAGGAGACAGCCCAGTCTCAAGGGTGGCCAGTTACATATTCCATCAAAGGAAAGTCCTGAGAAACTGGGAAGCCATGAAGGAAGATGGTCAACAGCCAAAAACTTAAGGGAGAGTCCCAAACAAGCATTCTTGGCTTGAAGAGGCCTCAGTTAACTACAAACCCACTCAATATATATCAGAACAAACTCCTCATAAGCCCCCAAACCTTTTCCCTACTCCTCCACCAACCCACTGGCTCAAAAGCAAGAATTCTATTTCTTTTTCATTTATTTGTGTAATTTTGGGCTTTATCATTTTTCACTTCAACTTACGTGTGTGTGTATGGTAAAAGCAAAAAACATGAAGTTACCATCTTAACCATTTTTAAGTGAACAGTTCTATAGTGTTAAGTATATTTACATTGTTGTGAATTTTCTCACCTTGCAGAAGTGAAATTCTACACCCATAAAACAACTCTCCACTTTTTTCCATCTTCCCAACCCTTGGTAACCACCATTCTACTTTTTGTTTCTCTGGCTTCGACTACTATGGATACCTCATATATTTTGGAATTATACTTCATGTCAACTCTTGTAACAGCCACATAACTGGTCTCTCTGAATTTTTCTTAAAACAAATACCTTTTTAAATGCTTCAGTGATTTTCCATTTACCACAGGATAAAGCCCAACCTCCTTAATTTGACACACAAGGTTGATATACAAGTTCTGCCTGTGTGTCTGTGTGTGTATACATCTCTCACCACACCCCAAAGTTCCCACTTTAATCTCTAAATTAAACTGTCGTTTCCACACACAATCTTCAACAAGTAACCAACACCATATATTTACTGAACCATTTCACTCAAAGCCCTGTCCATTATTCAGCAGTCTTCATAAAGAAAGTCTTGCCCAGCATCAGCATGGCTGTGCTAGGACAACTGTGACCTGCCAAAACTACAGAGCGTCCCTTTTTGGAGAAGAACTAATGCAATTCCAGAGCCCCACAACAGCATTCAGACCTGGCCAACACCAACAGAGCACCTCACACTCACTGTGCTTGTGACATTTCCTTGTACCAAGCCTTCAACAAAGAGCTGCGATTTGAACTCCTGGACAAAGCTTAGCAGAGACTCAAGGGAAAGGCCATCCATCAAAGCCCGGTACTTGTCAATCATAGACCAACGGGCATATTCCAGGATTAAAAGCCGTACATCTCTATATAGAAGGGAGAAAAAAAACAACAACAAAGTTTTATTTTGAAATGAATCTTAAGATTAAGAAAAAAGATTTGGTTAAGTTACTACAGATGATGTGTTTCCTAAAAGATACAATTTCTATCATTACTTAAGATGGGAGAAACAGTATCATAATCACCAAAAAGTATTTATAAAATTACATATACAAAATTATACATAGATTTACTTACTGGTACAGCTCACTCATCTCAGTTACAAAATAAAATACTTCACATTAAGTTACCACATACACCAGTTTAAAATTATTACTATTTTTAATTTGAAGTCTCACTAACATTTTGTTAATCACTAGAGGCCACCATTATGGATACCTATTACTGCTGTAACAACATAGTGTAAGTAGTGGCTCTGGGCCAGAATCAGACTAACTTCTAGTCCTCACCCAACTCCCCTCTCCTCACAATGAGGTATCAAACTTGGCAAGTTACTTAACATCTGTGACTCAATTTCTTCATTTGTAAAACAAGGGAATAATAATGGCTACCATTATAGGGTTTTGGAGAGAATTAAATAAATATATACACCTAAAGTTTTTATATTTAACAAATAACAAATCTTCAACAAATAGGTATAATTATTAGTCTACCACATTTTAATAAGGTAATTTTCAGGAATTATTGGATACACGGGGCTATTTTGCATCATATTAATAGTTACAGATAATTCTCCTTTATAACTCTCCTTTCCAGCTTATATTTGGTTATTAGTTTTTATAACTTTTTGTGATCAGACTATCAGTTATTACAGATCTCTAAAATGCTCCCTGCCCTGCTTTTAAATTTTGTTCAGTTATGGTCTCCTTATGACTGTGTCAAAAGTAGGGCCTCTATATAAGGTTGTGCTGTTTGTTCACCATTTATAGATGTCCAGCAAAGAGGTCAAGCCATGTATACAAAATGCTGTATCTACTCAGTGGGGATTTCTTTCTCCCCTCCACAAAGGCTCCACCTGCTGATAGAGGGCACCCCAAAGGGGTACTTTTTCTGATTCACACAGAGGTACCTCTAGGCTACCATTAGCCCTAGACAAAAGAACAGGCTCTAATGAAAGGCCCAGGGTTATAAGCAGGGTGTTTAATTATTCTACAGACTGTCAGAAGCCTTTTGCTCTCCTCTGGAAACTTGGCTGAATTCTGGGTGGTTGCAGTTGCCAGATAAACCATCTGTTAAGCAATTTAACTCAGCTACCTCATCATAATACCCTATATACTAAAATCCTCAGTAAAGCATTTCTGAGCTATAACAAGCCAGCACTTCTTTACCTGTTATTTACTTATAAACTTTGGGAAAAACACCGAGGTTGTCTACCTATAGTCTATTATTAAGTACAGATAGCTATTTAAGCTGGGTTTAGAAATCCTATAATCCAATGGATAATTTCCTAAACCATAGCCAATTCTAGTCTGTCTGAAAAATAGCACTGAAACTATAGGCTCATCCCCCACACCTAACTCCTTGAAAGGCAAGTATTTTTGGCCTACAAAATATAAGCTGATTCTGGGCCACTTGGGTGGTTCAGTTGGTTAAGCGTCCGACTTCAGCTCATGTCACGATCTCATGGCTTGTGAGTTTGAGCTCCTGCATCAGGCTCTGTGCTGACAGCTCAGACCCTGGAGCCTGCTTCAGATTCTCTGTCTCCCTCTCTCTCTGTTCCTCCCAGGCTCTCTCTCTTTCTCAAAAATATAGATTATATATATATTATGTGTGTGTGTGTGTGTGTGTATATATAAGCTGATTCTATGTATACCCACTTGGCCAGAGTCTCAGGCTTGATGAGGATGTTAAAGTAGGTCTTCTTCAATTGCTCAGTTATCATTGTAAAGACAGCTGGTGTGGAACTGAATTCTGCTAAGTAGTCAATAATAAGCTGAAACAATAGCTAAAAGGAAAAGAAAAAAGCACTTTAAACAAGAGAAGCATGAAATCCACTACATTTTTGGGCAGGGATGAGGAGGAAGGTTTTCCCATTGGTTTTTACCAGGGGCCCAGCATGGTAATAGGTATTTGTAGGGGATATAAGAGAAGTACACGACTCAAGGATCTTTAGGAGGTGAAATCTTCAATAATTGTGAAATTTGGAGCAATGGTTAGTCTTTTCTTTTTTTAATGTTTTTTATTTATTTCTGAGAGAGAGAGAGACAGCATGAGCAGGGGAGGGTCAGAGAGAGAAGGAGATAAAGAATCTCAAACAGGCTTTAGGATCTGAGCTGGCTGTCAGCACAGAGCCCGACACGGGGCTTAAACCCACAAACTGTGAGATCATGACCTGAGCCGAAGTCAGACACTTAACCAACTAAGCCACCCAGGCACCCCATCTTTTTTTTTTTTTTTTTTTTTAATAATTTTCCTGGGTATTCTTAAACAGTTTTTTCTTCCAAATAAACTTAAATTATTTTTTATTCAGCATCTCCATTGCCCCTAATTTGACTTTAACTGAGAGGGCATTACATATATATATTACTTTTGGAAGTAATGACAACTTGACAACTTTCTATCAAGCCATTCTATCCAGAAACATAATGAGTCTATCTCTCTCTTATTTAAAGTCTTTTATTTATATGCTTCTATAAGATTTCTAGTTTCTTTTAGATAGATTCTGTACTTTACTTCCTTATTCCTAGGTATTCTGGTTTTTCCTCAATATTATATAATGGAGTAGTTTTTCCATTCATTTCTACATGATTATTGCTACTATAGGAAAAAGAGCCATTGATTCTGATCTACTGATCTCATGACCAGCCACATCATGTTATTTTTAACTCTTTAACTTCAGTAGGTTATTCTTAGGTTTTCTAAGAATACAATCATATCATCTGCCAAAGAGAATATTTTTTCTTTTCGGATAGATTTTTTTTTTTCATTTTAATGTAGTAGCCAGAATAAAAGAGATGATCATGAGTTTTCTTGGCTTGTTCCTGATTTTAATGTTCAGCATTTCATCAGTTAGTATAACATTTGCTGCTACTGTTCTTAATAAAAGTTTTAAATTTCTTTTTAATGTTTTATTTATTTTTGAGAGACATAGAGTGTGAGCAGTGAAGGGGCAAAGAGAGGGAAACAGAATCTGAGGCACACTCCAGGCTCTCACTGTCTGTCAGCACAGAGCCCAATGTGGGGCTCAAACCCACAAACCATGAGAACATGACTTGAGCGGACGTGAGACACTTAAGTGACTGAGCCACCCAGGTGCCCCTGAAAATTTTTATTATATTTAATTTCTCTCTATTCTTACTTATTACATCTATCAGATGGCATTTACCATATAATGTTTGTCCCTTGACCTGTTACGATGATTTGTGTTCATCAACTCATCAACTTAATACTGAACAACAAACCCTTTGCATTCTTGGCATTTGATCACATGAATTATTCTTTTTGTTACATTTTTTAATTTTCAAAATATTTTTAAGGTCTAAGTCTATTTTATATAGGTGAAACTAGTGTCTAGTTTGAGAGAGAGGGAGAGAGAGAGAGAAAGACAAAGAGAGAGAAGGATTGATAGATTTTATACCAGGTTTTAATATTAAGACTAGGTAAGCTTCATAAAATTAAGAGCCTCAAATACTTGTCTATAACTTACATATATACTTTTATATTTATTTACTTATTAGAAAGCACACACATACATGTGCATGCAGTGGAGGAGCAGAGAGACAGAATCCCAAGCAGGCTCCACACTGTCAGTGCAGAGAATGGCTTATATTTTTTAAAAGCTCCCCCGTAATTTCAAAACATACCTCTTAAATGACAACCAATGTATTAGGCTTTAATCTGTTTGGCTCTTAAAGTACATTATACTTAGGCCTTTGAAGGTTGACAAAAGTTCAATATTCCACAATGTCTCCTCCTAAGACCAATCTTTGTTCTCTGGGAGAGTAATAGGGACAAGGGTACAAAGAAGAGAACTATACTCTGCCCTGGCGTTTTACTAAGACAGACCTCCTAGCACAGGTCTAATTTCTGCCAAGTCTTTCTGCCACAATTTTTCTTGTATGAAGCTAGTTCCCCAAATCTTAATATATGTCCTACACAAGAAATCAAGATATAAAATTTATTGTTGGACACATGATATTATTTTAGCTGGTCTAACCTTCTTAGCTGGCATCCTATATTATTTCTTCTTCTGATTAAGAAGTTTTTGACAAAGTAATGCTGAAACATATTCCTTACCTAAAGATAAATTAATGACATGATATAAACTGTTTCTAAAAGGCTCATCAGCTTAGAAGCGAAACAAGACACATACCTGAAACAAAGGGACAGAGTGAAAGAGGAGGAAGGAAGGATACAAATATTTGAGTTCTATTCTGTCAGGTAATATGCCAGGTGCTTTAAATTTCTTATTACTGTGTGACTATGAAAATTAAACTCAAACAAGTGCCAGTGCTGGCTGCAGAGAAACTGACAACAAAGGGGAGTGAAATCAAGCCTGAGGCATAGGCTGTATTGCATGCATTGCTAGTAATTAATGAATATATGTTACTCGTATGTATGGTCCAAGTTAGAATAGCTGTCACCAGCCAAGAAAACACAATAATCCACATTTTGTCCTATGTATAGCAACCCATGCACAAACCTCTATACTTGGTGCTTTAGGGGCAACAAACATAAAACTTCAAGCTCTCTATGAGGAAAACAGAACACTTGTACTTACAGGTAGTTTGTGGTTGAATCCTTTCACTCGAATAATCAACCCATGTTCTCCAGCTACCAATTTATACTCCAGCTGCGCCACATCTGCTTCATAAGCTGGTTCCGCAAGGTTATGGGTAAGGATATTGACAAAGATATCAAAGAGGACTACACTGAGAATATAAAATGCAAACAGCATCATTAATTAACAAGAAATAAACACAAATAAATGTGCTTTGATCTAACAACAGGAAACTTCACTGTTAGAAAGATGTTAATTCTTGTAGAAACTAATTTGACAATAAACTATTTGTAAAAAAAAAAAAAAAAAAAAAAAAAAAAAAAGAAAGATGTTAATTCCACTACTCCAGAATATAAAACTGTACTGAGTTCAAAGGTAAATTCAGTTTACCTAGGATTCAATTTTACAGGGACATTTACAGATATATACCTTTAGCACTGCTTCCCAATCTTTTTCATGTTATGTACACATACAAAATGTTAACATTTATACTTAAAAAATGGGGTAAGTATAAAAGGCATAAAGGCAATTCGCCCAAACAAAGGCTCTGGCCGTCCCCACAGCCTAGGTTTTCTAACTGACAAGTTAAAAATCTGAGTGAAGGGAGGAGATTAATACATTTTTAAGTGGTATTCATAAATGTTAGTGCTGCTTATCACTTTAAGGTTAGACTTTACAGTTTATTTATTTTTATTATTTAAAAATTTTTTTAACAATTTATTTGTTGGTAAGAGAGCATGAGCAGGGGAGGGACAGAGAGAGAGGAAAACACAAAATCAGAAGCATGCTCTAGGTTCCAAGCTGTCAGCACAGAGCCCAGCATGGAGCTCGAATTCACAAACTGTGAGATCATGACCTGAGCCGAAGTGGGACGCTTAACTGAGTGGGCCACCCAGGCGCCCCAGACTTTACAGTTTAAATGGCAAAGAAAAGAAAGAAGTATATTAACATTTCCTGAGCATCTCCTATGTTTCAGGCACATTTTAGGCTCTGACCTCCCACAGTGAAGCTATCTATATAAACATATAAATTATTTGCTAAAAACAAAGTATAATCAGATTCTTTGCCAGTTTCTAAGTACAGAATCAACAGATCCATTCGTTCTCATTACAAACTAGAAGCTAATCCAAACTCATCTCTAAGGAACTTTCTCAATTCAGTAATCCCATGATTAGCCTACACCAACAGCATGTTTTATAAATGGGTGCTGGAGATAGACAGCCACAATTCCATTTTCATGTTCAGTTATCAATGAATAATTTGTTTTGGGTACAGAATACACAAATCGGTAGCACAGCTCAGTACTCATAGAGAAAATGATAGAATGATTCAGAATGAAACAAACCAAATAGTTTTTCAATAAGAAATATATTTTCCAGAAAAGAAGGCAAGTGCTTACTTTGCTGCAGACTTCTGTATCAAAGGCGAAATCAGATGGAACCGTATATATGCTAAAAGAAAATAAAAAAAACAAACCAAAGGTAAGAAATTATAGGTCAGAGGCCTCAAATATTTTATACATCTATTTGCCCCTAATATATTTTCTAAAAATTCTTTAAGTTTATTTTTATTTCTTTTGAGAGAGATAGAGAGCAAGGGGGGAGGGGCAGAGAGAGAGACAGAAAGACAGAATCCCAAGCAGGCTCTGCACTGTCAGAGCCCAATGTGGGGCTCCAACTTATAAATCATGAGATCATGACCTGAGCCAAAGTCAAGAGTTGGACACTTAACCGACTGAGCCACCGAGGTACCACTAAAAATTCTGAAATAAGCTACTAGCCCTTAAATCCTCATCACGTTTTTATCCTGAAAAAAAAAGTAATATTTACCAGTCTTTTAAATAGTATTCAGAGGGCACACTTCAGTCTATGAGAAGGCCAAGTATATAGACAGTTACACAGAGACACCTAGGAATACTCATATTTATTAATAGCTTTGGTCAGAGAAAATGTTTACAGAGGTGTACATGTCAAAAACATTAAGGAAACAATTCCAATATTCAAAGAAAGTTATAGTAGAGACTCTCCAAAGAAACACTAATAAGTTATTCAAGAAACACCTTCCCAGTAAACTCAAGAATTCGCCAGAGCTACACTACAGTTGTGTTGAGGTTAGGAATATGGATTAAATGTCACTGAAGAGCCCTCAGCCTTTTAATCCCAAATTGCTTCAGTAAATTCCTATGCTATGCACAAGAACAGAAAATAAAAATGCAACAATTTGGGTTAACACATTAAAGACTAGAACTTTGGAGTCTATTTCTGTATACTATAATCCCTTTATGATGAAAAGCAAAATGACAGAGGGAGAGAGAGGGAATACGTTTCATTTGTAATGCTGGGAAAGGCTATCTATTGTGTCTAAATAATTTCCTTCAGCACACTCTTAACCTTTTTAAAAAAAAAGTTTAAAACATACCACCCCTTCCCTAAGAGAGCCAAACACCTGGCTCTGCTTTCATTTTAACCACAGGAAAAAATATTTTAAAACAATTTCATTTTAGCTTTGAATCTTTACTTATTTCCTAGAATCTGTAAGGTATACAAGGGTTTCTGTGACAGCAGTGGAGCACAGTGCAGATCTGATCGATAAACCTAGAAAATGTCTTTAAATCAAGAGGAAGGAGAAAGGGTAATAGAAGGAAATAAGGTTGCTACCAAGTAGAGAAAGTTGATATACTTATTTCACTCCTTTTAGAGAGGGAAACATTTTACCTTTGGGAATTTTGAATTTGTTGTCTTTCTTATACCACAGGCAACCTTGTGGAGTATTCACAATTTTAACAGGGTATTCTGTCTCAGGGCAATCAAAAGCCTTCAACATGAAGTCCGTGGCTAACAAAAGAAAAGAGTAATGATTCATTCAAGTATTTCAACAAGATTCCCAACAATCTTCATTTCAGAAGTCTAGGTAGCTTTTCTTTCTGGCAATAATAAGCCAAATTCAAATGCTAGAGAACAATAAACTAGTAGAACAGTACAGAATAGAAATCTCTCTTGGCCTTAAACTCAATGAACTCTGAAGATAACCTCCTAAAGGTCAATGCTGATCTGAGTTTTGCTCATTCTCTTTCTCAAAGGCAATCTTAACTGTAAGAGGGACCTTCAGTCAGGCTAGTTGTATAAACCAATTTATAAATGAATCCATTCTTGAATGAGAATGTCTTTCACCAACCTTACGGACTTTTGAAAGGTTAACAAAAAAGTTCTGGAAGTCAAACTTGTCCTCTCAGTTAATGAAAACCTAAACTCTTTCATCAATATGTAGGTCAGAAATAGCTACTTAAAGGAAAACAAGAACAGAAAAAGCTACTGGTTATATTTATTAAGAAGAACTGGATTGTTTAGATATTTAAAGTTCAAGATGTGGAAATGAATTGTCTAAAATGCGTGAGACTTTTTACAAAAGTTTTTTCTTCCTAACTGAAGTTAGAGTCACATAACAAAATTAACCATTTTAAAGTGAACAATTCAGGGGTATTTAGTATATGCAGTGTCGTGCAACCACCAATTCTATCCAGTTTCAAAACATTTTCACCACCCTAAAAGAAAACCTTTAAACCCATTACAGTCACTCCCTATTGTCCACTTCCCCCAACCACTGGCAACCATCAATCTGTGTTTCATCTACAGATTTATATATCCTGGATGTTTCGTATAAATGGAATCATCCTTTTGACTACTGTGAATAATGCTATGAATACACATGTACATATATTTGTTTGAATACCCATTTTCAATTCTTTTGGGTATATACTAGGAGTGGGATTGCTGGGAAAAATTCTGAATAAATTAGTTATATACAACTGTAACCTTTGATACAGACCAGTAGCTTTCTCATAGTTAGAATGTTTCCCGCTGCAAGTTAGTACACAGGCACAGATATACACGTATATACCTACACAGAATAAAAGTTCTTGAAATAATACCCTTTCTTTATGCAATTAAACATTTTGCTATTTTCCATCCTGATTATTTTAATGCTTTCATAACTCATTACACAAACCTCACAACCCATTACACTGATTTCATAAAACTTGTAGTTTGAAAAACACTAGAACAACCAGGCAAGATAACGGCATCTCCTATGGAGACTGATAGGAAAGGATCAGATATGATATACAAGAAAATGCAAAAGCTTCAGAGTCCAAGATCCACATTTAAGTCCTATTTCCTCCAATCACTAACTGAATAGTCTTGAACATGTCCCTTTGCTTTTTTAAGCCTCAGATTTTCTCATTTCAAAAAAGTAAGAAAACATTAATCCCCATCCCAGAGTGTTACACTAGGAAGCTCAAACATGAATCCAAATGATATTTGGTAAATGTACTATACAGGTGCTATTTGTTTTGTTTATTAGTATATAAATGAATTATGTATAATTATTGCTATTTCACTGACCTATGTACTTGTTCTCAGCCGGAAGATGAAGATCTGGATTTAATTCAAAATTAGTCTTCCATAGTTCAGCCCAAGAATTTTCAACACCTGTAAGAGATGAAAAACAAACTGATCCAACTAACACGGCAATGTTGAGAATTCTCTTAATAACAAACCAGTTAACAACTAGCCTTCACAAATCGATTCTCCTTTCTCAAGAAAACTGTAATATATCCAAGCATTCTAGCCATTTACTACTCAAAGTGTGGTCTTCGCAGCACTCGTATCACCTGGGAGCTTGTTAGAAATGCAGAATCTCAGGCACTACCCCAGAGCTAGCAAATAAATCTGTATTTTAGTAAGATTTCTAGGTGACACTATATGTACAGTCAAGTTTCAGAAGTACTTTTCTAAAACACAGTCAAAAAAACTCTTCCCCAAATTATCCATAAAACAGGATTTTTTTTACTAAAGTTATAAAAAACAGCAGAAAGTAATTTTCTGTAAAGCAGTATAATTTTCATTTCAAAGTAAACTCCTAAAAAAAGTATACACTTTTTTCCCATAGGAATCACCAGATAAGTTATTAAGGAATAAAAATTCTCAGTTGAGTTAGATAAACCTAAATGTGGACTATTATTAAAATATTTTACCTTCCATACTATACTGAGTCCCAAACCATTTCTCCTTGAGGTCACATTTTCCCTCATTAGCACCAGACAGTAGAACAAGATTTGCTTTTTGTGGAAGTAGCTGATTAAGGGCTTCAGCAATGACCTAATCAGAGAAGGGAGGAGAAACACACACACATACACAATAATAACTTTAACCTAATACGTCTCTGTTAAAAAGGCAAAACCACATTATGGTAGGCATCCCCAAGATCCTAGCATCTTAACACTCATGAAACTATCGTCATGAACACCGTAATTTGTAAAACTTCATTAGTCATTGTTTCAAATGTTTCTTGATAAACAGTGCCCATCTCAAATCCTACGTAATAGTGTTAGCAGTAAAAACAGCTCTCGTTTATTAAGTTTTACTATGTACCAAGTAGTCTTTAATATATATTATTTCATTTAATCCTAAAAACAACTCTACTAAGGTATACTCATTTTATAAAAAATAATACTCAGGTTCCTGTTAAAAATTAACTAATTTGTTCAAGTTAAAGCTTACATAATCTACACAAAATACATCTAGAGGCAAAAGTGGACTTCTAAACAAGTTCATACATGATTCCAAATTCTTACCCCCTAGATATTATACCACCTTCATCCCCAAGAATCAGTAAAATGATCCCATTGCAGGGCCTCCTTCAATAATCCTTCAGCTATGACAGGAATAAACACAAGATTTTGTAGGTAAGGTTTGAAACCCTAACTAGCATTTAAACACCATTTCTTCGAGAAAAACAACGAATGAAGGTTCAGAATAAACTACTTGGACCCCTGGACACAGTCTTCCCAGAAGATAACAAGAATATGTATCACTGCTTCTTCCTTTACCTTTCTGTTGTCTTTAAAATCCGTAGTTTTGGAATACCCTAAACAAGATTTCTCAACTTTAGCATTATTAACATATTGGGCCAAATAATACTTTATTGTGGGGTGCTATCTTCTGCACTGTAGAATGTTTAGCGGCCATTTCTGGCTTCTAATCCACTAGATGCCACGAGCATCCCCTTGTTATGACAACTGAAATGTCTCCAGACATTGACAAATATCCCTGGGGGCAAAATCACCCAACTGAGAACTGCTATCCCATATGGAGCAAAATGATTTATTCCCAATGAGTAAAGGAGGAAAGACAGACACCAACTATTTATTTATATGTAATGATTATCTGTAAGTCACATGTTTCAAATTCAGGGAACCTTATATTTCTGTTTTTTAATGTTTGTTTAATAAATTTTTAGAGAGAGAGCAAATGGGATAGAGTGGCAGAGAAAGAATCCCAAGCAGATTCCATGTTGTCAGCATGAAGCCAGACATGGGGCTTGATCTCACTAACTGTTAGATCATGACTTGAGCCAGAATCAAGAGTCAGCTGCTTAAGTGACTGAGCCACCCAGGCGCTTCAGGGAATCTTGTATTTTTCAGAAACATTTTCAAAATGGTGAAAATTTAATTGCCCAGACTCTCTAACTGAATTAAAAAGTAAACAAAACAACTCTCTAGGTAAGCTTAACAACTAAAGCACAGAATTCTTAGGAATCATTTAAACTATTTTAGTAGATGTTTCAACTCTTGAAAAACAGTGAGAATACCAGTACCTAAGAAAGGGACTTGATTTTCTCCTCATATTAAAATATAATCATATACAACAATCATGAAAAATTGCCCAAAAAACTAATATTTCTTCCATTTAAACAAACAAAAAAATCTGACATATTTAACAAAGTTTTCTACAGTCCCACAGTCCTTAAATCATATCTGCACTTTCTCCCCCTTCTCTGTGTAAAAGTAACTCTCAGAAATGAAACTTCCTTACTTCTGGCTTGTATTCAAAAAGAAGCTGATCTCCAGTGAGGAAGTCCTGTAGTGGGTACAGCTGCATGTTTTCACACATATTTTCCACATACTCAACTGGATCTGTCTGTAAAAGAGACAATTATTTCACACCAGAAACTTCATAATCCTTAATTTACCACAAAACATACTTTTTTCTCTTTGTTTTAACAATGAAACCAAAAGCTTCTGAACAAAAATAACCAGATACAATTTTAGTTTAAGAATCTGATGCTCACTTGAGCCCCACATTGGACATAGAGATTACTTTAAAGGAGGGGGGGGGAGGGAGAGGGAGAGAGGGGGAGAGAGGGAGAGAGGGGGAGAGAGGGAGAGAGGGAGAGAGAGGGAGAG
>NW_024080637.1:8421201-8687293 GCF_003009895.1 Hyaena hyaena | reverse complement strand
AGAAAGAGAGAGGGAGGGAGAGAGGGAGAGAGAAAGAGAGAGAGAGGGGGGGGGAGAGAGGGAGAAAGAGAGGGGGGGAGAGAGAGAGAGAGAGAGAGAAAGAGAGAGAGAGAAAGAAAGAGCGAGAGAAAGAGAAAGAGAGAGAGAGAGAGAGAGAGAGAAAGAAAGAAAGAAAGAAAGAAAGAAAGAAAGAAAGAAAGAAAGAAAGAAAGAAAGAAAGAAAGAAAAATTTGATGCTCAGAATCCTAAGAAAATGTAGCCAGAGTTACTATCTTAAGGAGTTTAACCTGACAGGCCTCCAATCCCCATCACACGAGGCTCTAATCATGTCATGGCCTCTTTGTGAGAATAATTACAACATATGCTTATTTACATGTCAAGTGCCCCATATGACTGATGATGCCCATAAAGACAGGGTCTTCATCATTTTATCATTACAGCACTATCAACTAAAAACTATCTGTAAACATAAATCAGATCAACATAGAAATCAAAATGTGTCATTAAAGTCTTGATAAGAAATTATTTTAATCAGTATATTATCTCAATTTAAAACTGAAAGAATAACCACAAGTTCTCTAACCTATGAAATGGAAAACTTTTTCAGGGGAAAGCAATAAATTCAAGTATTTATTAAGCACCCAAAGGTACAGAATCTTAAGGCTAACATGTCCTTCAGATACTAAGTGGTTCCATTCCCACATTTTATGAGGAAATACACCCCAGACTAATTTGATAATTTGCCCAAAGTCACACAGTAAGTGTCAGGCAGAGTAGACACTAGAACCCAGGGCTCTTAATGTAGCAGCAAACATGCTTTTTTAACTACCACATTATCCAGTCCTTTATTAGACAGAATGGGTTGTTCTCTCATCTGATGGAAGACACAGGAAAAGTGATGGTTACTGAATTTTTGGAGAAGAAATAAGACATGCATACATCAAACTACAGTTATATGTTATTTACTATATGATCACATAAAAATAAAATAAGAAAAAAGTAAGGAAACATTGTTAGGTTTTGTTTTGTTTTGTTTTGTTTTGTTGTCCCACTTCAGAAACATTCCTGGATCATCAAGTTGACCAGTCACTAAGGTGCTATTATTATTTAAAAGAATTTCTCCTACACTCTTCTAGTTATTTTCACTAGCCACTTACTTATAAAGTAAGTAGGTGGTCAGTATGCAACAAAATTAAATGATTCAAAATATTTCCAATAAGAAAGCAATAAGGACCCTGGCTAAAAGCAGATCTCCAGTGTTAGGGCACTGGAGCAGGTATTAAGAAAATCACTTAAACCCTATCCTCTAATTTTTTTAAAGATACAATTCATATCTCATAAAACTCATATTTTTAAAGTGCACATTAAAAATGAAATATTTAAAATAACGTGTACAATTCAGTGGTGTTTAGTATACTTATAAACCTCTACAACCATCACCACTATCTAGTTTGAGAATATATTCATCACCCCAAAAGGAAAACTCCAATAACCACTAAGCAGTCACTCCCTGCTACCCACTCCCCCTAGCCACTGGCAACCATCAATTTGTGTTGTATTTCTATGAATTTACCTATCATTTCATATAAATGGAAATCATATTAATATGCAACCTGCAGTGACTGGCTTCTTTCATTTAGCATGTTTTCAAGGCTCCTCCATGTTGTAGCATGAATCAGTACTTCATTCCCTCTCACAGCTGAATAATATTCCACAGTATGCATATTCTACATTTTGTTTAACCATTCTTTTGTTGATGGGCATTTGGGTTCCACCTTGGGGTTATAATGAATACTGCTACTATAAACACTTGTGTGCAAGTATTTGTGTGGACACGTTCTCAATTCTCTTCAGTATAACTAAGAGTAGAACTGATAGTAGAGCTTATATGGTAACTCTAACTTTCTAAGAAAGCGCCAAACTCTTTTCCAAAGCAGCTGTACCATTTTACTATCCTACCAGCAATAATATGAGGGTTCTAATTTCTCTACTTCTTCTCCAACACTTGCTATTGTCTGTCCTCTTTATCTACTTCTTGCTGCCTTCCATTACTGTTACATTATTTCTGTTTTTCTGCCTATAGAAAAGAACTCCAGCAGCTTTTTCTAGTTCAAATTATTGATTTATAAGATATATTGAGTCCAAGTTCCTATGGAAAATAATTTTTTTAATTTCTTAAATAAGACTGATTTGAATAGTTTGGAAAGGGCATTCCTATTTCCCTTTATTGAGGAAGACCAGAAAAAGTCTAAAGAGAAGGCATTCCAACTTTGTTTAAAAAACAAACAAACAAACAAAACAAATTTCTAAAAGAACAGGGGCGCCTGGGTGGCTCAGTCGATTAAGTGTCTGACTTTGGCTCAGGTCATGATCTCACAGTTTGTGGGTTTGAGCCCCGCGTTGGGCTCTGTGCTGACAGCTAGCTCAAAGCCTGGAGCCTGTTTTAGATTCCATGTCTCCCTCTCCCTCTGACCCTTC
Source organism: Hyaena hyaena (assembly GCF_003009895.1). Taxonomy (NCBI): domain Eukaryota; kingdom Metazoa; phylum Chordata; class Mammalia; order Carnivora; family Hyaenidae; genus Hyaena; species Hyaena hyaena. The sequence goes on along the minus strand of NW_024080637.1, from coordinate 8,684,815 downwards.
CCTGCTGGCTCACTCATTCTCTCATTCTCTCATTTTCTCTCTCTCTCTCTCTCTGAAATAAATAAAACATTAAAAATTTTTTTAAATAAAAAAATTTTTAAAAATTTAAGCCAAAATAAGATCAGCTACTTGAGTTAATTTAGCAGTTCACACAGAGATATAGACCTTTCTCATTTGTTCTCACTTTGCACTGATTAGGTTTTAAATTAAGATGTCTTCGTCACATGTTTTAAAGTCAAGACAAGTACTCATGAATATTGTTAAAGGTAAAAAAAAAAAAAAAAAAAATTAGGAGCTACAAAATGGGAAGATGTCAGTACAAAGATATCCTGAAATGTTTTCCTAAGAAGAAACTGGAGGGACAGAGCAAAAGTGTCACTCACCTAACCAATGCTAAAAAGCTGATCCTCAAAAAAGGAATCTGAGTATCGTATATGTTTGTAGCCCACAATTCTTGATCCCACTCCTTCCATGCCATAGTTCTGACCCAGGTGTTGCCACCACAGCTGATAAGGACACTGAACAAAATTACTCCTGGTAAGGTAGGAGGCAGGTCTTGTGGAGTTCTATAAGTTCCACTTATAGGGAACAGTGTTTATAGGACACTCTAATGGCCAGTATATGTGTCATAGCAGCCTTTCTGATTTCATAGAGTAAGATTTTCTTTCTGGTTTGTTGTTTCTTGCTGTTGGTTGTTGTTTTTGTTTTTGTTTTGAGAGAGACAGCGTGCACACATGTGCGCAAGCGCCAAGTGGAGGAGGGGGTCAAGAAAAAAATCATAAGCTCCACACCTGGTGTGGAGCCTAACATGGGGCTCAATCTCATGATCATGAGATCATGACTTGAACCAAAATCAAGAGTTGGACACTTAACTGACTGAGCCACCCAGTTGCCCCTAAAATAAGATTTCTATTTTGATTTCAATGATTTAAGTGCACAGAGCAGGTTATACAGGAATCAACAGGGGCGCCTGGGTGGCTTAGTCGGTTAAGCATCTGACTTTCGCTTAAGTCATGATCTCGCGGTTCGTGGATTCGAGCCCCGCGTCGGGCTCTGTGCTGACTTCCAGCTCAGAGCCTGGAGCCTATTTCAGTCTGTGACTCCCTCTCTCTCTGACCCTCCCCTGCTCACGCTATCTCTCTCTCTCTCTCTCCTAGAAATAAAACATTAAAAAAAAATTTTTTTATACAGGAATCAACAACTGGAGGCTTATAGTTTTTTTGACTTTGTCCTCATATACCTAAAACTTCTTTATAGTAAATATATAGGGAATTGTCTATGGTGATAATCCAAAAAGGCAGCTTCAAGATGCTCTATGAAGCAGTTCTAAATCAGGGGCTTTTAATCCAAGGCCCAAAGGTATCTCCACAAGATATATCAACAGACAAATTCAAGTGCGTGTATGTGCACGAATTTGGGAAGAAATTACATATTTTTTTCCTTTTTTCTATATTTTTTTATTTATTTCTAGGAGAGAGAGAGACAGCGTGAGCAGGGGAGGGTCAGAGAGAGAGGGAGATACAGACTCTGAAACAGGCTCCAGGCTCTGAGCTGGCAGTCAGCACAGAGCCCGACGCGGGGCTCGAACCCACGAACCGTGAGATCATGACCTAAGTGAAAGTCGGACGCTTAACCGACTAAGCCATGCAGGTGCCCCACATATTTATTTTCACTAACCTCTAAATAAGCATTTTTATTCTATTATGAAGATAGGCAACAGACCACAGTTGTATTAGCAGCATCCATGACTGACCAACAAAAATCACAATGTAGTCGCTGCAAATATCTCACAATGCTACTTAAAACAAATAATTGTTAAACCTACTGCTAGACTTTGTTATTTAATAGGCTAATAAAGAGACACATTACTATATTTTTTACCATTTTAATTAAGTATTTTCCTTCAATAGTGGTTTGTAAACTGCTGTATTTTATTTTATGCACTTAAACACACTACTTGATGGACTGTGTAATATTTAACAATATTGTTTCAATGGGATTTCCCGACTGTGACAGTAATAGTAAAGTTATGTAAGAGAATACATTTGTATAGCAGATATGTGCTAAAATTAAAAAAAAATTTAGAGGTGAAATACCATAGTATCTGTAATTAAATCTCATATGTTTAGGGGAAAAAGGATATATATACATACATACATATGTAAGTAAAGAGAGAGAGAAAAAAAGAATATACAGAAAACTATTAACAACTGGTAAACCCAGATGAGAGATAAACCAGTGATCAATGACAAATTTTCTGAGATTAAAAAAGTTGAAGGGATGAAATATTATTCTGAGGACAGGTCCATAGGATTCAACAGATTTCCAAAAGGATCCAATACACAAAAAGGGTTTTAGAGAAATCCTGCTTTAAACTCCTTACCTTTCAGCCTTGTATAATACCTTCCTTTCAGATACCCTACCCTACAGATACATAGGAGCATTTATTTACTTTTTCACAATATCCGAGAGTTCCTTACTTATGTTTTTCTTGTTGTTTACAGTATATCCAAACTTTATCCATTTTTTAATGCTAAACTGAATTCAAATTTACCATATCCATGGAGCCTTCCCTGATTCTATTCTAATCAAGGCAAATGCTTTCCTTCCCTGAAATCCTAAAGCATACCAACTTCTAATAGTACATATGGTAATTACTATAAGTTATCCTATAGAATTTCTTCATGTCTTCATAATATTAGAATTCCCCAAATATGAAGTACCATAGCAAGCTCTTATGAATGTTTATCAAAAGGATAGACAGATGGATGAGTACACAGATAAAATGATTGTTACACAACATGATCTATGTCAATCTGCCTAATCATCTCACTGTTACAACAATACACATAACTCAGAAATACAAAAGTTACTTTTCAGATAATCTCAAGGGCATCTTGGGACTCACATGACAGAGAGTGTCAGAATTAAAACTGCAGTGACAATGCCAAAAATAGGAATAATGTCCACACCAGTTTCAACTTGGTCACAGAAAACATTCAAAAAGAATTTGACTTCCAGTACCTGTTCTTGGTAATGAAATTCATTATCCTCAATTTTCTGAATTTCTTCAAAAATTCTGTGAAAGAAGAAAATTAGAAGATATATTTACATTTCTCATTAGTATCCTTAGCAAGAAAAGAGAAAAAAACAGACTGGCCACATAAATGTAAAGCCTTAATGTTTCACGTTCCCATGTAATATTCACATGTAGAAGAATCAGGATATGGAGCCAGTGAAGGAACTTAAGCAGGAAATAACTAAAAAACTATAATGGTAGGCCTAAAGCATGTCTATTTGTCAGTCTGAATGCTAAAACATACTAGGATTGATTCCTAGCCTAATTCTAATATCTACATATTACCTTTTTTCTGGGCCTAGCTTCTGCAGCATTTTCAAATACTGGAAGACAGTATGAGCAACCTGAAAACAAAACATCTGATTATGCTTCTGCATAAAGTAATATCTATATTTTTAATTCCATTTTAATTATTTACCTCATAGAAATGTTCATAACCCTCATCAGTCAATGTAATAGAAATGCTGAACACTGAATAAGTAGAATTTTGCTCAAATCCTGTCTCACCATTTCCACCAAATAGTGCAAGAGCCCAGCACCTATTGTTAGGAAAAAATGAATCCAATCAATATCTTGGGATTGATAGCCTACAAATACTTCAAATTATCAAAATAGGTAGGCTTTATATATAAAATTTGGGAAACTCAGCCTCTGAGGCAAATATACTTTACAAAGGTAAGTTTAAAAGTACAAATTTTTAAAGTACAAGGCATCCCAAACAATTGCATTGCATGCAAGAACCACTAGAAGGAAATAATAGCCGTATTTATTTGTTTATTGGAAACACAAATATACAACACAGTGAAACAGTTTTATGAAGACATAGTAATTTCTGTTGAAGAGAACAGTACAAAATATTAAAATTATGGTTTCTGGGAGGCATTTCACTCATCCCTTTTGAACCAGTCTTACAGAAGCAAATTAAACACTTCAAACACATCTCTCCTTAGGACGTCAAGTGAGCTCTTTAAGACTATTAGCTAACCTCTACAGGTTGTCTAAGAGAGAAGCAATGAGATTGTTATCTTTTCCTGACTAGAATAATCCTGAAAACCTGAAACAAGAAAGGAGGAAGCCAGAATGAAGAATATGAAATTCTAAAGAAGTTCAGTAAGGTAGAGAGATTGAGCACATCTCAAAGCATTTTGCATTTATTATGTTAAGTCATATATGCAACTAGTATCATTATTCTTTTGTAATAACCTGGCCTTTTAGCTTTCTTTGAATGTTCTGGTCCTATCAGTACTTTAAAGTACTTATTTAAATTTCTCATCTTCCTTTCCATTCTTCAATTACTGTATAGAAAAATCAAACAAGGAAGTACTTTAATTATTGGTCGTGATTTAAAGCTAGATTTCTACAATTTGGCCAGGCAGCTTAAGCAAGTGCTTAAATGTATTAGGAAACATTCTGCTAACACAGCCACACAGAATGTTTACAGTCTCACTATTTGTTATGCTTTCTCTGCCCAATGTAGTTTTAAGTAAGTCCACCTTTTGGGTTGGGACAGTCTGGAGATCCACAGCATTTAAATAATTGACTTCTTTACTATTCAAATCTAAATTCTTGATTAGAGCTAACCTTTTATTAACTCTGGAATCTATTTATTATTTTTTTAATTTTGTGTACTACTTCCAACAAGGGCTAAAAGGTGGCTCCCAAGGGAAAAAAAAAAAAATGTAACAGGACTATTAACATAATCTAGATATTAAGTGACTATGATTAAGTATTAGATTTGATTCTAGGCTTTCTGGCAAATAAAGCAAAAAGAATGGGTTATAATAGAATGTTTATTGTCTATTATTTTTCAGAGACTTCTACACTAAAAATACTTATTAATTAAATACTTGCTTTTTTCTAAGGTAAGAAAGAATGCTGCCTTTGCCTTCATGTCCAACCAGCCAAGAGATATAGTGAAGTGGCTTCACCCTTTAAAAAAAATGTTAAGGTCAGAAATAAAAATAATTAAGGTATAAGCAACACCAGGAAATCTTATTTCAAAGATTATGATATTTAAGAATATGATTATAAACTTATTACATAAATTCCACCACACATGAAATTATTATTAATTTGATAATTGTGAGATGAAAACAGAAAATGGTAAAATTTAACTTTTTTATCTGAAATCACTGAAAAAGTATAATCATTCTAAAATTAAGACTACTACTTTTTCTCTTGGACATCAAACTTCTTTTCATGGTAAAAATCTTTCATTTTTGTTTCACCCAAAATGGAAACTACATACATTCTTTATCATTTTAGAACCCAATACAGATAATGAATCACTCAGTATCTTGAAAAGCTTCAGAACTGCATCAGGCTCTGTGGTAAAAATAAATGTGTTACTTTATGGGTTAGATAATTTAGCTTATAGTTTTAGTTTTTCCTTTAAGTAAATTCATGATCCTGAACAAAAGACTTAACCTCACTGTATTTTTCTTTTCACTTGTCCAACTACTTACTTATAGAGTGGTCATTACAATGTAACGTAACAGCTGTAAAACTGCTACATTATAAAACAACATACTTTTAAACTCTGAGTAGTTGTATATATATTATTTAAATTGTCTTATCCCACTGGCTTCTACTATAATTTCAGAAATGTATTCCTACCAAAACAAAAATATATAGAAAAATAAAGTTAGGAAATCTAAGCATTCTTAAATTTTAAAATTAGTTTACAGAATTATATTCAGTAAACAATTAAAAACCAAGATATAATATTATGATCTCAACTACATTAAGCAATCCCCAAAGCCCACATAACATTGTTTGAAATATGAACTTAAATTACATCTATCCTAAGACTGATGAAGGGGAAGTATATTAAAGAATGAACCCAGTAGATTATACAACATCTGCATCTGAACTAACGGTTTTGTATTTGGTAACTCTGTAGGGATAAAATTTGCTTTCTGTAAAAAACAAAATAGTCCCCCCAAAAAGCTAGTTCACATAATTAGAGATTTGAAATGATTCACGATGAAGGGCACGTTAAAACAAAAAGTCCATAAAAAATAAATGGATGGAAACATACAGAAATTATAACATTCTTTGGAAAACAATCATGAATGACTTTTTTCTACTCTTCAGTGATTTTCAGGTTTCTACATGAATCTACCTTAGTAATCAATCAGAAGATAAAGAAGTCTTTGACTAGAACTGATCCGAGAATTCAGCCAAGTTGCAGGGTACAAAATCAACGTACAGAAATCGGTTGCATTTTTATACACCAACAATGAAGCAACAGAAAGAAAAATCAAGAAACTGATCCCATTCACAATTGCACAAAAACCATAAAATACCTCGGAATAAACCTAACCAAGGATACAAGAGATCTGTATGATGAAAACTATAGAAAACTTATGAAGGAAATTGAAGAAGACACAAAGAAATGGAAAAACATTCCACGCTCCTGGATAGGAAGAATAAATATAGTTAAGATGTCATTACTACCCAAAGCTATCTACACATTCAATGCAATTCCAATCAAAACTGCACCAGCATACTTCTCAAAACTAGAACTATCCTAAAATTTGTATGGAACCACAAAAGACCCCGAATAGCCAAAGTCATACTGAAAAATAAAACCAAAACAGGAGGTATCAGCATCCCAGACTTTAGCCTCTACTACAAAGCTGTCATCATCAAGACAGTATGGTATTGGCACAAAAACAGACACATAGACCAATGGAACAGAATTGAGAACTCAGAAGTGGACCCAAAAGTATACAGCCAACTAATCTTTGATAAAGCAGGAAAGAATATCCAATGGAAAAAAGACAGCCTCTTTAAAGACGGTGTTGGAAGAACTGGACAGCAACATGGAGAAGAATGAAACTAGATCATTTTCTCATACCATGCACAAAAATAAACTCAAAATGGATAAAGGACCTGAACGTGAGACAGGAAATGATCAACACCCTAGAGGAGAAAACAGGAAACAACCTCCTTGACCTCCACCGCAGCAACTTCTTACTTGACACATCCCCAAAAGCAAGGGAATCAAGAGCAAAAATAAACGATTGGGACCTCAACAAGATGAAAAGCTTCTGCTCGGCAAAGGAAACAACCCGCAAAACTAACAGGGAACCAATGGAATGGGAAAAGATAGTTGCAAATGACATATCAGATAAAGGGTTAATATCCAAAATCTATAAGGAACTCACCAAACTCCACACCCGAGAAACAAACCAGTGAAGAAATGGGCAGAAGATATGAACAGACACTTCTCCAAAGAGGACATCCAGATGGTCAACAGACACATGAAACGATACTCAGCATCCCTCTTCATCAGGGAAATACAAACCAAAACCACACTGAGATACCACCTCACTCCAGTCAGAGTGGCTAAAATGAGCAAATCAGAGGACTCTAGATGCTGGCGAGGATGTGGAGAAACGGGCACCCTCGTACACTGTTGGTGGGGATGTAAACTGGTGCAGCCCCTCTGGAAAACAGTGTGGAGGTTCCTCAAAAAGTTAACAATAGAACTCCCCTATGACCCAGCAATAGCACTGCTAGGAATTTACCCAAAGGATACAGAAACGCTGATGCATAGGAGCACATGTACCCCAATGTTCATAGCAGCACTCTCAACAATAGCTAAAACATGGAAAGAGCCTAAGTGTCCATCAACAGACGAATGGATCAAGAAGATGTGGTTTATCTATACAATGGAATACTACATGGCAATGAGAAACAATGAAATCTGGCCATGTGTAGCAACATGGATGGACCTTGAGGGTGTTATGCTGAGCGAAATAAGTCAGGCAGAGAAGGACAAATATCATATGTTTGCACGTATAGGAGGATTAGGAGGAACTTGACGGAGGAACGAGAGGGAGAAGAAGGGGGGAAATGGTGGGGGAAAAGGAGAGAGGCAAACCATGAGAGACTCTTGAATGCTGACAAAAACTGAGGACTGATGGATGTGGGGGGGGGGGGGGATGGGCATGGAGGAGGGCACTTGTGGGGATGAGCACTGGGTGTTATGTGGAAACTAATTTGACAATAAACTATTTGTAAAAAAATAAAATAAAATAAAATAAAATTGGCTAATAAATGTAGAGAATAAAAAAAAGAAGATGATGATAACGGCTTTGTTAATTAGAAAACTAAGCATTGTCCCAAAAAAGGAAAAATAGTATATACAGTATAATTTCATTTTCATAAAAAAAGGCATGTTTCATATTCACTGCTTTATGTCTAAAGGATATATAAGAAACTAAAAATGTTGGGCCTATCTTTTAGGAAACAAAGAAATGGGGAAGCACAGCTTTACTTTTTACTAAATATTCTTTTGTCCTATTTTAAAATTTTACAAGCATTTATTATTTTTACAGTAAAAACTTAAATAGAATAAACTTTTAAATATGCATATAATAGGGACATGTAGGTGGCTCAGCCAGTTAGGTGTCCAACTCTTGATTTTGGCTCAGGTCATGTTCTCATGTCCCATGGGATCTCACGTCAGAATGCCCCACTTGGGATTCCCTCCCTCCCTCTCTCTCTGCTCCTCCCTTGCTCAGGTGTGTGCGTTCTCTCTCTCTCTCTCACTCTCTCTCTCAAAATTAAATAAACAAATAAATGTGCACATAAGAATTTTAACACTTTTGGGGACACTCTACCATAACTACACAATCGATGTACACTCTTTTTCCTATACTATCCTTGCACCAAAAGCAAGTAGACAATACACATCTCTGCTTTTTCACTATAGGCATACCATTCTTGATGGGATGTTTGAATATTCTATCATATATGTGGGGGAAAAAAACATTTTGCTGAACTGAAGCAACATTATTACCTTTGCTTGTGTGTTTATTCTTATGGTTTGGTTTTGTTGGCCAATGGCCATTTCATTAGCATTTGTTTTTAATCAGAAAAGTATTTGTAGGCATTGATCTTTATCTTTAAAGAACTTCTTAGCCCATGCTATATTGCTCAGTTAAAATGTTTTCCTAATCTGAATAAATCTTTCCTAACTCATTACCACCTCAAAGGTGTAAGTCGTTGAGATTTCAATTATCGTCATATTCTAGGCTCAAAATTATTTACCTTTACTTTTTAAAAATTTTTTTTAAACATTTATTCATTATTGAGAAACAGAGAGAGAGCATGAGCATGGGAGGCACAGAGAGAAGGGGAGGCACAGAATCCAAAGCAGGCTCCAGGCTCTGAGCTGTCAGCACAGGGGCACCTGGGTGGCTCAGTCAGTTAAGCATACGACTTCAACTAAGGTCATGATCACACCGCTCTGGGTTAACTTTACTTTTAAAACAAGATCAAACGAGGGTCGCCTGGGTAGCTCAGTCATTTAAGTGTCTGTCTGATCTGAAGGCTGCTTCAGATTCTGTGTCTCCCCCATGCTCGCTCGCTTTCTCTCTCTCTCTCAAAAATAAAATTTAAAAAAATATTTTAAAATTTAAAAATAATTAAAAATTAAAAAAAAATTAAAAATCAGACTAAATGATCACGACTGACAAATAAATTATAAGCTAATATATTTTTGTACTCAAAGTACTAAAGAAAATAATTACAAAAATTAGCATCCACACAAAGATAATTTCAAAGACTCAGAAAAGATAACTAGCTATAAGAAAACCCTAGTTTTTATATCCAAGAAGACATTAAAATATATAGCATGGCTTGAAAACTCTAGAAGTAGTGAGGTCCCAGTTTTATAACATTACAGAACCCTCAAACTTAAACCATTTATTATTCTTTAAAAATATGACTCTCATTCAGTGTATTTGCCCTTGAACTCTTACCTGTAATGTTGCTGTTGAGGGGGAAGTGCCCATGTGATGGTCAGAGCATGAATTTTCCTGATTGGAACAACTAAACAAAAATATTTTTCAGAAAAACAGATATAAGTGTCTCTCCATAATTTTTATTATGCTACACGATTTTTTATGGCAATATATTTCATCCTCCAATAAACAGGGGAAGGTTAAATACAATGCAATTATTATTTCAAGTTGCCAATTTTCCAATTTGATTAATGCAATTTAATAAATTTCTTTTCAATTTGGTTTCACAGGCGGAAAAAACATGGATGAAAAAACTATGAAATATGAAACGCTCCTAAGGATGGATCCCTTCTTGCAAGAAAGGATATAGGACTAGGAATCAGGAGACCATGGTCAAAATCTATTCCTACATCTATCTTGCTATATGTGTTTATATGACCTTGAGAAAAATCATTTGCATTTAAATCTTTCTGTATCTGTCTTCTTATAGTATGGTAAAGGAGTTAGGCTAAAATGCTCTAAGATTCTTCCCAGCGCTATTACTCTATGATTCTATGAAGAAAAAATATAAAGCCAGAAAGAATACAACTGAAAATAAGTTGTCTCTGGGAAGAGTCAGCTTAGATAGAATAGAGCAGAAAGCAGATAAAGCATGTGACAAAACAGTCATTGATTAAAGAAAGGGAAGAGGAGAAAGACTGTCAATGGGGTGAAGGAGGAAGTGGAGGGAATACCTAAGCAATTAGGAAAAAAAGAAAAAAATCTGCCATGTTAAAAAGAACAAAGTTGAATTAAGAATATTTCTGCAATATTCACTATGACCAAATTGTTAAGTAAATTATAGCATAGCTCATTGGGAAATTATCACAAATATTAAATGAAAAAAGAAGTGTACATATTTTAACATACTCAAGATGATAAAACATTATCATCTTGAGTATGTTAAAATATGCCTCTAGAAACTGTCAAAAGGAAAGTTGCCAAAATGAAGTGATTTCCCCCCTTATTTCTTTACACTTCATTTTTATATTTTTTCATTTAACAAAAATTGTTTTTATAATTATATAAAAAGAAATAATTTCCAAAGTGTTATCCATCCTCTATTTTTCTCTTTTTAAGTTTAACAAAGAATAGAACAAAGATAAAATGAAATAGGAAAGAAACAAAAACCAAAGAACAAAAAGGAACAAGGAGAAAACAGGGACAAAGCATGAAGCAGACTTAAGTAGCAGCAGGGTTGCAGACTAATCACCTGCCAGTTACTGGCCTGCTATCTGTCACTAATTGGATCTCTGTCTTTCTACTTCCTTTCCAACCCAGCTGTACTTTCTGTTGTGTTATCATTTTCAAAGAAAATTGGCAGCCTCAATTATGTTTTAGAGAATGCGCTAAAGTTATTTCAAACAGTTTTAAACCTTTGGTTCACGAACCTCTATAAAGTTTGTTAAATGCTGGTGTGTCAAATGGATCCGTTAAATGGCCAAAGTTTGGTTTGGGTAACCCACTGAAAATAAAACACATATATTAAAATTTAATTGGCAAAAGCCTTTATAAGCAGTATCTTTAGGGATGCCTAACTGATAGGTATTTATAATCTATTCTACATATTCCTGACAGAAAAGCATTCTAGGCATAAGCAAATAGATGGCAACAAAGCCACAAAATCCTGAACTGTCAACCTCAGTCCTAGTAACTCAAATACCTTTGAAACTCATGGGAGACAGAAAACAAATGAAGGGTCTCCCCTCCCAATATTTACTGCCTCTATCAGCCCCATTCAACTTCAGTTCTCCTCATATATAAAGCTACTTCATAAAGAAAACATATTAGAGATATTTTTTGAAGTCAACAAATATATATGAAATAATTATTAGGTATGAAGCACTGTATTAGGCACTATGGTATTTAAAGGCCTTTCCTTCTAGAGGCTTCTTATGTGGATGAAGATATTAACTTTTTTCTAAAACATGGTCAATATGAATTATTTTTAAATAACCTGGAAGAGTTTTTTAGAACTAAAGTTATTAGTGAATACTATTTAAGAGAATTTCTAAAAATGCTTATTAGGAATTGACAGGCTCTAACGAATCTCTCCAGTCAACAAACCTCTGATTTTATTTGTAAAGTTTCACAGTAAAACACATTTCAATCTGCCATTTAACATTTTCATAGCTCATACTCATTTCTTATCAAAACAACCAAAAACAAAACAACCACACAACTTTGGCATGGCTTTCATTATCTTTCCATACATAGAAAGTACTGCTAATTATCAATGAAAATTTACATAAAGCCAAGTTAATAATAATCAAGCAGTTGTTATTACAAATTATTCTAACATTTTCATAGCTAATTTTTCTTTCATAAACTTAAAAGTATGGCCTCGAATGAGGAACTGGAAAAAAATTCTAGCTTACTCACCTGATGCAAGAAAAAAATTGTTCATCTATTTTATTAAAATGCAAAATACTAGGAGTAGAAAAAAAGGACTTAATTGCTTAAGATTTAAGTTTTTATAATCATTATAACAAAAATGTAGCAATAAAATGTATTTTAAATATCTGTATTATTTTGATGAATTTGAGGTAGACAACAAGCAGTAGCTTTTTGAACTGGAATTCTATATACAATTTCTAATAAAAGATAATTTGGTTCAAATGTATGAAATACTTTTTTAGCTAGTATGGAAAGTCAATCATCACCTACAAGATTATTTCTCTTTTGGAGGAAAGCATTCCAAGTTCAAAACAACGGATTTAAAAAACAAACTTTCAGGGCACCTGGGTGGCTTAGTCAGTTAAGTGTCTGACTTCAACTCAGGTCATATCTCACAGCTTATGAGTTTGAGCTCCAAGTCAGGCTCTGTATTGATAGCTCAGAGCCTGGAGCCTTGTTTGGATTCTGTGTCTCCCTCTCTCTCTGCTCCTGCCCTGCTCGTGCTCTCTATCTCAAAAATAAACATTAAAAAAAAATTTTTTTTCACAACACAATTTGTTCTGAGGAAGGGTATACAAGTGTGTATATACTCTGCTTCTCCATATAACACTTCCTTTCACAACATAGTGTCAAACACTCTACATAGTAACAAAGAAACTCTGAATAAATGTAAAAGGGGAAAGAGCCATAAATTTTTCAGAATTACTGCTTACTGTAAGTTTGCAAGCTTACATATTTTGAACTATAGACATTATGGAAACTTGGGCTCTCATCTTAGTTTTCCCAATCAAAAGCTGTGTGATCTTCCTAAACCACTTTAGGTCTTAATTTAATCACCTGTGTAAAAAAAGTAACACCCCTTCCCCAGCCAAAAAAATTAAAAAATTAAAAAACCACCTCTGGGATTCATACAAAAGATGCTTCTTTAATTCTAAAGCATATGGTTTATGAAAATGAATGTCTTACTTGTTTGGTATCTGAGAGAAGATTTCAGTCACCCACTTTTCCAAAGTATCCAGTGTTTCTTTGGGGAGGGCAGGTAGGAGATAGGGAAATGCAATGTTGTTATTGAAGGTAGAAATACAATTAGATTTCTCACAGATCTTAGGTATAAAACAAAAGGATACTTTAATTTGGGCATTACTTGCCACTCCTTAACCAATATGAGTAGCAACAACAACAACCAAAACAACAGTTAAGAAAAACCTAAGACACATATAATTTTATTAGACGCCTATATTTCTAGTTGGTAAAGTCAGAAAACATACACAAGTTTAAAAAAAAAAAAAGGAAAGTTTTTGTTTATCACTAGGCTAGTGTGGAGAGTCAAGAGTAAAAATATCTCCACCCTCCTACTCCATTCTAAAACCTAATTCTTGTAGGAACATTTCTCCCAATTAATCCACACTGTACTGATCTTTCTTTCTCAACATTTCATTAGTACTTTCAACATTCCCCTTATTTTACATTAATTTATACTTGCTGAGGTTTTAATCCATAAGTCTTCCTCTTAGGTTTCATATAATATGATTTCTATCTTCTTTTGATTCTTACATCTATACAAAATTCTTATGAAATTTCTAGTAAAGCAGAAATCAGGGAAAATAGACACCTTTTGCCTTTATCCCACTGACTCATTACTATTACCAAATAGTATTTGTACTTCCACCAGACACAAGTTTCACTAATTTTCAAGAGATGCCTCATTACGTAAAACACAAGATACAGATTAGACTAATCAAGTCCTGAATTTATTCTATACTATCTATACATATAACTCTTAAATGGATAATAAATGCTAATGCTTAAAAAAACAATTAAATTTAAATTGTATCAAATATCTAGGGCTTATTTTAGAAATCTGCAACAAGCATTAATATATTTGTTACTACAGAGAAAAAGAACGCAAAGGAAACAATATATAGTTGAAGAAAAATGCATATTCATGACACATTTGGAAATAGTAATTAAAACTGTAAATTATATACTGAATATAGAACTGCCTATTTTAACAAATGTTGTAAAAGGAATCTAGACACACATCTGTAATCTGAACAAAAGAATCTACCATTCTATAGCCATAGCTTTACATTCAAATCAACTTTAATGGACTAATTTTGATATTAAATGAAAAAACATTTTATATTTAAGTGTCAAATCAGTTCCAATTTCAATTTTAACAATGAGAAAACAAAATTTCATTTAAAGAAGAGTCATATCAGGGTGAGAAGATTACTTTTTCAAAATTAAATGTGCAAACTATAACATATGTCAAAAAGGAAGTCTGGCAACTTCCTGAAGTATAAAGAAAACAAAAGAAAACTACCATGATTTCTGATTACTGATAAAAAGTTAACACAAGTTGCTGAAGATAATGATAAAAGGAAAAGAGTAGAACTACTGATCAGTATTTTACATTTAAGGTACTTTTGCTATTTATCACCATGACGGATTTCAATTAATCATGCCATTTTTCTGGACCCTATATCCTGTCAGACACTTTGCCCTGTCAGAGTTTATGATTAATACATATTAAACGCAAAACCAAGGATAACAGAGGCGGCAACTAAATGTTACTTAAAAGACCAATTTATGACCTATTAGAACATCAGTAAACTCACAAACCAGCCTAGAGATAAGAACTATGTCTATAAAAGAAACAAACATTTGCCTGAGAATCAGATGATTTTGTGCTCATGAAGCTGTGCCACTTGTTACGGGACTTTTCCAAATCCTGACTTCTTTTGGGTCATATTAAGGTCAAACACTAAAATAATTAATAATGCCCTGTAACACTGATCAAGGCAAACAAATCCTAAGAAAGCATTACTTAACATAATTCTAAGGGCCATAATAGATAATACACTACCTTTGGATTGAACTACTAAAGTCATATAATGGGCAGAATAGTAACGCATCCAGAATTCTCTCAATCTAGCATGTGTATCAATATTATTCCTTTTTGGCTCATGTTTCAATGTCTCAGCATTTCCTGTAAAAAAAAAAAAAAAAGAATTATCACAGAAATAATGTTTACTTTGAACTACACTAAAATTAAAAATTTTTAAATATGTTTACTTTGTCAAAAGCCTCTACACCAAAAAATGCATGCTCTGCTACTGATACATAACTAAGGAGTCTAAGTGACTCAAGAATATAGAACCAATGTATAACAATAATACCAACACAGGACAAAAATTCCCGAGAAACAATTCTGAAGTATATTTTAACACATAAGGAATTAATCTCCAATTGACAATACCTTAAAAACAGTAATTGCCTTCAGCTTCTTTTCTTAATCATTAGTCTAGTGTTCAATTCAGGTTTTATCATATTATTTTAATAATATTCTACATAATCCTTAAAAATAAACCAAATAAAGCAAGGTTGTCATATAAATTGCATATAACTGTACAAGATGTACAGGGAAGCAGAACATCTTTTGAACAAAGTACTATTTAGATCAACTCATCTCAGATTCTACTCATGGTCAAAAGGGTTAATATAAGGCTATGAATGAACTCTAACACTAAGAAAAAGCCATTATAAAAACATACCATTTAAACAGCTTACCAGTTAAACAAAATTTGGTCACAGCTCAAAAACTATTAGAGAAATCACTGCTTAATCTCTGTTAATAAATGGAAATGCCAGATTGGGCTAGAGCACAGACTTTATAATCATATAAAAATAGAGGTCCAAATCTCATATCCAACACTGTGTGATTTAAGGAAATTAAATAACTTCCTTGAGCCTGTTTCTTTATCTTTATAATAATGGGACCCAGTTCATAACATTGTTACAATGATCAAATGAAGTAACTAACGCATTTAGTGTTAGCAGAGTATCTGGCACTCAGAAAGCATTCACAAAACATTAGGTGCTATTCTTGATATACCTAATGTCAGAGAACCAAATACATGCACGCTCAACTACATTCTATTTCAAAAGCTGCCTAACTATCCTAAAAGATAAAAGGTGCTTAGCCACTTTGCTTTCACAATCTTCCATTCTTTATCAACTTTTCATATTCTCCACTTTCTCCAATTAGAAAATAGGAAATAATCTAATCCTGAAACCAAGATTGCACTGTATGTTAACTAAAATTTAAATTAAAAAAAAATAACACTTCTGAAAGCAGGAGGGGGAGAAAGGGAGAGGAGGGAGGAGGAGGGGGGAGGAGGAGGAGAAGAAGAAATAAGATACATAAAGCACCTTACCCCAAAAAAATTTCCCCATAGGATGTCCAGGTCTAGCAAGGCTTCCAAACAACATTTCCTTTCTGTTTGCATCAGAAGGTCTTGCAAGTTGATATTCTGTCAGTTTTAAACAAACACTTTTAATAAAATAAATTTAGTACTTGCTTTATTATTAGAAATTCAAGAAATGAATTGCACAGGGCTGAAAGTAAGGAAGTAAAAAAAATTAATTTTATGACTTTTGTGTTATAAGACTGAAGTGGAAAACTCAATGACCCAGACCAGACTCTATAATTTAACATATTCTGTATCTTTAGGGAGTCAATGCACCTTCCTAGAGGTTCTCCTTTATTTTCAAATGAAACAAGATAGTTAATAATCTGAAGGTTTCAATTCTAGAAATGCTACGTCCAAGGATTTACTGATAAAGTGTTTTAATAAGATGTTAAAGCAAATTTCTTATTACCTGGGAACTCTGTCATAAGTACTATTTAAATTTCCTCCAAAACCAGCTATGTCACTAATAAAATATTAATTGTTCAGAACAATCACTTTGAAGTCAGAACCCAATTCTGCCATTTACTACACTGCACAGCCTTGAGGATGTTACCTAACTTCCCTGATTCTATTTCTGCAACTATAAAATGGAGTTACTGGTACTTAGTTCATAGGATTTTTATAAGGATTAAATAAGACAAGAGATATTCCCTCAAAAATTACTTACTGAACATCTTCTATGAGGCAGGTACTACTGAACCAATTGCTAGAGCCAGAAGTGTGAAAAAAATGGACCCAGTCCTTGCCCGTAAAGAGTTTACAATCTAATAGAGGAGATAAACCATAAGTAAAACAACAGATTCTAAACATAATGTCAGTGGTTGGTGCTATAAGAAAAATAAATCTGTGTAAGAGAATGGAAAGTGACAACAGGATGGTCATATAGGGCCTAAGGTGGTGACAAGTGAGCAAAATCCAAATAAAGTGAGAATGATGTCATAAGAAGTTTTGGGCAAGTTTTCCCGGTATGGAAATTATAAATTCAAAGGCTTTAAGACAAGAAATACCTTAATGAATTCAAAGGCAGCAAAGAGACCAATGGAGTGGTTTAATAATCACAAGAGCTTAGGATCAGTAGAAATTACAGTATGCTATGGTTAAGTGCTAAAACACATAGAGTATTTCAATATATACAAGGGCTGTCACTTAACCTAATTTTGTCTTATTTGTGGCAAGGGACAGGCTCAGGAAGGCTTTCCACAGAATGACTCAAGCTGAGAATTGAGGGACAAACTAGAGTCTTCTAGGGAATAGGAACGGAAGGAGAAATGGGAGTGTGCTAAACATTCTAAGGAGAAAAAACTTAGGAGATTATGGCACCTCTGAAAAACAGATACAGTTTTTTTGCTTTGTTTTTAATTTTTTTATGTTTATTTATTATTGAGACAGAGAGAAACAGAGCATGAATGGGGGAGGGGCAGAGAGAGAGGGAGAGACAGAATCCGAAGAAGGCTCCAGGCTCTGAGCTGTCAGCAGAGCCCGATGCGGGGGTCGAACCCACAAACCATGAGATCATGACCCGAGCCTAAGTCAGACGTTTAACTGACTGAGCCACCCAGGAACCCCCAGATACAGTTTTTGAAAAAAACTGAGGAACTGATTCTGGAACTTTGTGTTAATTACTTCACCTCTGTAAGCCTTGGGTTTCATTACATGTCAAATAAGGACAATGTGGAATTATAATCACTAATGTACATAATATGTGCTCAAAATGTCAGCTATTATCATTTATCATAGGAGTAGTGGCAAAGCATTGCAGATGTTTAATAAGAAGAGTGACATCAGATTTAGACTTTAGTAAATTCATTCTAGTAGTAAAAGTAGAGAATGGGTTGAAGGAAAGCAAAAGAAGAGACAAGAAAACTGATTAGGGGACATCACTGTTATATTTGCTTATGAGAGTAGAAAGAGGTGACAGTAGGGAAAGGAAGAAACAAAAGTAAACATATTCAAAATACTTTAGTTATAAATCATGAAAGTCTAAATCAACAATGAGACAGTAAAATATATATAGAGCTTCAACAAGTAAATAATAAAAAAAATGAAGATATGGCTACAACATGAGAAAAACAATTCCATTATTAAGTGTGGTAGATTGAATAATAGCTCCCAAAGATGTACACACCCTAATCTCTAAAACCTGTGAATATGTTACTTTACATGGCCAAAGGAACTTGGTGGGTATGAATTAAATTAAGGATCCTGAGAAGGAGAGGTCATCCTGGATTATCTGGGTCCCAATATAATCCTAAGGGTACTTAGAAAGGCAAGAGGTTCCAAGTCAGAGAAAAGATCTAAGGACAGAAGCAGACTTCAGAGAGGAGAGAAGATTTTATTCTGATGACTGTTAATATAGAGAAAGGAACCATAGCCTAGGGATGTAGATGATAACCAGAAAGTGGAAAAGGGTAGGAAACAGCTTCTCTCTTAGAGCCTCCTAAAGGAATGCAGCCTTAAGGAAATAATTTAGACTTCTGACCTCCAAACATTTAAGAAAACAAATTTGTGCTATTTTGAGCCACCAAGTTTCTTGTCATTTGTTCAGTGGCAAAAGGAAGCTAACAGACATATAAACATATCCACAAAAACTCTCTCCACAACTGATAAAAATAGAGTACAAATATCTGAACATTTAGAGAACATATTCTGCTATGTGATTAGGTTAAAAGGGCCATATCCTCAATAACAATCACTAAGACATATTCTGTAGGAAATTACAATTATTTCTGTGAGAGCATGAACTATTACTAAAATAAAAAACTAATCACTAAGAACATTTTTTTCTCTACAATCTTTTAGCAATAAATTAATCCCATTTTAAAACCTACCCTATAGACACCGACATGAGTTTCTGTTATCAAATGTAAAACTGTAAAACACTAAACAAACCTATCTGCAATGAGTAAATAAGTGCTTATAAATATAAGTGCATAACCACGCCTTTGAAAGATTAGGCCAAAAACAGATTGTCAATGCGAGCACAGTGATAAGAGCAATGAAGTTAGATCTACATAATAAATTAAAAACCCAGAATCTTTTTGTAAGCAGGTGGAAAGGAATTTTTTAAAAAGAAAAATGAGAAGAAGAATCTGCCAGGAAAGTTGAACCTCCCTTCAACTCTTGTTACATGGAATGGGCCATCCAAGCAAGCAGGCAACTGAAAACATGCAAATGAGTTAAGAATCACAGAAGAAAGACTATCACAAATGAATAGAAGAAAATAACACCAGATTATTGAGTTTTCAAAACTGGTTAATGAATACTAAAGTTATTACACTGGTTACAACTTAAAAGCAACCTCATCTCCTTGATCTCAAGTAAACCCTTCAGACTTAGAAGGTTAAGTGACTAATGACATATACCTAGCTATTTGTATCAGGTCACAAACTGAAGTAGGTCTCCTGTCATCAAAAATAAATGAACAAAACAAAAACCCAAAGCTTTTACTTAAGTTCATTTTACACCAAAACTACATTTTACACCAAAACTACTTAGTGCATGTGTGTGTATGTACATATATCACATGTATATGTCCATATATATATATTTCTGCATAATATTTCAAAATAAAATATATTCTGACATAAACTTATAAAACCAAATTAAAGATTGTGTAAATAGTAACAATTCAACCAATCTAGAAACTGTATGAAGAAAAACATACTTCAAAGTACTTCAGAGGATAGTTCCTAGATCTCAAAAAGTAGTAAAAGAGTTTTCCCTGGTTATTTGATTTATCATCCACTCAACAAATACTTACCTGGGCCTATGATAAAAGAAACAGTGTAGTAGGCAGATAACAAAAGTGAAGAAAATACATCCTTGATTGTAAGGAGCTACAAGAGCTAGAAGGAATACAGTTCTATCTCACCCTCTTTTACAAGTAAGTTGAGGGCCACGGTCAGTTAAATTTCTGTAAGTAAAACACAAATCTGCTGACTTTAAACAGATGGCTCTTTCTACCTATTGTTTACTCTTTTATTTTTTTTTTTTAACATTTATCCATTTTTGAGAGACAGAGAGAAATAGAACATGAGCAGGGGAGGGGCAGGGAGAGAAGGAGACACAGAATCCAAGCAGGCTCCAGGCTCCAAGCTGTCAGCACAGAGCCCAACAAAGGGCTCGAACCCACAAACTGCGAGATCATGACCTGAGTGAGCTGAAGTCGGACGACTAACCAACTGAGCCACCCAGGTGCCCCTATAGTTTACTCCTCTTAATGAATGCAGTAAGTCATTATTACAATTCAACAATGAATCAAGACAAAGAAAAGAAACAAGAACAGAAACCTGCCTCTTAGGTTGTTGCAAGACAAGTCTAACCTGAATGAACTCAAAGTCCCCTCAAGTCTAGTATTATTTGTTTCCAATGCTAAAATAAGGCAAGCAAGGCTATTCTCTAGTGGTGCTATTTATCAGTACTTTGTAATTAAGGGATTATATTTACAGCACAGCTCTATAATGAAGCCTCACCCTATACAAGTACAGTTTTCCCTTATGGTCTTCATTCTTTAAATCCTAAAGGCAAGAAAAACTGTCAAACAAAATTAAATGCATTTCCTACTCAAAGATTTAGTTTATTCATCCATAAATATTTATGTTTTCAGAACTACCAAAATTCAAGCCATAGACTTAACAAAGGATAAACCATTTATTTGTTAGTTTATTTTGAAGGGAGGAGGGGTAGAGGAAAGGGAAAGAGAAACTCTTAAGGAGGTTCCATACCCTAAGTGCAGAGCCCAACATGAGGCTCAATCTTAACGACCATGAAATCATGACATGAACTGAAATGAAATCAAGAGTCAGACAGCTATTGGACTAAGCCACCCAGGCATCACCACAATAAGCTATTTAAGTATCAGAATGTTACTTAAAGCCTCAGAGAAAACGTCTCTTCATGTTACTTAAAGCCTCAGAGAAAACGTCTCTTCATGCACAAAGAAAAGTTAACCCGGTATTAACTTTAAGAATCAGGCTACCATCCTGGGACACCTGGGTGGCTCAGTCAGCTGGGTGTCTGACTTTAGCTCAGGCCATGATCTTGCAGTTTGTGGGTTTGAGCCCTGCATCGGGCTCTGTGCTGACCACTCGGAACCCGGAGCCTACTTCAGATTCTGTGTCTCCCTCTCTCTCCACCCCTCTTCTGGTCACGCAGTCTCTATCTCTCAAAAATAAATATTTATTTTAAAAAATTAAAAAAAAAAAAAAGAATTAGGCTACCATCCTCCAAAAGATTAGTCACTATGGTAAAACCCTCAAAAAATTGACTGAAAAACAATATAACCTGTCATTGTTTTTGATTTCAAATCTACAATGAATTACATTTTTAATGGTTCAAGAATAAATGACACATTTATTTCAATTTTGTCCTTTATGACAAAAGGATAAAATATTCCAGTGATAATATTGATAAATGTGCTAAATAACTAGTCAATGCAAGAAGCAGTCTTAAGATATAAAGCACTTCTCTTACCACTATCAACAGCTTCAACTTCCCGGTCAATTGCATCTCTGATCATTAGTGGATGGATGAAAAATTGAGCCCATCTGAAAAACAAAACAAAACAAAACAAAAAAACAAACTATCATTTGTTTTTGTTCAGAAAAATCTCAGCTGTTCATCTTTTTTTTTATTAAGAAATTTACTAAGTTGGAAATTTAGTTCATAATCATGATATGTAAAATCTAAACAATATTCTGCATTTCCATATTTTAAAGTCTACAAACTACCTTTTTTTTAAATTACGATTTATAACACCCATACAGAAAAGTTCATAAAACATGAACATAAAGTCGGCCGCTTAACTGACTTAGCCACCCAGGCACCCCTTACCTATTTTTTAATAGATATCCATGATGGTATATGCAGCTGTGGTACACTTATTTTCACTGTCGTAGGATATTCCACCGTGTGAAGTTATTCATCCAAGCTATTGCAAATGGACATTTGGGCTGGTTCCAGGTTTAGACTATTACAATCAATGCTATCATAAATTCTTACAAATGTATAATGGGCACATCTGCACAAGTTTGTCTAGGTATAAATCTAGGAAAGAACTCCTAAGTAACAGCATATGCATGCATATGTTCAACATCACTAAATAAAACCAAAATTTTCACTAGCAGTTCCAATTCCTCCATTCCTCCAAAACCTCACCCTCACCTGGTATCAGACTTTAAAATTTACTATAACTTTCAAGAGTACAGTTAAATCTCATACTGGCTTTAATTTACATTTTCCTGACTCCTAATGAGACGGAATATCATTTCATATATTTATTAATCATTTGAATTTTTTCTTTTGTAAAATACTTAAAAGCTTTTTTCTATTACATTGTATTTTTTATTGATTCTAATATATACTTACCCATTTTATATATTTAATTATTTTACATATAATTATATATATAACCTAATAATTAAAAATTAATGACAGTTATTTTTAACTTTTTTAAAATTAAAGTTTATTTAAGGGGAGAGCAGGGACAGAGAAAGAGAGGGAAAGAGAATCCCAAGCAGGATCAATGCTGTCAGCATAGAGCCCCATGTGGGGTTTCAACTCACACTATGAATCATGACCTGAGCTGACATCAAAGAGACACAACCAACTGAGCCACCCAGGTGTCCCAACAGTTATTTTAAATATAAGTCCTTGGTTTTGTGTGTTGCAAATATATCCTTCTACTTTATACTTGCTTTTTCCACACTCGTTATGGTATCTTTTGATGAACATAATATAGTATCATTTTTCCATATTTTTTGTGCTTTCTGTATCTTGTTTGATAATTCTTACTGAGGCTAAAGTTATACTCAACTCTAAAACTTTTAGTTGTACTTTTTACTCTTTGGTCTATAATCCACCTGGAATTGACTTTTTGTGTATGTTGAGAAGAAGTCAATTTTATAGAAGCCAAATTATATTGTATCATTTCTTTAAAAAGCTCTTTCATCACTGCTACACAGTGCCCCTAACAAAAAACAAGTGTCTACATATGTGCTGGTCTGTTTCTAGGATTTCTACTCTGTTCCATTGGTCTCTTTGCTTAGCCCTTTAATACCATAATGTCATAATTACAAAACAAATCTTAGTATCTGTAAGTCCTGCTAACCTGCTATTTTTCCTATGCAAAAATAATTAGCCCTCTACCTTTCCTTATAATTTTTTTTTAATTTTTTAACGTTTCTTTATTTATTTCTGAGAGACAGAGAGACAGCGTGAGAAGGGGAGGGTCAGAGAAAGAGGGAGACACAGAATCCGAAACAGGCTCCAGGCTCTGAGCTAGCAGTCAGCACAGAGCCCCATGGGGGGCTCAAACCCACGAACTGTGAGATCATGACTTGAGCCGAAGTCGGACGCTCAACCGACTGAGCCACACAGGCGACCCTCCTTATAAATTTTAGACTTAGTTTTGCTATTTAAAACTATATAAATCTTCTGAGATCTTGGGTGCAATATCACTGAATCTGTACAATAACCAAGGAAAACAGATATCACTAAAAATAAATAAGGTTTCAAATCCATAAACAGAAATGATCACAACCTACAACTGTCTTGTATCTGACTGCAACTTGAAAGTTTTCAAGGTTTTACCATTAGATATATTTAAATATCTTGGTTTAAAATAATCAAATATCATCTTGAGAAAGTTGACTTATACTCTGTTGGCTAAGAACATCTTGATGACCAGATACTGAATTTCATCACATAATTTTTTCTACATACATTTTTTTCCCTCAATCTGACAATGTGATGAACTGCATTAATTGATATTCTCATGTTAACCCTACCTCATAATTTCCAACCCAACTCAGTACTATTGTATCATCCTTATTGCTATTTGTATATGAGTCTGGTCTACAAATTTTTTATATTATACTTTCTTATGTCAATAGGTCATTCTATCTTCATAAATGAGGGAGGAACTATTTATTCCTTCAATTTTTTGTAGAACCCTAAACCTAAAAGTTTATTTTTGAAGTTTTTTTTCATTAGATTCATCTTTGTTATAAGATTATTCAAACTTAATAAAAAGCTTTTTAAATGTTTATTTTTGAGAGAAAAAGACAGAGCGCAAGTGGGGGAGGGACAGAGAGAGAGAAAGACTGAGACACAGAATCCAAAGCAGGCTCCAGGCTCTGAGCTGTCAGCCCAGAGCCCAACAAAGGGCTTGAACCCACGAGCTGTGAGATCATGACCTGAGCCAAAGTCAGACACTTAACTTACAGAGCCCAGGGACCCCAGATTATTCAAACTTTTTAATTATAATTTATCTTGTGTGGGTCTGATAAACTGTATGTCTAAGAATTATGCACTCAGTTGTTTTCACTTACTGGCATAGGTATTCAAAATATCTTATTATATTTTCAATATCTGAAAGATCTAAGTTATATTCTTTTTCATTCTTGACATAGGCACGTTACTCTTTTTTTCCCTTGACCAGTCTCATGAAAAGCTTCTCTATTTCATCAGTTTTTTCAAAGAACTCACATCTAATTTTCTTGAAACTGTTTCTACTGAGAAATAATTCACATACTGCAAAAATTTCCCTTTTAAAGTGTACAACTGGGCACCTAGGTGGCTCAGTTGGTTAAACGTCAAACTTCAGCTCAGGTCATGACCTCACAGTTCACGAATTCAAGCCCCATGTCGGCTCTGTGCTGACAGCTCAGAGCCTGGAACCTGCTTCAGACTGTTTCCCCCTCTCTCTGCCCCTCCCCCACTCACTCACACTCATGCTCTTCCTCAAAAATAAAAATTAAAAATTAAGTACACAATTGAACAGATTTACTACATTCACAGGATTGTGAAAACATTAACAATTGTCTAATTTCAGAAAATTTCACTACCTGCTAAATAAATTCTATACCCATTAACAATCTTTTCCTTTCCCTATGCTCCTAGCCCCTGGCAACCACTCTTCTACTTTTGGTCTCTATGAAATTTCAGTCTATTCTGGATATTCATTATAAATGATATCATACATTATGGGATCTTTTGTGTCTGGCCTCTTTTATTTAGCATAATGTTTTCAAAATTCATTCATGTTGTAGTATGTATCAGGACTTCATTCCTTTCTTCTTCCTAAATAATATTCCGTTATATGGCTATTCCACCTTTTGTTTATTCATCAGTTGATGGACATTTGGGTTATTTCCATTTCAACCTATTATGAATATAAGTCCTGCTATAAATATTTATGTACAAGTTTTTGTTTAGACATGTTTTTTTTTTTTTGTTTTTTTTTTTAAATCTATTTCTGAGAGAGAGAGAGAGACAGCGTGAGCAGGGGAGGGTCAGAGAGAGAGGGAGACACAGAATCTGAAACAGGCTCCAGGCTCCAGCACAGAGCCCGACGCGGGGCTCGAATCCACGAACTGTGTGATCATGACCTGAGCCAAAGTCAGACGCTTAACTGACTGAGCCACCCAGGCGCCCCAAGTGTAAACATGTCTTTAATTCTCTAGGTTACATACTAAGTATGGAAATATTGGGACATTTGATAAGTTTGTTTAACTTTTTGAAGAAGCACTAAACTGTTTTCCAACACAGGTGCACCAACAGCAATGTATGGAGGTCCCAATTTCTGAAATACTCACTACGAATTGTTATTGTTCTTTTTGAAATGGTAGTTCACTGTGGTTTTGATTTTCATTTCCCTAGTGACTACTGATGTTGAGCATCTTTTCATGTGCTTATTAGCCATCTGTGTGTCCTCTCTGGAGAAATATCTACTCAAATCTTTTGCCCATTTTTAAATTGGATTATTTGTCTTTTTCTTGTTGAGCTGTAACAGTTCTATATATATTCTGGATATCAGTCCTTTATCAGTTACATGATTTGCAAGTAATTTCTTCCATGTTGTTCATTGTCTTTTCACTTTCAACATGGGAAACTTTAAAGCAAAAATGTTTTTAATTTTAATGAAGTCTAACTTTCTTCCTTTATTTTTTCCTTTATTATTTCTACTTTTGGTGTCATATCTGAAAAACTATTGTCAAGTCCAAGGTCACAACATTTATGTCTGTGTTTTCTTCAGAGTTTGTAATTTTTGCTTTTACATTTAAGTCTGTGACTCAATTTGTTTATGTCTGTATCCAGGTGTCCCAGTACCATTTGTTGAAAACCTACTAGTTGCCATTGAAAATAGGATTCTCGGCACCCTTGCAACTAATCATAAATGTAATGGTTTATTTCTGGAGTTTCAATGCTATTTCACTGATCTATTCTTTATGTCAGTACCATATTGGTTTGATCACTGTACCTGTCAGTAAGTTTTGAATTTGAGAATATGAGTCCTTCAACTTTTGTTCTCTTTCAAGATAATTTTTGCTATTCTTGGTACTTCTTTTCCATATGAATTTGAGGATAAGCTCATTACACTGGGTGTTATATGTAAACAAACTTGACAATAAACTATTTAGATAAATAAATAAATTTTTAAAAATAAGGACAAAAAGGATAAGCTCATTAATGTCTTCAAATAAGGTAGCTGAAATTTTGATAAAAAGTAAATGGACTCTGTAAACCAATTTGGGAATTATTGCCATCTTAACATATAAAGTCTTACAATCTATAAATATGAGATGTCTTGGGGCGCCTGGGTGGCTCAGTCGGTTGAGCGTCCAACGACTTCGGCTCAGGCCATGATCTGGCAGTTCGTGGGTTTGATCCCTGCACGGGCTCTATGCAGCCAGCTCAGAGCCTGAAGCCTGCTTCGGATTCTGTGTCTCCCTCTCTCTCTGACCCTCCCCTGCTTACACTGCCTCTCTCTCTCTCTCTCTCTCAGAAATAAATAAAAACATTTAAAAAAATATATGAGATGTCTTTTCTGTAATTTAGGTCTTCTTTATTTCTTTAATTTCTTTGTGGCTTTCCACATACAACTCTTATGCTTCCTTTGTTAAAATTATTCCTAAGTATTTTATTTCTTTGGATGTTATGGTCAAAGGAATTTTTTCCTTTAATTTCATTTTTAGATTTTTCATTGTTAGTGTATAGAAATTCAATTGATTTTTGTACACTGATCTTCTATCCAGCAACCTTGCTAAACTCAATATTAGCTCCAACGGTTCTGTGAAATTTGTATTATCTATAAACAGCAAGTTCTCATTATGTGTGTAGTTACGGTATCTAAAGTTGCCATGAGTGCTGAGTTAGCAAATAGTGAACCACTATCCTTGAGGAAAATATGTGTACACACATACACACACACACACACACTAATCTGAAATCCTAAATCCTTAAGTCCTATCTCATCCTAGTAGATTCTTGTTTTAATTCAGGAAAGAGAGAATGAGGTTCAGATGTGTTAAGTAACTCACTTAAAGTTACCTCACTAATGGGTGCCACAGATATAATTTAAACTCCAAAAAATTGGCTCTGGAGCCAGACATTCTTTCCCTAGTGTGTCCATCCCCTGGTCACATCTCTATATGAAAGCTAAAACAAACAGGTCGAGTGTTGCCTTGTTCAATCTCAGCAAAAAATATGTCCGGCAACTAAAAATTTTCACTATTTTCAAAATTTTTTACATATCCATGAAGTATGTATAAGTATGTAAATTCTCCCCAATGAGAATCAACTGTACAAGATTATGTCATCTGCAAAGAGAGACAGCTTTACTTCTTTTCCAATATGCATGCTTTTATTTCATTTTCTTGTCTAATTGCCCTAGCTAACACCTCCCTACAACATTGAGCGGAAGTGGTAGCTGACATCTTGATCCTGATATTCAGAGAAAATCTTTAAACCTTTCAACATTAAGTATGATGTGAGTTGTGAATTACTCATAAATATTCCTTATGAGATCAAAAAAGTTCCCTTTTATTCCTAGTTTATGAAATATTTTATCAAGAAAGAATGCTTGATTTTGTCTAATGCTTCTTCTATTTACATGGAGACTATATAGTCAGATGTATTTTTTCTTCTATAAATATAGCATATTATATTGATGTATTTTTTGTATGTACATTTGATTGACTTTGTAACCTTGCATTCCTGAGATAAATCGCACCCGATCACATGGCGTATAATCCTTTACATATTTTGCTGGATATAATTTCACAGTGTTTTGTTGAGGATTGGAATCAGAAAGAATGAGAAAATTTGAACAGACCAGTTACCAGCAATGAAATGGAATCAGCAATCAAAAAGCTCACACAAACAAAAGTCCAGGACCAGACTGCTTCACAGATAAATGCTATCAAACATTTAAAGAAGAGTTAATACCTACTCTTCTCAAATGATTCCAAAAAATAGAAGAGGAAGGAAATCTTCCAAAACCATTCTGTGAGGCCAGCATTACTCTGACTCAAAACCACCAAATAAGACACTACAAAAAAAGAGAACTACAAGCCAACATCTCTGATGAACAAAGACTCAAAACTCCTCAACAAAATAATAACAAACCAAATCCAACAATACACTAAAAGTATCATTCATGAGACACCTGGGTGGCTCAGTCAATTAAGCATCTGACTTTGGCTCAGGTCATAATCTCACGGTGTTGGGTTCCATGCCAACAGCTCAGAACCTGAAGCCTGCTTCTGATTCTTTGTCTCCTTCTCTCTCTGCCCCTCCCCTGCTTGCACTGTGTCTCTGTCTCTCTGTTTCTCAAAAATAAATAAATGTTAAAAAAAAAAAAAAAGGAAGGAAAAATAATCATTCATCACAATCAAGTGGGATTTATTCCTGAGATGCAAAAGTGGTTCAATATCTGCAAATCAATCAATGGGATACATCACATCAACATGAGAAAGAATAAAAATCACATGATCATTTTAACAGATATAGAAAAATCATCTGACAAAGAACAAAACCCATTCATGACAAAAACCCTCCAACAAAGTAGGTTGGAGGGAATATACCTCAACATATTAAAGGCCATATTTGAAAAACCCACAGATAACATCATACATAGTGGAGAAAAACTGAAAGCTTTCCCACTAAAGTCAGGACAAGACAAGGAGATCCACTTTCACCACTTTTATTCAACACAGTACTAGAAGTCCTAGCCACAGTTAGACAATGAAAAAAAATAAAAGACTTCCAATATTTGCACATAATACTCAAAACTCAAAAGACTCCACCAAAAAATTCCTAAAACTGATAAATGAATTAAATAAGGTTGCAGGATACAAAAATCAACATATAGCAAACTGTGTTGCATTTCTATACACTAATAATTAAGCACCAGAAAGAGAAATTAAGAAAACAATCCCACTTACAACCGTATCAAAAATAAAATACCTAGGAAAAATTTTTAAAAAGGAGGTAAAAGACCTGTACTCTGAAAAATGTAAAACATGGATGAAAGAAATTAAAGTTGACAGGGACGCCTGGGTGGCTCAGTTGGTTAAGTATCTGGCTTTGGCTCAGGTCATGACCTGGTAGTTTGGGCTCTCTGCTGTCAGCAGGAGCCTGTTTCAGATCCTCTGTCCCCCACTTTCTCTGCCCCTCCCTCTCTCACTTAAAAATAAACAAACATTAAAAAATTTTTTATTAAGAAATTAAAGATGACACAAATAGAAAAATATTCCCCGCTCATGCACTGGAAGGACAAATATTGTTAAAATGTCCATACTACCCAAAGCAATCTATGGATTTGATGCAATCCTTATCAAAGTACCAACAGCATTTTTCACAGAACAAGAAAAAATAATTGTGAAATTTTTATGAATCCTGAAATCTTTATGAATCCTGAATTTGGGGTTCCACAGAAGACCTCAAATAGCCAACTCAAGCTTGAAA
Source organism: Hyaena hyaena (assembly GCF_003009895.1). Classification (NCBI taxonomy): domain Eukaryota; kingdom Metazoa; phylum Chordata; class Mammalia; order Carnivora; family Hyaenidae; genus Hyaena; species Hyaena hyaena. The sequence continues at coordinate 8,654,537 of NW_024080637.1, read as the reverse complement.
AAGAAAAACAAAGCTGTATCACAATGCCAGATATCAAGATATACTACAAAGCTGTAATAGTCAAAACAGTATGGTACTGGCACAAAAACAGACACATAGATCACTGGAAAAGAACAGAGAGCCACAAATAAACCCATGATTATAGGATCAATTAATCTTTGACAAGGGAGGCAAGAATATGCAATAGGGAAAAGATACTCTCTTTAACAAATGGTGCTGGGAAAACTGGACAGCTACATGCGAAATAATGAAACTGGTCTACTTTCTTAAACCATACATAAAAATAAACCCAAAATGGATTAAGGACTTAAATGTGAGACCTGCAACAATAAAAATCCTAGAAGAAAACAAAATCAGTAATTTCTCTGACATTGGCTGTATAAACTTTTTTTAGAAATGTGTCCTTAGGCAAGGACCAAAAATAAACTACTGAGACTATACTGGAGTAAAAAGCTTCTGCACAAAGAAGGAAACAACACAAAACTAAAAGACAACCTACTGAAATGGAAAAGGTATCTGCAAATGACATATCCAATGAAGGGTTAGTATCTAAAATATATAAAGAACCTATCTAAACACATACACACACACACAAACACACACACACACACATAATCCAATTAAAAAATGGACAGAAGACATGAACAGACATTTCTCCAAAGGAAATACACAGATGGCCAACAGACACATGAAAACATGCTCAATCAATATCACTCAGCACCAGGGAAATGCAAATCAAAACCACAATGGGATATCACCTCATTATAAGGAATAGCTAAAATCAAAAATACAAGAAACAAGTGTTGATGAGGATATGGGAAAAAAGGAACCCTCATGCAATATTGGTGGGAACGCAAACTGGTGACACCACTATAGAAAACAGTATCAAGGTTCCTCAAAAAACTGAATACAGAATTACCATATGATCTAGCAATTGCACTATTTACCCAAAGATAAGGAAAACACTAATTTAAAAGGCTATATGTACCCCTATGTTAATAGCAACATTATTTACAACAGCCAAATTCTGGAAACAGAACAAGTGTCCATCACTGATGAATGGATAAAGAAGATGTGGTATATGTGTATGGGTGTTGACACACACAAATAATAACAGTAATAATACTCAGCCACATAAACGAATGAAATCTTGCCATTTGCAACAGTATGACTGGATGCAGAGTATAATGCTAAGCAAAATAAGTCAGAAAAAAATGCCATATGATTTGACTCATATTTGGAATTTAAGAAACAAAGGAAACAAAAGAGACAAACCAAAAAACAGTCTCTTTACTACAGAGAACAAACAGATGATCACCAGAAGGTACGTAGGTGGGGGAATGGGTGAAATAGGTAAAGGGGATTGTGAGTACACTTATCTTGATCAGCAGTGAGTAATGCACAAAACTGCTGAATCACTATATCGTACACCTGAAAATAATGTTAACATTGTATGTTAACTATACTAAAAATTTTTAAACAGAATTCTTGGTTTATAATCTTTCAGCAGTTTTAACACATCATACCATTGCCTTCTTGCCCCCATGGTTCCAATGGGAAATCAGCTGTTTACTTTATTTAGATTACTTTGTATAAGAGCTGCTCCTGCGGACCCTGGGTGGCTCAGTACTTAAGTGTCTGACTTCAGCTCAGGTCATGATCTCATGGTTTGTGGGTTTGAACCCCATTTTGGGCTCTGTGTTGACAGCTCAGAGCCGGAGCCTGCTCTCTCTGCCCCTCCCCAAGTCACAATCTCTCTCTCTCTAAACAGTAAAAAAAATTTTTAAGGAAAAAAAGAGTTGCTCCTCACTATGAAGTTTCAAGATTCCCTTTATATTTAGTTTTCAAAAGGTTAACTATAATGTGAACTTCTTAAATGTATGGATTCTTTTATCAAATTTGGGAAGACTTTGGCTATTACATCTCCACAAGTTCTACCTCATTCTACCTTTCTTTTGGAACTCCCATAATACATGTGTTAATATGATTAAGAGTATCCACAGATCTCTGAGATTTTGTTTATTTTTGTTTTTTTCTTTGTGTTCCTCAGACTGGATAATTCCATTTGAAGTGTCTCCAAGTTCACGGATTCTTTCCTCTGTTAGTTCAAATCTGCTGTGAGCCCCTCTAGTCAATTTTTCTTTCCAGCTATATTTTTCAACCCCAGAATTTCTATTTGGTTCTTTTTGATAATTTGTATCTCTTTATTAATATTCACTATTTAGTGAGACATCATTCTCATACTTTAATTCTTAGAGTTTTCTTTAATTCTTTGAACATATTTAAAAGAGCTGACTTAAAGTCTTTTCCTAGGAAGTCTAAAATCTGGGCTTTCTCAGAGACAGGTTATTTTATTTATTTACTTATTTATTTACTTACTTATTTATTGAGAGAGACAGACAGAGAGACAGACAGAGAGACAGAGACAGAGAGAGATGGAGCACAAGTGAGGGAGGGGCAGATAGGATAGAGAGGGAGACACAGAAGCAGAAGCAGACAGAGAGACAGAGAGAGAGACAGAGAGAGATGGAGAGCAAGTGAGGAAGGGGCAGATAGGATAGAGAGGGAGACACAGAAGCAGAAGCAGACTCCAGGCTCTGAGCTGTTGGCACAGAGCCCAATGCAGGACTTGGCTCAAGAACCATGAGATCATGACTTGACACAAAGTCAGATGCTTAACTAACTAAGCCAACCGGGTGCCCCAGGTTATTTTTTTTTTTAATGTTTATTTATTTTTTAGAGAGATAGAGAATTCCAAGCAGGTTCCATGCTGTCACCCAGACGTGGGGTTCAAACTCACAAATCATGAGATCATGAGACCTGAGCTGAAATCAGAAATTGGACGCCCCATGAGAGGTAGTTTCAGTTGACTGTTTTTCCTGTGTATGGGACATACTTCACATCCCACATACTTTCTTCTGAAAATAACATTTTAAATAATACTATGTGATAATTCTGGAATTAAGATTTTTGTCAGAGTTTGCTGTTACTGCTATTGTTAAGCCACGAATTTACTTAGTGACTTTCTTAACTAATTCTGTAAAGTTTGTATTCTTTGATTAAGTGTAACCATGGTGGTTGGCTTAATGGTACTCTCCAGTTGCAAAGAGATTTTCTTAAATATCTAGAATCAGCAAAATCTCCCAGCCTTGGCAAAGGGCTCTGTGTGTATATTGGAGCATGTCTTCAGTTAGTTTAAAACTCTGCTTTAGCCATCATGTCCTTCTTGTGCAGACACTCAAGGTCAGCCACCGTGACAGCTTAAGGCATTCTCAGGTCTTTCTTGAGCATGCATACAGCCCTGGACAAGATAGCTATATGCATGTACATGGCTTTCAAGATTCCCGGGAATAATATTCCAGCTTTTCAAAACCTCTTCGGGCATCTCATTTTTCAATTTTTCCTTTTAAGTTTTTTCCATAGCCCCTTTGTTTGCTCCAACACTTATCTACTGCCCCAGGCAGTCACAAAATTAAGTAACTGCCTGTAAAAACTTTGAACAAATTTCTACAGAGGAAAAAATTGTTATAATGGGTGAGCTCCCTGTCAGGTCAAACACAGAAAAGTCTTGTGAATGGTGGTTCCCAGGGAACTGCAAGATAGATGAAATAATGACACTTCTCCAGAATGATGTTATTACAAAGCTCCAAATCCACCCAGTCCCCTCCTATGGCAGCTAGATTGCTGGGTTTTTTACTGTGATTGTCGGAACTCTTGTTTTTCAGGGCTACTGTGGAGTTAGGTAGAAGGAGACAGAAATAGAGCAAGTTAAAATACTGTAAATCTCACTCTCCTCATTATGATTCAGGTAGTTGCTTCAATAAATACTCCTTGGATTGTTGCAAACTTTGGTTATTTTCAGAGTTCTTCAGAAATTGATTTCAACAAGTTTTGGCAGTGTTCTAACTGCTTTTATACAGAAGCATTTCAGAGGTCATTTTACTGCACCATTCCTGGTGATGTCCCTTTGCTTTATATTTTATTAATTTGTTATTTTTATCATTCCCTTCTACTTTTCTTTGGGCATATTTTGCTGGTCTTATTAAAACTTCCTGAGATTGATTACCTCATAAATGTTAAGCATTCTTCTCTTCTAACACATGCAGTTAAGATTATACATTTTCCTTGGGGCACCTGGGTGGCTCAGTAAGTTAAGCGTCTGACTTTGGCTCAGGTCATGAACTCAAGGTTCATGGCTTCAAGCCCCACATCAGGGTCTGTGCTGACAGCTCAGCGCCTGAAGTCTGCTTCGGATTCCATGTCTCCCTCTCTCTCTGCCCCTCCCCTGTTCGCTCTCTCTCTCTCAAAAATAAACAAACATCAAAAAAAAATTAATTCTATCTTTAAAAAAAAAACAAGATTATACATTTTCCTCGAAGTACAACTCTACCTGCATCTCACATTTACTTTGTTTCTATTACAATTCAGTTCAAAATATCTTCTAATTTCAGACATGCTTTCCTCTCTTATCCTGGTGTTTCATATTAGTAATTTAATTTCCAAACATAAATGAAGGTTCTAGTTGTCTTTCTGCTACTGATTTCTAGCTGAATTTTAACTGTGCACTGTCATCAGAAAACATAAGTAACATGACTCTGGTGCTTTAAATTTGGAATGAATTTGTGGCTTAAAATATGGTCAACTTTTTATAGCATTCTATTACACTTGAAAAAATCTTTAGTCTGGAAACCATGGTAATCCTGTTGTCCCAATCTGTCATTAGTGGTTTTCTTTATGGTTATTCTATCAATTACTGAAAAGAAAGTGTGTATGCAACTCTTGATCCCAGGGTTGTGAGTACAAGGCCCATACTGGGTATAAACATTACTTAACAAAATTTTTTAAAAAATAAAAAAATACAACAAGTATGTCTTCTAAGTTAAATTTTTATCTGTATGAAGTGACCCTCAAACAATACATTTTTATGCCTTAAAAATCTTTTTTTAATATCAATATAACTATGTTAGCTTTCTTTATACTGGTATATCTATCTGCATGATATATTACTTTAGAACTCTCTTATCTTCAACATTTTTATATTTTTATGTTTTATCTAAGTCTTGAAAACTGAGTTTTTAAAAATCCAGTCTGACAGTGTTTGTCTTTTAACTGAATGTTAATCCATATACATTTAATGGGAATTATTGATACATATGGATCTACATCTACCCCATCACCATTTGTACCATGTGTTCCACTTATTCTGTTTTTGTCTCTCCCATTTCTTTGAAATTATTTTTTGAAATATTAACCTGAATTTTATTATGAAGAATCAAATTCAGAACATAAGATATTCTATGACTTTTCAAAACAGTAAAAATGGTTAAAGAAAGGGGGGGAGGGGTGAGAACTAAAGACTAAAGAGACATACACCATGAAATACATGCTACTTTGATTGGGTCAAAGATGAAAACAGCAAAAAAAAATAATTGGAGGAAAATTCAGTTTGAATACACTCTACTACATCACTTCTTGGCCTTTTGGCTAAGATCAAGTGTTGAATACACTCTACATACTAGATAATGTAAAGGACTATTAAATTTTCTTAAGATAAAGGTATTACAGCATTGTAGGAGAATGTTTTGATAGGAGATGCACATTTAAGTATTTAAGGGTGAAGTATCACGAAGCCTGGTTACTTTGAAATTGTTCAGAAAAAGAAAACACAAAGCAAATGAACAAGACGAAATGTAATGGGTATTATTTGTACTATTCTTTCAACCTAAAAGGTTCAAAAAATTATAAAGATACGTACTGACACTACGCATTTAAGTGAAATAGTATATATGGTACAATTCTATTTTTGAAAAAAGAAATACACACACACAAGCACAAACATATAATGTTAACTGCTGTAACAAAAGGGCCAAAAAAATGTCATTACTTAATCAAAACACAAGTTTATTTCCTGCACCGTGACAGTCCAGGCTGGATTAAACCAGATAAGTATGCAATTCTCCTTCACTCAGACTTTCAGGGACTCAGGCTTATAATGGCTCTGTTGTTTCAACATGTGACTTTCAGAGTTATTTCCTTTCCAGCTGAGGTGTAAGATCAGAGGTTATCTCACTCACACTTCATTGGTGAGGCTTTCTACAAGGCCACTCCTTGTTGTTGCAGGGGAGGCTGAAATTTTTCATTCAAGTTGGGCAGCCATGTCCCAACTTCAACTCTTAACATGTGAAAAGAGACTTCATTGAAAAGCAAGTACTCTACAGTAAATAAAAAGGGGACATGGCTGGGGGTGCCCGGGTGGCTCAGTTAATTGTCAGACTTTGGCTAAGGTCATGAGTTCAAGCCCTACATTGGGCTGTCTGCTCTCACCACAGAGCCCCCTTCAAATCCTCTGTCTCCCTCTCTTCTGCCCCTCCTTTGCTCACACTCTCTCTCACTCTCAAAAATAAACATTTAAAAAGAAGGGGGGGGAGGCAAGATGGCGGGGAACTAGGGAGCTCCGTACATTTCACTCGCCCCCATATCTCACACCGAGAAGGCCTGAAGCCATAGGAACCCTTAGAGAATCCAGGAGTTTGGGAGGAAAAGGAGACAGAGTCCGCTGAGAAAACCTTATAGCGTGAGTGCGAACTGGGGAAGATAAAATCGGGCCGGGACCAGAGACACAGAAGGAGGGGAGGGATCCCCCTCTGCGGGAAGCCACAGTGAGTTTAGGGGGGAAAAAAGTGGCTAAAACTGCTGAAAACACTGTCCCTGTCGCTTGAGAAGAGAAAAACCTCCACTCGGGACACAGAGGGCTCTCGATTCCTGCTGTCCACCTGACCCTAGGCGGGACGCACTCATCCCTGGCAACCCCAGGGGAAACTACTCCCCACTCGCCAGCTTGACCTGGAGGGAACGCGCAGCGACCGCACCTTTCTGCTTCTGGCTTGGCTGGATCCCTAGGGGGGAGGCGAAAGGCTTGAAACTGCTCTGAGGGATTTGCCTGCAACTTTATATTTCGGGCGAAGGGACACAGAGGGACCCAGTTTCCTGCTGTCCAGCTGACCCTAGGCGGGACACACTAGTCCCAGGCAAAGCCGGGTGAAACTGCTCCTCGCTCGCCACCCCAGCCTGGGGGAGACGGAAGCAGCGGCTTCTGGCTCAATCCCCAGGGGGAAGGCGAGAGGCTTAAAACTGATCTGAGGGGCTCGCCTGCGAGTTTGTATTTTGGGCAATTTCAATGGGGCGCGCGGACTGAGATCTGGAAATGAGTCCTGGCTTGGGATATAGAGCATGGCCCACCTTGGCTGCGCCCCTGGCACAGGGAGAGTACATACCCGGAAGAGTTGCAACACTTGGTTCAAAAAGGGATTGGGGTGCCGCCACTCTTCTCTCCACAACTGCCAAGGCAGGACTCCCGTGGGACACACTGGACCAAACCACGCCCATCCCTGCTAGAGAGATGCCCTATCCTTTTTTAATTTTTTTTTTTTTTAACCGGAGGCGGGGGCAAGACCAACATGGATGCACTGCCCTGATTAATTCTGGTCACTGGCTTGCTTAAACAGTCACATTTAATCCATCCCCTAGATGTAAATTCTACACCTACCTACCTTTTCATCTCTTTCTCTCTGGAGTAATCAGACTATATAGTTTCTTTGGATATCATCGTCGTCATTTCTTTTGCCTCTTTTCCAACCGTATTCCACTCTTTTGCTCTTTGAAAAAAGCCTCTTATTCCTTCTGCCCACTCATTTCATTTCCAATTTCACGTCATCCCGCCCTGTCATTTCTCTCTTTCTCTATTCTCTTCCACCAGCACTGCATACACCCGGCTATTTATTTGTAGCTGGGAAATCTGGTTACATGGTTTACACTGTCCTTTGTCTATTGGGTTTCTTCTTTTTTCCTTTTCTAATTTTTTTCTTTTTTATCTATTTTTATTTCGTATTATTCGCCTTCCCTCCTTCCTCTTTTCTTTTTTCTTTTTTGTTTTCCCTTTCGGTTTCCGTGTTTGTTGGATTGTCTGTGCATTTGTGTGCCTTTGTTCCTTGTGTGTTTGTCTCTCTGTTTTCTTTTCCAGGGCTACCTTAAGAAACCATCCAAAACACACATGGTGGAGAGTCCGAAATACCACTACGAGTAGGAAAATAAAATAACCAAGGTCTCAACAAGAGAGACCAGGAGACACCATTCAAAGAACACTTTCTGAACAGACAGGCTCCTGGACAGTTAAAGAGCCTTCATTGGTATAGCAGCACGCACAAGTGCAGAGTGCATAACAAGCTTTTAAAACTAACAAGAGATAGAAAGCTACCAAAATGACGAAACAAAAGAGCTCTCCTCCAAAGAAATTCCAAGAAGAACTGACAGCTAAAGAACTGCTCAAAACAGATATATGCAAAATAACTGAACAAGAATTTAGAACAATAATCATAAAATTAATCGCTTGGCTTGAAAAAGGCATGGAAGACATCAGAGAAACTATTGCTACAAAGACTATGGAGCTTAAAAATAGTTGTGATGAATTAAAAAATGATATAAATGAGATGCAAAATAAAATGGAGGCATCCAATGCACGGATTGAAGAGGCAGAAAGGAGAATAAGTGATTTAGAAGACACAATTATAGAAAAAGAGGAAGCTGAGAAAAAGAGAGACAAACTGATCCAGGAACACGAAGGGAAAGTTCGAGAGCTCAGCGATACAATCAAACGGAATAATATCCGTATCATAGGAAGTCCAGAAGAGGAAGAGAGAAGGAAGGGTGCTGAAGGAGTCCTTATACAAATTATAGCAGAGAACTTCCCCAATCTGGGGAAGGAAATAGATGTTGAAATCCAAGAGGCACAGAGAACTCCCCTCAGACATAACTGGGATCAATCTTCTGCATGACATATCATAGTGAAAGTGGCAAATATAAGGAAAAGAGAGAATTCTGAAAGCAGCTAGGAATAAAGGGGCCCTAACATACAAAGGGAAACCTATGAGAGTGGTGACAGACCTATCTACTGAAACTTGGCAGGGCAGAAAGGAATGGCAGGAAATCTTCAATGTGATGAACAGAAAAAATATGCAGCCAAGAATCCTCTATCCAGCAAGACTGTCATTCAGAATAGAAGGAGAGATAAAAGTATTTCCAAATAAACAGAAATTGAAAGAATTAGGCACCACTAAACCAGTCTTACAAGAAATCTAGAGGGGGACTCTATGAGGGAAATGTTGCAAGGAACACAAGCTACCAGAGACACAAATACAAGCATAAATCCCACAAAGGACACGATGACTCTAAACCCATACTTCTCACTAATAATACTGAATGTAAATGGACTAAATGTCCCAGTCAAAAGACATCGGGTAGCAGAATGGATAAAAAAAACCAAAATCCATCTATTTGCTGTCAACAAGAAACTCATTTTAGACTGGAGGACACCTTCAGATTGAAAGTAAGGGGATGGAGAAATATCCATCATGCTACTGGAAGTCAAAAAAAAGCTGGAGTAGCTATACTTATATCAGACAAACTGGACTTTAAAGTAAAAACAGTAACAAGGGATGAAGAAGGCATTGTATAATAATTACAGGGTCTATGCATCAGGAAGAGCTAACAATTATAAATGTCTACGCACCAAATACGAAAGACCCAAATACATAAAACAATTAATCACAAACAGAAACACTCTTGTCAGTAAGAATGTGCTAAAAGCAGGGGACTTTAATACTCCACTTACAGCAATGGATAGATCAACTAAACAGAAAATCAATAAAGACACAATGGACTAAAATGACACATTGGACCATATGGATTTGACAGATATATTTAGAACTCTACAAAATGAGGCTATAGAATTCACTTTATTTTCAAGTGTGCATGGCACATTCTCCAAGATAGGTCACATACTGGGATATAAAGCAGTCCTCAATAAACAGAAAAGAATTGATATCCTACCATGCACACTTTCAAATCACAATGCTATGAAACTCGAAATCAATCACAGGAAAAAGTCTGGAAAACCTCCAAAAACATGGAGGTTCTACTAAAGAACAAATGGGCCAATCAGGCAATTAAAGAAGAAATTAAACAATATATGGAAACAAATGAAAATGAAAATACAACAATCCAAACTCTATGGGTTGTGGCAAAAGCAGTCCTAAGAGGAAAGTACATTTCACTCCAGGACTATTTCAAGAAATTAGAAAAAGCTCAAGTGCAATATCTAACAGCGCACCAAAAGAAACGAGAGGCAGAGCAACAAGAGCACCCCAAACCCAGAAGAAAAAGAGAAATAGTAAAAATCAGAGCAAAAATAAATGATATAGAAACCAAAGAAACAGGTGAACACATGAATAAAACCAAGAGTTGGTTTTTTTAAAAAATAAACAAAGTTGACAAACCTCTAGCCAGGCTTCTCAAAAACAAAAGAGAGAGCATTCAAATAGACAAAATCATGAATGAAAATGGACTTATTACAACCAACCCCTCAGAAATACAAGCAATTATCAGGGAATACTATGAAAACTATATGTCAACAAATTGGACAACAGAGAAGAAATGGACAAATTCCTAAACACACACTCACTACCAAAATTTACACGGGAAGAGATAGAAAACCAGAACACCCCATAACTAGTGAAGATTGAATCAGTTATCAAAAATCTCCCAACAAGTAAGAGCCCTGGGCCAAATGGCTTCCCTGGGGAACTCTACCAGACATTTAAAACAGAACTAATACCGATTCTTATCAAGCTATCTCAAAGAATAGAAATTGAAGGAAAACTTCTGGACTCATTCTATGAAGCCAGCATCACTTTGATTCCCAAGCCAGACAGAGATCCAGCAAAAAAGGAGAACTACAGGCCAATATCCTTGATAAATACAGATGCAAAAATCCTCAACAAGATACTGCAAATCCAACTCAACAGCACATAAAAAGAATTATCCACCAAGATCAAGTGGGATTCATTCCTGGGTTACAGGGCTGGTGCAATATTCACAAATCATCAACAAAAGAAAAGATAAAAACCAAATGATCCTGTCGACAGATGCAGAAAAAGCATTTAACAAAATACAACATCCCTTCTTAATAAAGACCCCTGAGAAAGTCAGGATAGAAGGAACTTACTTAAACATCATAAAAGCCATCTAGGAGAAGCCCTCAGCTAACATCATCCTCAATGGGGAAGACCTGAGAGCTTTCCCCCTGAGATCAGGAACACAACAGGGATGTCCACTCTCACCACTGTTGTTTAACATAGTGCTGGACGTCCTAGCATCAGCCATCAGACAACAAAAGGAAATCAAAGTCATCAGAATTGGCAAAGAAGAAGTCAAACTTTCACTTTTCGCAGACGACATGATATTCTAAGAAGAAAACCTGACAGACACTACCAGAAGCCTACTAGAACTGATCTAAGAATTCCACAAAGTTGCAGGGTACAAAATCAACGTACAGAAATCGGTTGCATTTTTATACACCAAAAATTAAACAACAGAAAAAGAAATCAAGAAACTGATCCCATTCACAACTGCACAAAAATACATAAAGTACCTAGAAATAAACCTAACCAAGGATACAAGAGATCTGTATGATGAAAACTATAGAAAACTTATGAAGGAAATTGAAGAAGACACAAAGAAATGGAAAAACATTCCATGCTCATGGATAGGAAGAATAAATATAGTTAAGATGTCATTACTACCTAAAGCACTCTACACATTCAATGCAATTCCAATCAAAATTGCACCAGCATACTTCTCAAAACTAGAACAAACTATCCAAAAATTTGTATGGAACCACAAAAGACCCCGAATAGCCAAAGTAATACTGAAAAATAAAACCAAAACGGGAGGTATCACCATCCCAGACTTCAGCCTCTACTACAAAGCTGTCATCCTCAAGACAGTATGGTATTGGCACAAAAACAGACACATAGACCAATGGAACAGAATTGAGAACTCAGAAGTGGACCCAAAAGTATACAGCCAACTGATCTTTGACAAAGCAGGAAAGAATATCCAATGGAAAAAAGACAGCCTTTTTAACAGATGGTGTTGGGAGAACTGGACAGCAACATGCAGAAGAATGAAACTAGATCATTTTCTCACACCATGCACAAAAATCAACTCAAAATGGATAAAGGACCTGAACGTGAGACAGGAAACTATCAACACCCTAGAGGAGAAAGCAGGAAACAACCTCCTTGACCTCCACCGCAGCAACTTCTTACTTGACACAACCCCAAAAGCAAGGGAATCGCGAGCACAAAAAAACTGTTGAGACCTCATCAAGATTAAAAGCTTCTGCACAGCAAAGGAAACAACCCAGAAAATTAATAGGCAACCAACGGAATGGGAAAAGATAGTTGCAAATGACATATCAGATAAAGGGCTAGTATCCAAAATCTATAAGGAACTCACCAAACTCCACACCCAAAAAACAACCCAGTGAAGAAATGGGCAGAAGATATGAACAGACACTTCTCCAAAGAGGACATCCAGATGGCCAACAGACACATGAAACGATGCTCAGCATCCCTCCCCATCAGGGAAATACAAATCAAACCCACACTGAGATACCACCTCATGTCAGTCAGAGTGGCTAAAATGAGCAAATCAGAGGACTCTAGATGCTGGTGAGGATGTGGAGAAAACGGGCACCCTCCTGCACTGTTGGTGGGAATGTAAACTGGTACAGCTCCTCTGGAAAACAGTGTGGAGGTTCCTCAAAAAATTAACAATAGAACTCCCCTATGACCCAGCAATAGCACTGCTGTGAATTTACTCAAGGGATACAGGAATGCTGATGCATAGGGGCACATGTACCCCAATGTTCATGCAGCACTCTCAACGGCCAAAACATGGGAAGAGCCTAAATGTCCATCAACGGACGAATGGATCAAGAAGATGTGGTTTATCTATACAATGGAATACTACATGGCAATGAGAAACAATGAAATCTGGCCATGTGTAGCAACATGGATGGACCTTGAGGGTGTTATGCTGAGCAAAATAAGTCAGGCAGAGAAGGACAACTACCATATGTTTGCACGTATAGGTGGATTAGGAGGAACTTAACGGAGGATCGTGGGGGAGAAAAAGGAGGAAAATAGGGGGAGCGAGTGAGGGAGGCAAACCATGAGAGACTCTAGAATGCTGAGAACTGAGGACTGATGGGTATGAGGGTGAGGGGAAGGGGAGTGATGGGCATGGAGGAGGGCACTTGTAGGGATGAGTACTGGGTGTTACATGGAAACTAACTTGACAATAAAAAAATAATAAAATAAAATTTAAAAATTTAAAAAAAAATAAAAAGAAGAGGGAGGTGGTCTTGGTTCCTATGCTGCCTCCAGCCCAAATCAGTTCCTACTCATCCTTCAGGTCCCAGAAAACACCATCTCCTTCATGAAGCCTCCCTTGATGTCTCTATTTTTTGTGAGTTCCTTTGATAAGAATTGGTGGCACCTAATATCACTTAATTAAATGTTTTTTTAAATATTATTCCAAGTGTTTTACCTCTGCTGGTTTGGAAGTTTTACTCTCAAATTCTGTTTTTAGAAGCTACCCTAGAAAATATTACATGCATCCTTTTAATTTATCAGTGTCTAATGTTAATCAATACCTTACCCCTCAAAATACCTTTTACTGCATTTATCTTTACTCCTGACTGATATGCAATTGTTGCTCTAATTAATTTTGTACTTTTAAAATTTCACAATTATTGTTTTAATCAATGTTAATTTATATTCAATCACATAAAATGACTTTCATTGTTCTTTTTTTCATCTCTGATCTTCATTTTCCTTCTGCCTGAAATAAATTCTTTAGAAATTTTCTTCAGTAATTTGGATGGTGGCAAACTTAAATGTGCATCTTAAGGCTTATGTTACAATCATTCTTAAAAGATATTTTTGCTTGGTATAGAATTTGTGGTTGGTAGTTATTTTCTTTTAGGCTATTACAGATATCCAACTGTCTTTAACCTTACACTAGTCTGATGAATAATCATTTAAGAATCTAATATACTTTGAAGGAATTTTGACCTTTTACTCGGCAAACATTTCCTGTTTTTGGTTTTCTATAGAATCACTAGATTTTTCTACACATGGATTTAATTATTTTTAATATTTTGTTTTTAAGTAACCTCTAAACCCAATGTGGGGCTGGAATTCACAACCACAAGATCAAAAGTCGCATGTGCCACCAGATAAGCCATCCAAGCACCCCTGGATTTCCTTTAATGTGTACCTCTGTGATTTCTTTAATCTTTAATTTGATGTTGTAGAAGTTTCTAATGATCAACCCTTCAAATATTTTGTCTTCTCCATTTTTCTCTCCCACCTTCTAGGACTCCAAGATATATTGACATTTCTGCTGTATCCTCTATGCCTCTTTTCCTTTTCTCTATTTTTATTCCCCCTTTCTTTATGTTGTTGCACTTGGAACATCTGTAAGCCTATCTTCCAGTTCACTAATTCCATCTTCAACCGTATCTACGCTTTTCTTAATCCAGGTCATTAGGATTTTTAAAAATATTTATTTACTTTGGGAAGAGAGCAAGTTGGGGAGTGGCAGAGAGACTGAGACCAAGGATCTGAAGTGGGCTATGTGCTGACAGGCTGACAGCAGTGAGCCCCGTTGTGGGGCTTGAACTAACAAACCACCAAGATCATGACCTGACCAGAAGTCAGACGCTCAACCAACTGAGCCACCCAGGTACAAAAACCAGACCATTAGGTTTTCAATTTCAATCCTATCTCAGTTCAAGATATTCTTTTTACTTTTATTATCCAAATCTCATAGGTCACATTATAGTTTCCTATTCTTTGCAACTATATTCAAACTTCTACTCTCTTTCTTTGAAAACATAAAGTACAAACATTCTTATAATTTGTGTGTAAGCATTCCAATGCCTAAGAGATCTAATGCATTAAAAACCTTTGTTTTCTCTCTCTCTGCCCTTCCACCTTCTCTCAATCCAAAATATATAAGCACTTTTTTAATCTTTGTTTTCTATTTTCTCATGTCTTGTTTTGTATACCTGCTTACATTTTACTGAGTGTTGATCATTTTACTTGAAAAACTATAGGAGCAATGCAAAGCCTAGGATGAAGAATTTTCTTGTTCTTTTTTATCTTCTGCAGATTTATTTGAAGTACATCTTATAAAAAAACTTATATATATTTAAAGTGTACAACATGACGTCTTGATTACATATCCTTTTGAAGCGATTACAATTAATGTATCACCCTACATAATTTCCTCTTTGTGTGTGTGAAAGTTGAAGATACATTCTTTTAGCAAATTTCAAGTATACAGTATTATTAACTACGATCCCCATGCTGAACATTTTATCTGGAGAACTTATCATCATAACTAAAGATGTGTGCCCTTTGACCACCATGTCCTCATCTCTCCAATCTCTGGTAACCACCATTCCAATCTGTTTCTTTTGAGTTTGGATTTTCTTTTCTTTCTTTTCCTTTTTATTCTTATTATTAATTTTTTTTTTTGATGCCACATATAGGAGATCATAAAGTATTTGTCTTTTCCTGTGTGGCTTATTTCACTTAACTTAATGTCCCCTAGGTTCATCCCTGTTGTTGCAAATGGCAAGATTTTCTTTTTTTTTTAATTAATGTTTATTTACTTTTGAGAGAGCAAACAAGCAAGCAGGGGAGGGGCAGAGAGAGAGGGAGAGAAAGAATCCCAACCAGGTGGAGCCTGATAAGGGGCTCAATCTCACAGCCGAGACATCACAACCTGAACTAATACCAAGAGTCAGAGGCTTAACCAACTGAGTCACCCAGGCACCCCAAGATTTCCTTCCACCTCATCGCTGCATAATATTCCATTGTCCATATCTATGTAAACATAATTCACATTTTCTTCATCCATTTATCTATCGATGGAAGCATTTTCTTTTTAAAGAATTTTTGTTTGCTTCTCTCAGGCATCTGAGGACACTACCAGTTCTGGAGCATCTTAATTCAGAATGAAGACTTGAAGTTCACCAGGAAACTCAGGAATTTTGAGAATAGGCTATAATTCCTTTGGATGCCTGATCCATTTCCTAACCTGAGTCCCAGCTTATTATAAGGAAGATCTCCTGTTAGATATCCCACTTTGTGGATATCCAGGGCTTTGATAGATCTTGCTCTTGCCCTGAAATACTGATAAAACCAAGTCCAAATATATTGAAAAGAACAAATGCCATCAAGGCAAAAACAGCTTCCATTCTCATTTACTTACCAGAGTAAAAATTCAGTCATTTCCTCAACTTTTTACTTATATGATCCGAGATATTAATAAACAACGCGACCTGTATGAAGGAACTGATTTACTGACCTGTTAAGAAATACTGGCACTTAATACATGCTATGGGAGTCCTTTTCAAATGATCAAAAGACTTTTTATTCCTTACTAATTGTAGAAGTATAATATTATGTAAATTATAGTGGGCGCAATACTTAATGCTCTACCACGACTATTTATGTCAAATTCATCATGATATTTTAATTAATTTTTATTAATATAGTAGCATTCTTCTTTTTATTTCTGGTAGCTTCTTTTTTTTCCTATGTAGAAACAAACGTATAAATATCTTCTGATTTCCTATAGCAGTCCTCAGATCAAAAATGTATAGAGTCACCAAAGAAGAAATGAAACAAGTTCTTTAGCTAGACTTTACACCATGCTTCATTAACCCTGAGGTGGTCAGAATTCAACATAACCCTTTACCTAATATTTTTTCCAATGAAATGGGTTTTTTCCTTCTTTATATTTAGATATAATCAAACGTGGGTGTTTTTGGCTTAGAGATTTTTTTTTTTTGTTTCTTTGCTTTGGGGTTTTTATTTGGGGGGGGGGATTTAACCAAATATAAAGTCATGAGAATTCCATTTGACTACTACTTAAGATTTCTCCAAATAAAGATATCTGTTTGAATTTTGTGAACCTTAGGAGCTAAGAATTTTGAAACAAGAGCAAATATGCAGTCATCCTCAGAGTATATCTGATTTTATAAGTTAACAGGAAAGATAATCTTGAGCATCATTTGCATTGCCTTAGTTGATTAACTTTGTCCTTGTCTTTTGGTTACTTTCAAATTAAATGTTTAATTAGAGAAATTAATACACCAAGTATCAAATATATGTGCTACGAGCATGTTCGAAAGTATGTAATTAAAAACAACTATAAAATAGTTCACTGAACACAGGCAGAGAGCCATATTAGAGATTAATGAAGAAAAACCAGAATCTTGTATCCTATTTTAATGTTATCAAAGTAATATTGTCAGTTTCAATGGGATTTTGACATTGTTTTAGCAAAAGAATTATTTGGGAGTAGAGGAACATAAATATTTATTCCGCTGGAAACAATAGCATATGCTTTCAATTTATGGGTCAAAATCTCTAAAGGGAAGAGACAATTTCTTTAAGAAAACTGAATTTTTCTCATGTTTTAAGAATTTTCTGGTCATTTATGGTTTGATTTTATGGTAATTTTTTCTATAAAGAAACACTATTAATTCACTCAACAAATATCAGTGTATCTATCAAATTCCTGATGCTGGAGAAATATCAACAAATAAATAGATAAAAATCTCTACCCTCAAAGGGCTTACATTATATTGATAAAATTCAAGAATTTTTTATATTTCAATCTTATATTTATCTAGAATTCGGCATAAAGTGTAGACTCTGGTCTGCAACCTTGTGACATCAAAACTCTACCAACACATGGACAGAAAGTTTCTGAAAATAATTTTACAGTATCAAAATCTTCAACAACAACAAAAAAGCCTTGCAGATGGAACATTCTCCAGAATATATCACATACTGAGACACAAATTAACCCTTAACAAGTACAAAAAGATCAAGATCATACCATGCGTATTTTCAGACCACAATACTGTGAAACTCGAAAAAACACATAAGAAAAAATTTGGAAAAGACCAGGAATATGTGAAGATTAAAGAACACCCTACTAAAGAATAAATGGGTAAACTGAAAAATTAAAAAGTACATGGATGTCAATGAAAATGATAATACCACAGCCCAAAATCTCCAGAATACAGCAAAGGTGGTCGAAAGAGGGAGGAAAGATGTAACAATCCAGGCCTTCCTAAAGGAAAGAAGGAAAAAAGGTCTCAAATACACAACCTAAACTTATACCTTATAGAGCTGGGAAAAGAATAAAACCCCAAAGCAAATAAAACCCCAAACCAGCAGAAGATGGGAAATAATAAAGATCAGAGCAAAAATCAAGGATACTGAAATTTACAAAAAAAAACAAACAGTAGAACCGATCAACAAAACCAGGAGCTGGTTCTTTCAAAGAATTAACAAAACTGCTAACTCCGAGCAAGTATGATCAAAAAGAAAAAGGAAAGGACCCAAATAGATAAAATAACGAATGAAAGAGGAGAGATCACAACCAACACAGCAGAAATACAAACAACAGCAAGAGAATATTATGAGCAATTATATGCCAACAAATTGGGCAACCTGGAAGAAATAGATGAAATCCTAGAAACATATAAACTAACAAAACTGAAACAGGAAGAAACAGAAAATCTGAACAGACCCATAACCAGTAAAGAAATTGAAATCAGTAATCAAAAATCTCCCAACAAACAAGAGTCCAGAGCCGGATGGCTTTCCAGGAGAATTTAAACAAACATTTAAAAAGTTAACACCTATTATTTTGAAACTGTTCCAAAAAATAGAAATAGAAGGAAAACTTCCAAACTCATTCTTGAGCCCTGCATTAACTTGATTCCAAAACTAGACAAATACCCTACTAAAACGAGAACTACAGACCAACTTCCCTGATGAACATGGATGCAAAAATTCTCAACAAGATACTAGCTAACCAGATCCAACAATATATTGAAAGAATTATTCACCATGATCAAGTGGGATTTATTCCTGGGGTGCAGGGCTGGATCACTAACTGCAAATCAGTCAATGTGACACATCATGTTAACGAAAGAAAGGATAAGAACCACATAATCCTCAATAGATGCAGAGAAATCATTTGACAAAATACAGCAGCATTTCTTGATAAAATCTCTCAAGAAAATAGGAACAGAAGGATCATACCTCAAGATCATAAAGCCAGATACAGAAGATCCACTGCTAACATCCTCCTCAATGGGGAAAAATGGAGAGCTTTCCCCCTAAAGTCAGGAGCACAACAAGAAGATCCACTCTCACCACTGTTAAAACGCAGTGCTGGAAATCCTAGCCTCAGCAATCAGACAACACAAAGGAATGAAAGGCATCCAAATCAGCAAGGAAGAAGTCAAACTTTCACTCTTCGCAACTGATATGATACTCTATATGGAAAGCCCAAAAGATTCCACCAAAAAACTGATATAACTGATTCATGAATTCAGCAAAATCGCAGGATATAAATCAATGCACAGAAATTGGTTGCATTTCTATACACCAATAATGAAGCAGCAGAAAGAAAAATCAAGCAACTGCATTTGTAACTGCACCAAAACCCATAAAATACCCAGGAATAAACCTAATGAAAGAGGTAAAGCAACTCATACACTGAGAACTATAGAAGGCTTATGAAAGAAATTGAAGAAATGGAAAAACATTCCATGCTCATGGATTAGAAGAGCAAATATTGTTAAAATATTGATACTACCCAAAGCAATCTACATATTCATTGCAATCTTTATCAAAATAACACCAGCATTCTTCATAGAGCTAGAACAAACAATCTTAAAAATTTGTATGGAACCAGAAAAGATCCTGATTGCTAAAGCAATCCTGAAAAAGAAAACCAAAGCTGGAGGTATCACAATTCCAAACTTCAAGATGTGCTACAAAGCTGTAATTATCAAGACAGTATGGCACCGGCACAAAAGCAGACACATTGATCAATGGAACAGAATAAACCCAGAAATGGACCCACAAACGTATGGCCAACTAATCTTTGACAAAGCAGGAAGGAACATCCAATGGAATAAAGAGAGTCTATTCAGCAAATGATGCTTTTCAAGAAAACTGGACAGTGACGTGCAAAAGAATGAATCTGGACTACTTTCTTACACCATACACAAAAATAAACTCAAAATGGATGAAAAGACCTAAACATAAGACAGGAAGCCATCAAAATCCTACAAGAGAAAGCAGGCAAAAACCTCTTGGTCATCGGCCGCAGCCACTTCCTACTCAACACATCTCCGGAGGCAAGGGAAACAAAAGCAAAAATGAACTATTAGAACCTAATCAAGATAAAAATCTGCCTCACGGCAAAGGAAACAATCAGCAAAACTAAATAAAAGGCAACCGAAGGAATGGGAGAAGATATTTGTAAATGACATATCAGATAAAGGGGTAGTATCCAAAATCTATAAAGAACTTGTCAGACTCAACAACCAAAAATCAAATAATCCAGTGAAGCAATGGGCAAAACACATATGAATAGATATCCATATGGCTAACAGACACATAAAAAGATGCTCAACCAACATGACTCACCATCAGAGAAATACAAATCAAAACTGCAATGAGATAACAACTCACACCTGTCAGAATGGCTAAAATTAACAACTCAGGCAACAACAGATATTGGCAAGGACACAGTGAAAGAGAAACCCTTTTGCACTGCTGGTGGGAATGCAAACTGGTACAGCCACTCCAAAAAAGAGTATAGAGGTTCCTCAAAAAATTAAAAATAAAACTAACCTATGGCTCAGCAACTGCACTCTTAGGTATTTCTCCAAAGCATACAGGTGTGCTTTTTCAAAGGAGCACATGCACCCCAATGTTTTATAGCAGCACTATCGACAATAGCCAAAGTATGGAAAGAACTCAAATGTCCATTTACTGATGAATGGATAAAGAAGATGTGGTATGTTTATACACACACACACACACACACACACACACACACACTCACACTCACACACACAAATATATATAGGATTACTTGGCAATCAAAAAGAATGAAATTTTGCTATTTCCAACAACGTGGATGGAACTAAAGGGTATTATGCTAAGAGAAATTAGAGAGAGACAAATATATGACTTCACTCATATGTGGAATTTAAGATTTAATAAAACAGATAAGGGAAGGGAAGTAAAAATAATGTAAAAACAGGGAGGAGAACAAAACATAAGAGACTCTAAAATATAGTAAACTGAGGGTGCTGGAGGGGTTGTGGGAGAGGGGACAGGCTAAATGGGCAAGGAGCACTAAGGAGGACACTTGTTGAGATGAGCACTGAGTGTTATATGTAGGGGATCAATCACTGGATTCTACTCCTGATATCATTATTGCACTATATGCTAACTAACTTGGATGTAAATTTTAAAAAATAAATAATAGAAGTATTTAAAAAAAAGAACAGCCTTAAAAATACACATACGAAAAAAACAAAACACATGCAAAATATACTCAGTAATTTTACTTCCTAAAACTTAATTTAAAAAATAATTAAAGGGGGCACCTAGGTGGCTCAGTCAGTTGAGCGTCCGACTTTGGCTCAGGTCATGATCTCACAGTTCATGGGTTTGAGTCCAGTGTCGGGCTCTGTGCTGACAGCTCAGAGCCTGGAGCCTGCTTCCAATTCTGTGTGTTCCTCTCTCTCTGCCCCTCCCCTACTCATGATTTGTCTCTTTCTGTCTCTTAAAACGAAATAAATGTTAAAAAAATTTTTTTAAATAATTAAAGATGTGCACAAAGATTAGGATATTCATCACAGCATTACAAATACTGACGAACTGAATACAACTCAACTATCCCATCATATGTAAAAACTTGTTGAACAGATTATCGTACTTCTTATACAATAAAAACAACACAAAATCCCTTAAAATTAAGTTTTATAAATTACGTCATGATGTATAAAAATGATATTACCTTGTTTAATTATATAAAAGAAATTATTTTGTTTAAAAATATAAAATATTCCCCATTCATATGTGGAATTTAAGAACCAAAACAAATGAAGGGAAGAAAAGGGACAACTCAAAAATCAGATGCTTAACTGAGAGGATGGGTCAAATAAGTGAAGGGGATTAAGAGTACACTTATCTTGATGAGCACTTAGTTAATATTTAGAAGCGGTGAATCATTATACTGTACACCTGAAATGAATTTAACACTATATATTAACTACACTGAAATTAAAATTTAAAAATAAAAATAAAATATAATAGGATATGAATAATAATCCCTAATACATTAAAAAATATAGATAACTATACACCAAAATGTTAACCACAATTATCCTTAGATTATAAAATTAGGAGCAATCTTATCATCCCTTTTTTGCTTCTGTTTTTCCATATTTTCCAAAAATTAAAAAAAAACTGCAATAATTAGCCACTAATTATCCAAATATACATTATTTATAAAACTCAAAGGGTTTTAAGGGTTTCATTTGAATCTTCAATACAAAGACTAAGTATATTACAGAACAGAACCAAGGTGCATTTAATAATTTGCTCATTTCTCCAAATAAAGTATTATGACAACTCTACAGAATCAGAATACTGCTTGAAAAGAAATACTATAGAAAAATGCCCAATGTTTCCATTTGTAAAATGTCATTACACAATTAAAATAAAAAAACATTTTGAGTTAGTTACCTATCCAGGGCCTCCTTGAAGTATTTTCTCTGGACATCAAATTGAAAGACTGTACGTTCACAATCAGTTGAAGCATTATCACTACCCCCATGTTTCTTCAAGAAGGCATCAAATCCATTTTCATCTGGATATTTCAAGCTACCCATGAATACCACTAAGTGGAAAGAACACAAAGTCAGAGAACCCAAAGATGTAGACAATGTTTTTATTATCAATGATGAAATTTCTCATGTGCAAAAATACTCAGAAGAAATATATCAGCATACTAACAATGATTATGTCTGGATAATACTTACTTTCTTCATTATATTTCTGTTTTTGTAATGTTCCTATAATACTCATATATTAGTTTTATACTTAAAAAAACTAAACATTTTGTTTAAAGAAATATTCATAAAAAGATTAAAATGTAAATACTATCAGTGCACCTGGGCAGCTCAGTTGGTTAAGTCTCTGACTTCAGCTCAGGTCATGATCTCACAGTTTCTGAGTATGAGCCCTGCATCCGGCTCTGTGCTGACAGCTCAGGGCCTGGAACCTGCTTTGGATTCTGTGTCTCCCTCTCTTTATGCTTATCCCCCACTCATGCTCTGTCTCTCAAAAATAAATAAGCATTTTAAAAAATGTAAATATTAGCATATATGCAGATTGTTACTATGAAAAGTCCTAAGGTGCGAAGTTTACCCTCAAATAGCTTAGAAAATCAGAATATAAATAAATAATTCAGGAAAACAAATACAGACTTAAATTTATAACTGTATAGCAACCACACAGGCTTTATTTCATAAAAGGTTTTACATTCATAATTAAACTGAAGATTCTGTTTTGTTTGATATTAACCATGCCTTTTTATTTTCTGTAAGGCTAATGCTTGACAGCTTGGGACACTGCTAACCCTGGAAGAGACCAGACCGTGCTTCCCCACGGTTATAACCTAGATTCCTAGAGATGGGAGATTATCTCCTGATCTGTTGGCCTTACCATACCTGAACAATAATAAAATCTACATTTTAAAATAGTTTTATAGGTGGTTTCATTCTAATTCACAGAATTTACAGTCAAGAAGATTAAAATTAAGTCTTCCCTTATGATATTAATAAATCATAATTAATTTATAATAATAAATGTTTTTTCTTAGAGGCGCTTGAGTAGCTCACTCAGTCGGTTAAGCATCAGGCTTCAGCTCAGGTCATGATCTCAGAGTTTCTGGGTTTGAGCCCCATGGTGGACTCTGTGCTGACAGCCCTGAGCCCAGAGCCTGCCTCAGATTCTACTTCCCTCTCTCTCTGCTCCTCCCCCACTCACTCTCTGTATCTCAAAAATGAATAAATGTTAAAAAAAAAATTTTTTTATACATAAATGCTTTTCTTAATCTTTTCTCTTATTAAACATATCATGCTTCTCTTAAACTAGTTATTTATCTTTGAAATCAATTCATACAAATTCGGAGGAAAAAACACTCAGGAATGTTATTTTATAAAGATCTTACTGTGTTCCAAAAAGTGTGCCAGCCCAGGCAGGTCATCTGGATCAGCAAAACTCCCAACTCCAACACAAAGAGCCGCTGCAGACTGGAGTAAGTAGAACACATACAAATAGTTAGTCAATCCTAAAGGAATAATATGGTCATTCACATATTAAGGATTCACTTGGAGATGGATGTTTCCAACAGAAAGTAACAAAATTCTTTCCCTTGAGTATCAGGAGGAGCAGCAAAGTGAAACTCACCAGAACTGTGTCAGTTTCACCCTGCTGCTCCTCCTCTTCCCATCCTGCCAAATGCTGAACAGGTGCAGACCTAAAGGAAAAAGCAGAAACAGACACACACAAAAAAGGAAAGGGGACTAGCCAGCCCACCCAAGTATCATTTCCTGCCAGCATTTGAGAGTTCTGAACCAAATAGGTTTCCTGATTTATTAGATACTGGAAATCTGCAGAAATAATTTATCTAGGTAGATTATCTCTAAAATTCTCTGAACAATTAAAGACTCTGTGTTCAGCAACTCAGTTACTAGAGGTGAAACTTTTCAGTATGTTGCTCAGAAAATTTTGTTTTTATTAAAACCAGGTAAAAAAATAACATGTCAGGAAACATCTAATAAAGATAATAAGTAAATGGTTAACGTCTTTAACTATTAAAAAACACAGAACTAAACTTTAAAGAGGCTTTTTAGTTCTTCCTATTGATGATATACAGTAGGTATTCTTCCAAAGAGTTTTTAACAAAATGGATGGCCAACAGGTATACCAAACTATGCACTTAAAATGATTAAGGCATACCATTATGTCACTGTAAATTAAAAGATACAGAACAAGAGAGGAAAACAGTCAATTTGAGTACTTGAGAATAAGAAGCTGAATTATTAACTTTCCCCAATTTTGGAAATGTCAGTTTTGAAAGGCTAACATATTTGGTGATATAGACTGTTTTGATAAATGGTTACTCTTCTAAAAAGAGTTTTTAAAAACTAGCATGTACCTGGCATAAAGCCTAACCATGTGTCATAAAAGGAAATATGTTTATAGAAGAACGAAACAGCCTCATTTGATACTGTAAATCCCATTCTGAAGTTATAGGCACATAAACTCAGTTAAAATATAGGGAAATATCCACTTCTTCAAACCACAGTCTAACCTGTTCTGTGAGGTTTAATAGATGCCTAACCTGCTTTCAGCTCCAACTACCCCATAAAGATTTCTTGCTTCGACCAGGGTTGAAGACATTTTTGTATAAGATGACTTAAACCACAGTCTATCAGTCAGCTTTGACCACAGCAAAAACAGGCTCTGCGATTGCTAGAAAAGAAATTCATACTTGATAATTATCTACCCAAGAAATTCATACTGGAGAAATTCATACTTGAGAAATGGCTTAAGAAAACCCTGAACAAATCATAATTCTGTATATAACATACTTAAATTTCAACCTTGTTAGTTTATCAAACCTTTCAGATCAAGAACAACTTCCTTTTGGGAAGATGAAGACGGAGGGGGCTAAAAATGATGCCTCAGGAAAGTAGTTAACTTCTTAATTAGGTAATGTTCTCCAAAAACCTCAAAATTATTTCTTCACACTTCTTTTATTAATTCTCATATTTACCATAAACAAGATCCATTTTTCAAATAAAAATTAAATCATAAAACCACTACAAAACCCTAAACTACTCTTTAAATCACCTCTGATGTAACGATTTCTCTTTTGTAACACTCATTCAATGAATATAAACCATTTCCAATGTTACAATCACAGGATCTTTCCTTTCACTAGTACAACCACTGCATTTGAATAAACAATTTGATTTCATCTTCAAACTACGTTAGGTTCCTGCATTTCTTTCTAATATGATCCAGAACACTAGCAATCAGTATCTTATGAGGGAATATATCAACTGAGTTTTCAGAAAAGAAAGGCAGCATCTGAGCCACTTTTAAATAATCACTAGAATCTGATACTGCTCTTCTAGAAAAGGTAAACATCTGGAGTTTGATCCACCTAAGCAATATAAAACGGGGTACCAAAATACTGGCTGCACACCTTAATTTGTCAAAGGCATTTACAACTCCTATATAAAGCTAAGGTGTTTTACTATATCTTGACAACAAATTTGGCTGTCAAAGCAAGTATTTAATCTTAGAGTTTTGCTTATCAGTTGACAGAAGATATAAAGAAATCCAAAGTATGAAAAAGTTGCTAATAGAGAGGTACAGAAAGAAACTTTTAGACAGGAAATATTCACTTATTAAGTTGTAACATAGCCCATTTTAGAAGTAAAATAGGACCTAAAAATTATGTATATAATCTAGGGACACCGGGCTAGCTCAGTCGGTAAGAGTATGTGATTCTTGAACTCAGGATTTTCAGTTCAAGCCCTATGGAGAGATTACTTAAAGAAAAAAATAAAATCTGAAAAAAAAATAGTTATGTATATAATCTAATTCTTTTATTTTAGAAATGAGAAAATGAAAATGAGAAAATGAAATAAAACCATCCAGATAGAGAGAGAATTAGAGCCAGAATTAGAACTCAGGTTTCTTGACTATCAGTCTTCTTTCCACTCTGTGACTTTCATAGTTCCTTTCTATTATTGCTCTATTTAGAATTATGAGATCTATTTTAAATTAGGGTATTAGTTTCCAATTGATTTATAAAGACCTTAATATAAAGTATAAACTGGCATATGTACATATTTTTTTTTTCTTTTCAGTATTTTGATTTTTTTAACTAAAGTTTTCCAACTAAAACCACTTGTCCTATCATGTTACCCCAAAACAGGCATTACTCATAATCTATATAGCAAGGGGCAAATAGCTTCTTATAAACATGACTCAATCCCCTCAACAACTTAATGAAAAAACTTCTTTAAAAAAAGTAATTTTTCCAGGAAGAGTAACTATCAAAAGGATTTACTTATAACATAACTACACTACCTATATCTCACATCTTTATATCTCTGAGGGCTGATCGCCTTTTGGTAAAATACATTTGACATCTAGATTTCAGTCTTAATAATATGAACTTGTATGTTGAATATATTATCAGTATTCAAGAAACTAGCTTTAACAAACATTTGTTGAGCAATCCCACTGTAAAGGCTCCAAAATAATATCCACTAATATAGGTACTCCCTACTACAAATTGGAGGCATTCTTTTTCGTTGTTGTTTTTTAATGTTGTCAGCACAGGGCCTGATGCAGAGCTTGAACTCACAGACAGTGAGATCATGACCTGAGCTGAAGTCAGACGCTTAACTAACTGAGCCACCCAGGCGGCTCCTGGAGGCATTACTTAAAAGATATCTAGAGAGGAAAATTCTCCTTATCAAGCCCTACTGATATATTTACTTATTTTTATTATACTTGACCTGTGAACCACACAGGTTTGAACTGCCCAGGTCCACTTGTATTTTTTTTTCAATAAATACAATACTGTTAATGTATTTTCTCTTATGATTTTCCTCAAAACATTGTCTCTTGTTAACTTTATTGTAAGAATACAATACATAAGGGGCGCCTGGGTGGCTCAGTCAGTTAAGCATCTGACTTCGGCTCAGATCATGATCTCACAGTTCATGAGTTCAAGCCCCGTGTCGGGCTCAGTGCCGACAGCTAGCTCAGAGCCTGGAGCCTGTATCGGATTCTGTGTCTCCCTCTCTCTCTGACCCTCCCCTGTTCACGCTGCCTCTCTCTCTCTCAAAAATAAATAAAACATTAAAAAAAAATTTTTTAAGAATATAATACATAATACATATCACATACAAAATATGTGTTAATCAGCTGTTTGTTACCAGTAAGTTTTCCAGGGAAAAGTAAGCTGTTAGTAGTTAAGTTTTAGGGGAATAAAAAGTTATACATGGATTTCCAAATACACAGGAGGTTCGGATCCCTAAACTCCACACTCAAGAGTCAACTGTATATACACTAAGTTCAACTGCCCATTTTTATTTCAATTCTTCCAACTTACTTGGCACTTTCCCATAAAAAAAGAAAAAAAAAACACGTGAAATTACTAAACAGAAATTATCCATGAGGATGCTTAGAACCATAGGCCCAGGTAAGAAATCTACACTACCTTGTTCTTTTCTCTTTCCAGTCTCTCCAAAGATAATATACTCTTATCCCTCTATTCGAAGCTAAGAATTACACACATCCTCAAATATTACCAGTGATAACCTCTGAGACTTATAAGTGATCATTACATTTTGGTTTTTCTTTATTTTCCATTCATTTCTATAATAAGCTTTTATACTTTCCGAATCAGAGCAAAATGTTTTTTTAATATTATTCTTATACAGAACAAGTAGAAATTTACTAAAGATCAAAAGATAAATACATATACTTCTTTTCTGACATTAAGAAATAAAATATGAACTTATGACTTATCCCAAAGAATTCCCAAATCAGAAAAAGACATAATAATAGACATGATTCACACCTGTTTTTCAGTGGTTTTCTTTCTAGCTTCTGTCCTCTCTTCTAATTCTTCCAATTCATTATCCTCAGTATCAAGATCATCATCATCATGTTCATCGTCATCAAACTCATCTTCATCATCAAAACCCTCTTCATCATCATCTTCTATTTCAGCTCCAGAATCTTCATCATCATCATCATCATCATCATCGTCGTCGTCTTCGTCGTCATCTTCTTCCTCCTCCTCTTCCTCTTCATCATCTGTTCCATCTCCTGTTTTACCTTCCATATTACTTAGGTCTGAAATCAAAAGTGCCTGCAAGCCATTCCGTAATTTGATGTATCTAAAAAACAAACCAAAAAAGACACACAAACGTTTTGAGTCAGCTATTCATTACATTACACAAACACAAGTAATCATCTTATAGAATTTAAAAAACAAACAAACAAAAAAACCACAGGCTTGAACTCACAAACTGTGAGATTACAACCTGAGTCAAAGTCAGTCGCTTAACTGACCGAGCCACCCAGGTGCACCATACTTTTATCAGACAAAATGGACTTCAAACAAAGAAAGTCATTATATAACGATAAAGGTGTCTGTTCATCAAAAAATGTAACAGTCGTGGGGCGCCTGGGTGGCTTAGTCGGTTAAGCGTCCGACTTTCACTTAGGTCATGATCTTGCGGTTCGTGGGTTTGAGCCCCGCGTCGGGCTCTGTGCTGACTGCCAGCTCAGAGCCTGGAGCCTGTTTCAGTCTGTGACTCCCTCTCTCTCTGACCCTCCCCTGCTCACACTGTCTTTCTCTCTCTCTCCTAGAAATAAATAAAAATATAAAAAAAAAAAGTAACAGTCGTAAATATGTGTGCTCCCAACACCCAAGCAACAAAATGTATTAAGTAAATAATAACAAATCTTATGGGAATAATAGACAATAATACAGTAATTATAGGGGACTTCAATACCCCACTATCAGCAATAGACAAATTATACACAAAGACAATAAACAAGGATTTCCATTCAAATTGAACCACACTTAAAAACAAATGTACTCAATAGACATACAGAACATTCCATCCAACAGCAGCACAATACACATTCTTGTAAAGTGCACATAGAACATTCTCCAGGACAGGTCATATGATAGGCTATAAGACAAATCTTAGCAAATTTAAGATTGAAATCTACCAACTGTTTTCTCTAACTGCAATGGTATGAAACTACTCACTGACAGCAAAAGGAAAGTGAGAAGATCTACAAAATTGTAGAAACTAAACAACATACTTCTAAACAGTAAGTCAGAAGAAATCAAGAGAGAAATAAAATATCATCTCAAAACAAATGAAAATGGAAATACAACATATTAAATACCATGGGACACAGCACAAACTATTCTGAGAGGACAGTTTATTGCAATAAATACATGTAATAAGAAATCAGAATGATCTCAAACAACCTAATTTTGAACCTCAAGAAACTAGAAAATAACAAATTAAGCCCAAAGTTAGCAGAAGGAAGGAAATAACAAAGATCACAGCAGAAAAATATGAAATGCCAATAAATTACCTAACCTGGAAGAAATGGATACATTTCAGAAATGCACACCTATCAAGACTGATTCAGGAAGAATACAAAATCTGAACAGACCAATAACAAAGAGATTGAATCAGTAATAAAAACTCCCAACACAAAAAACTCCAGGACCAGACAGAATCACTGGAGAATTCTACCAAACATTAAAGAAGAATTAACCCTCAAAGCCTCCTCAAATTCTTTTAACATAACAAGGATGAGGGAACACTTCCAACCCCATTCTACAAACCTACCATTACTGATACCAAAATCAGATAAGGATATTACAAGAAAAGAAACTTATAGACCAATATCCCTAATGAATAGATGCAAAAAGTCTCATCAAAATATTAGCAAACTGGTTCAAGAATACAATAAAAGGATTATACACCATGACTAAATGGAAGCTATTCCTGGGATGCAAGGGAGATTCAATACATGCAAATCAAGAAATGTAACACATCACATCAATAAAATGAAAGACAAAAATCACATGATAATTTCCATACACACACAAAAAGCACTGTGTATTATTTACATAAAATATCCTCTCCTGATAAAAATGGGCATTGAAGGAACATATCTCAAACTAATAAGGGCCACATGTAACAAACTCACAGCTAACGTTACAGGCATACCTCTGAAATACAGTAGATCAATCCCAAACCACAATAAGGTAAATATCACAATAAAGCAAGTCAAATGAATTTTTTGTTTCCCAGTGCATATAAAAGTTAGATTTACACTACACTGTAGCCTATTAATAGCATTATGTCTAGAAAAAAATGTATATGCCTTAATTAAAAATATTTTATGGCTAAAAAAAGAAAAAGCTAATCATCTGAGCTTTCAGTAAATCATAATCACTGATCACAGATCACCATAATATAATAATGAAAACGTTTTAAACTTGTGAGAATTATCAAAATAGGACACAGAAACATGAAGTGAGCAAATGCTATTGGAAAAACGGCAATGAAAGATTTGCTTGACACAGAGTTGCCACAAACCCTCTATTCGTAAAAAATGCAGTATCTGTGAAGTACAATAAAATGAGGTGTATCTGTATACTCAATGGAGAAAAATTGAAAGTATTTCCTCTAAGGTTAGAAACAAGGATGTCCACTCTCACCACTTCTATTCATTATAGCACTAAAGCCCGAGATAGAGCAATTAGGGAAGACACAGATAAAAAAGGTATCCAAATCAAAAAAGAATAATTAAAAATTACCACTATATGCTGATGATATGATCCTAGAGAAAATCCCAAAAAATCAATCCAAAAACTGCCAGTAAACTGACAGGCCACAAATCAATATATAGAAATTAACTACATTCCTTTACAGCAATGATGAAGCACCTGAAAAAGAAATAAAGAAAACGATCCCATTTACAGTAGCATCAAAAACAATAAAATACTTAAGAATAAATTTAAGCAATGAAGTGAAAGATCTGTACAAAAAAAACAATACTTTGCTCAAAGAAATTTTAAAAGATGCCAATGGAAAGCCATTCAATGTTCATGGATCAGAATTAATATTGTTAAAATGGCCATACTACCCAAAGCCATTTATATACTCAAGGCAATCCCCTTCAAGTTTCCAAGGCATTCATCACAGAAATAGAAGAAACAATCCTAAAATTTGTGTGGAACCACAAAAGACTTTGAATAGACAAAGCAATCCTGAGAAAAAAGAACAAAGGCAGATGTATCATACTTCTGGATTTCAAACTATACTACAAAGCCATAGTAATAAAAAATAGTATAATACTGGCACAGAAATAGACACATCAACCAGTAGAACAGAATAGAGAGCCCAGAATTAAATCCCTGAATATATGGTCAACAACACTCAACAAAGGAGCCAAAAATACCCAATGGGGAAAGGATAGTCTCTTCAGCAAATGATGCTATAAAAACTGAAGAAACATGCAGAGCAGTGAAATTGGACCCCTACCTCAACACCACTCACAGAAATTGAAATCAAAGACTTAAATGTAAGACCTGATAACATAAAATTCCTAGAAAAAAGGTAGGAAAGAATTTCACCAATACTGGTCTTGGCAATGGTTTTTCTTCTTCTTCTTCTTTTTTTACATCTATTTATTTATTTAAGTAATCTCTACACACAACATGGAGCTCAAACTCATGACCCCGAGATCAAGAGTTGCACATTCCACTGACTAAGCCAGCCAGAAGCCTCCCTGGCAATGATTTTTCTAAGACAACGCCAATGCACAAACAACAAAAGCAAACAACAAATGGGACAAAAACAAACCCAAAACATTCTGCACAGCCCAAGAAACAATTAACAATTAACCTACAGGAGAAAATTTTTACAAACCATATACTGAATAAGGGGTTAATATCCAAATATACAAAGAACAGGGTCAACTTAATAACAAAAACAATTCCATTTAAAAATGGGAAGAAGAACTAAAGAGATACTTTTCCAAACAGAACATCAAAATGGCCAACAAATACATGAAAAGATGCTCAACATCATAGTTATCAGGGAAGTACAAATAAAAACCACAATAAGTTATTACCTCGCACCTGTTTGAATAGTGATCATTAAGAAGACAAAATACAAATGGTGGAGAGAATATGGTGAAAAGAAAACCCTTAACATTGTTGGTAGGAATACAAATTGGCCCAACTACTATGAAAAACAATATGGAGGTTCCTCTACCATGAAATCCAGCAATTCTACTTTTGGGTATATAACCAAAGGAAACAAAAGGAGGAATTCAACAAGATACATCCACTGCCATGTTTACTGCAGCATTATTCATAACAGCCAAGATATGGAAATAATCCAAATGTCCATCAAGGGATGAATGAATAAAGGAGATGTGATATGTACACAGAATGGAATATTCAGCCATGAGAAAGGACAAAATGGATAGACGTTGAGTACATTATACTAAATGAGGTAAGTCAGAGGAAAAAAACAAGTACTGTACGATATCACTTATATGTGGTATCTAAATAGGTTAAACCTGTAAAAAAGAGAATAATGGTGGTTGTCAGAGGATGGGGGTTAGAGATGGCAAGTAAGAGTTACAGCGTTTAAGGGAACAACGTTATAATGAGTAGCAAATAAGCCACAGTGATTTTACTCACAGTATAATGAATATAGACAAAAAATACTGTACTATAATTATGTAATGCGCCAAATCTCACTATATTAGCAATCATATTACAATACAAAAATGTATCAAAGTAACATGCTATATGCCTTAAACTTACACAATGTTACATACCAAGTTTATTCAATAAAAAAAGAAACAGTCAATCTAGCAGAAACTGGAAAGAATAATGTGCAAAGAAAGATGACTTAAGATGAAAGACTGAACATATAGATTTATCTACTTTCATACCAAAAATCATATTTAAAAAACAAAAAAAGTTGTAGTTATATTTCATTTTGGTTTTGAGAATAAAATCATGACAGACTCAGAAAATAGAAAAGGACACTGTTAGCAGATCAGAAATTTTTAGAAATTATTAGAAGATAATATGTAAATTTAAGTAGACTAATGGAAAAAACAGTAAAGAGAACTGCAGGCCTACCTAAATATAAGTGAGAAGACATTAGTTCTTCCCAAGAAGCTCTGGAAGAACCCTAAACTCCAGACCAAACAATGAAAGTAGGGAGAGTCTCAGGGCAAGAAGCTCAATTATCCATTGAAATGGAAACAACCTAAATGTCTACTGACAGCAGAATGGAAAAACTGTGGTATGTTCACAGAATGTATTTCTTTTTCACATAATGGAATATTATAATACAGGAAAATACATAATCCAACAAAAAGCTACAAATGTGGTAAATCTTAAAAATATATTAAGTGTACAGGTACCTGGGTGGCTCAATCGGTTAAGCGTCCAACTCTCAGTTTCAGATCAGGTCATGGGATTCTCTCTCTCTCCCTCTCTCTGCCCCTTACCCTCCACACTCTCTTGATCTCTCTCTCTCTCCAAATACATAAGCAAGCTTAAAAAAAAAAAAAATAGAGGCATGTGGGTGGCTCTATCAGTTAAGCATCTGACATCAGCTCAGATCATGATCTCACGGTTGGTGAGTTCGAGCCCCACATAGGGGCTCTGTGCTGACAGCTCAGAGCCTGGAGCCTGCTTCAGATTTGGTGTCTCCCTCTCTCTCTGCCCCTCCCCTGTTCATGCTCTCTCTCTCAAAAATAAAACATTTTTTAAAAATTAAAAAAATATATGAGTGTAAAAAGCAGATCACAAAGGACTATATACCATATGAATATCATTTATAGAAAAAACAAAGGAAAAGTAAAGACTATATTGTTTAGCTATACACATACATGCGATAAAACTTCTTTTTAAACAAAAGAATGATAAACACAAAATTCAAAATAGTCATGAGGGCAAACAACATGGGAGGGTAGAGGAAGAGCATGGGGTGGAAAAATGAAGTAGATCTTAGGGGTTTTTTTGTACTTTTAATTCTTTTAACCTTTATTTTTGAGAGACAGAGAGACAGAGCATGAGCTGGGGAGGGACAGACAGAGAAGGAGACACAGAATCTGATGCAGGTGCCAGGCTCTGAGCTGTCAGCACAGAACCTGATGCAGGGATTGAACTCCCAAACTGTGAGATCATAACCTGAGCTGAAGCAGGATGCTTAACAGGCTCTGAGCCACTCAGGTGCCCCTGAATTCAGTAGATCCTAGTCTTCAATTGAGTAATAGGTTATTCATTTTTGGGTTTATTATGTACCATAAAAGCTGCATGTTCTCTTTTATATATATTAAATATTACAGTCTTATAAATTTCTTAAGTGACAAAGGAATTTCATTCAGTAATAACTAGGCCAATCAGATCATGCTCCTCTGTGCCAAATAATCAACCCAACAGCAGTAGGATATATTAAAATCAAAGAGCTATTTTCTAAGAATGTGAACAATCTGTCAAGAAATGAATCCTAGGATAAATCTTAAGAGACACAATCTTCGAAAAGCAGACAAAGGCATGTTAAAAAAAAAAAAATCGGAGGCGAGGGGGATGGGACACCCTGAATAGCCTTTGTAAAGTGCTTTTTTTTTTTTCTGGCTTAAAATTTTCAAAACCAGAAAAAGGGTGGGAGTATTCTACTTTCAAAATAATCCTAAGCATTCCACTTTCAAGACAGATCACAGGAAGCCTGGGTAGCTCAGTGGGTTAAGCATCCAACTCTTTGATTTCGGCTCAAGTCACGGTCTCCCAGTTCCTGAAATTGAGCCCTACATCAGGCTCCACACTAACAGCATGGAGCCTGCCTGAGATACCTTTGCTCCCTCTCTGTCCCTCCCCTCGTGCACATGCTCTTTCTCTGTCTCAAAATAAACAAACTTAAAAATCTATCCTCAGCAGCCTGAAAAAGCAGATCAGGTGTGTTATGGGCTAAATTATGTTCTCCCAAAGTCATATGTTGAGGTCCTAACCTCTAGTACCTCAGACTGCAACTATATTTAGAAATAGGACATATAAAGGGACATAACTAAGTTAAAATGAGGTCTTTGGGGTGAACCCTAAACCAATTGGACTTATAAAACATTATACTTATAATATTTATAAGATAAAGACATTTGGACACAAAGACACCAGATGTATGTACACAGATGAAAGGTCACATGAGGACAGAACAAGAAGGCAGCCACCTGTAAGTCATAGAGCCTCAGAAGACACCAAACTACTGACACTCTAATCTTGGGACTTCTAGCTTCCAAAATTGTAAGAAAGTAAATTTCTGTTGTTTAAGGTACCCAGTCTGTGGTACTTTGTCAGAGCAACCCTAATAACTGACACAAGGCACTTCCCTTTTCAAAAAACCCATCAATGGATTTCTTGTCAGACTTGCAATAAAATCCAAAATCCTTACCAGAACCTAGAAAGCTCCACATAATCTGTCTACCCACTACCTCTCCAACCTGCTTTCCCACCATCCTTCCTTCATCTTTTTTGCTCTAACCAAATGACTCTTATTTCAAGAACATTCCAAACAAGGCTCTCATACTAGGGCCTTTGGGCTTGCTACTCCCTCAGTCCTAAGGCTCTAACCCAAGCATAGTATTTGCATGGCTGTTCCACAGCAAGTCTTTGCTGAAATGTCCCCTTTTCAGAAACTTTCTCTGACCACACTATCTAAAATAGCACCCCAATCTCTATGCTCTTTTATCCTGCTTTACTTTTTTCTCAACAGTTGGTTCTCTCTTTTCTTCCTTCCTACCTTTTATCCCTCCCTTCTTCTTCCCTTCCTTCCTTCCTTTCTATTGTCCACACTTTTAGAATGTTAGTTCTGAGGGCAGAGCTCTTCTTTTTCTTCACAGCCATATCCCCAGCACCAGAGACATTGCTTGGCACTTAGGAACCATTTAAAGATTTGTTGAATGAACAGAAGAAGGTTAATGCCCGATACATGGTAGGTACTAAATATCTGCTAAATGAAACAAAATATCAGAAAAAAATCTAACATCTAGTTTTATAGAAACAAATAAAAGCATGTGTACAGGGGGCACCTGGGGTGGCTCAGCTAGTTAAGCCTCCAACTCTCGATTTCAGCTCATGTCAGGATCTCACAATTTGTGGAATCAAGCACCATGTCAGGCTCTGCACTGAGCATGGAGCCTACTTGGTCTCTCTCCCTCTTTCTCTAACCCTTTCCCTTTTACTCTCTCTAAATAAAAAAAAAAAGTATACACCTGTACACATTAAATGTATATAAAGGTATAACAAAAGAATTAAAAGAATAGAAACCAAATGTAACATACATATGTAAGGAGAGGAATAAAAGTAGAGCAGAATACAAAGAATTTCCATGCTTTATAATTTCTCTATAGTCTATCACTTCTGTACTTTTTCAATCTTTTGTAATAAAAGT
Source organism: Hyaena hyaena (assembly GCF_003009895.1). Taxonomy (NCBI): domain Eukaryota; kingdom Metazoa; phylum Chordata; class Mammalia; order Carnivora; family Hyaenidae; genus Hyaena; species Hyaena hyaena. The sequence goes on along the minus strand of NW_024080637.1, from coordinate 8,617,612 downwards.
ATGTTCAATTATTATTTATAAATAAAAATAAATTAATAAAATTCCAAAACCCTCGAGTCAACAAATTAAGAACACATATACACACAAAGCTCTTAGCTTTATAAAGGGTTATCTTTCATAAATCAACATCAAATCCATTTAATGAGCCATGGGGAAAATAATGCTCTTTATCATCACTTTTATTCAACACTGTATTGGAAGTTCTAATCAATGAAAAAAGATCCATTAAATAAATAAATAAATAGGAATTATGAGGCAAAAATATTGAAAGCTAAAATAATTCACTGCAAAATATATGATTACCTAGAGAACGCAAGAATTTAGAAAAACAAAACAAGGAGCACTAGGTGGCTCACTGGCTTAAGCATCCAACTATTGATTTCATCTCAGGTCATGATCTCAAGGTCCTGAGACTGAGCCCTGCATCCGGCTACACAGTGGGCATGGAGCCTGCTTGAGATTCTCTCTCTCCCTCCCCCTATACCTCTGCCTCTCTCTCTCTCTCTCTCTCAAAAGAAAAAAATGTATATATTAGTATGAAACAGAGTTGCACAAAGTATCCAAATCAAGAACCATGAACAAAAAAATCGTGAATTTTCCTGTTTATCAAATGTAACCAATTAAAATGAGATTTAAATATAAGACTCCATTCACAAAAACAACAGAAACTATAAATACCTAAATATATACTTATTAACAATAGTTAACATATTGTGTTGACTTACAGGTCTTAACAATGTAATCTTCACAATAACTCTAATGAGTTGTTATTATTCCCATGTTATATATGGATGAAGAAACTAAAGTATTAAAAGGAGTTTTTATTTGCCCAAGCTTAGCACACACTGAACCCAAATAACCTGGCACTAGTATTCATTCTTTTCACTACTACTCAACACAATTAACATGAAGAAAAGTAGAAAACTGCAGAAGAAAATAAAAGACATGACTAGTCATACCATGCTGGTGAATGAGAACACCCAATATTGTAAAGATATAAATTCTTTCCCATATGAAATCTATAAATTCAAGGCAATTCCAGTAAGAAAAATCCCAAGATTTTTTGTGGAACATGACATACATGCTGATTCTAAAACTCATGGGGACAAGAGTCATAAAAAAGGCAAGAACAGTCTGAAAAGGGAAAATGAGAGGGAACAGCCTTACCAATTATAAAAATATAAATTTTTAAATGAATTAAAATCAAACAGTCTACTGGTACAGGAACACTTACAGATCAATGAAAAGACATTCTAGAAACAGCAGTGTTTATAAGACTGCTGCAACACCCTGTTTTGTGATTCATAAATGATGCTAAAACAATTAATTCATTTAACGAGGGGAAAAAAAAAACATATCTACCTCCTTACACTCAACACATAAATTTCAGAGATTATAGAACTAAACGGAAAAAATGTTCTAAAAGTATCTTCTTTTTTTTAATGTTTACATTTGAAAGCACACATGCATGCAGGGGAGGGGCAAAGAGACAGGGAGCAGATCCGAAGCGGACTCTGCCCTGTCAGCACAGAGCCAGATGCAGGGCTCAAACTCAGAAATCATGAGAACAAACCCTGAGCCAAAGCCAGATGCTAAACCGACTGAACCACCCAGGTACCCCTAAAAATATTTTTTTAATGTTTATTCATTTTGAGATAGAGAGAGAGAAAGAGGCAAAGAGGAGAGACACAGGGACAGAGAGAGACAGAGAATCCCAAGCAGGCTCTTCACTGGCTCAATCTCACACACTGTGAAATCATGACCTGAGCCAAAGTCAGATGCTTAACCGACACTTAACCAACTGAGCCACACAGGCGCCCCTAATTTAAAACTTTTTCAAACAAAGCATCATAAACAAAACAAAGAGCAAACTGCATACAGGCATACCTTGGAGATACAGGCTCAGTTCCAGATCCCATAATAAAGCAAGTATTACAATAAAGCGAGACAAATAAATTTTGTTTCCCTATACATGTAGGCTATGTTTACTGCTATCACCTATTAAGTGTGCAACAGCATTGTCTAAAAATATGTATATACCTTAATTTAAAAAGACTTCAAGGCTAAAAAATAATCATCACCCAAGCTTTCAGGGAGTCGTAATCTTTTTGCTGGTCTTGCTTCAATGTTCATGGCTGCTGACTGATCATGATGGTGGCTGTTAAAGGATGGGTTGGCTGTGGCAGTTTCTTAAGACAACAATAAAGTTGATTCTGCATCAAATGACTCTTCCTTTCACAAAAAATTTCTCTGCAGCATGCAATGTTTGACAATATTTTACCCACAGAACCTTTTTTTTTTAAATTTTAATGTTTATTTTTATTTTTGAGAGAAACAGAGACAGTCCAAGTAGGGGATGGTCAGAGAGAGAGAGAGACACAGAATCGGAAGCAGGTTCCCTCTGAGTTGTCAGCACAGAGCCTGACGCAGGGCTTGAACCCATGAACCATGAGATCATGACCTGAGCCAAAGTCAGATGCTTAACCAACTAAGCCACCCAGAAGCCCCTATCCACAGAACTTCTTTAAATTAGAATTAATCTTCTCAAACCCAACTACTGCTTTATCAACAAAGTTTATATAATAATCTAAATCCTTTGTTGTCTTTTCAATAATCTTCATAGCATCTTTACCAGGAATAGATTCCATCTCAAGAAACCACTTTCTTTGCTCATCCATAAGCAGCTCCTCATTCATTCAAGTTTTATGATAAAGTTGCAGCAATTCAGTCACACTTTAGCCTCCACTTCTAATTCTCTTGCTCTTTCTACCACATCTGCAGTTATTTCCTCCACAGAAGTCTTAAACCCCTCAAAGTCATCCATGAGTGCTGGAATCAACTTCTTCCAAAATCCTGTTCATGTATTTGCAGTTACTTTGACCTCTTCCCATGAATCACAAATGTTCTCAATGGCATCTAGATGGTGAATCCTTTCTAGCAGGTTTATTTACTTTTTGCCCATATCCAAAGGAGGAATCACTATCTATGGCAGATATAGCCTTACAAAATGTATTTGTTAAATAATAAGACAAGTCAAAATTACTCTTTGATCCATGAGCTGCAGAATGGATGCTGTGATATCAACGCGTGAAAACAACATTGATCTCACTGTACATCTCCATCACAGCTCTTGGTGACTAAGCGCATTGACAACGAGCAATAATATTTTTATTTTTTTACTGTATGTTTATTTTTGAGAAAGAGAGAATGCAAGTGCACACAACCAGGGGAGGAGCAGAGAGAGAGGGAGACAGAGAATCCCAAGCAGGCTCGCACTGTTAGTGCAAAGCCCAACAGGGAACTCTAACTCACGAAATAGGATATCATGACCTGGGCCAAAGTCGTATGCTCAATCAACTGAGCCACCCAGGCACCCCAGTAATATTTTTTAAAAATAATAATAAAATTAAATGAGAAGTAATTTTTTGAAAGAAATCTTTTCTTTTTTCCCCCTGAGCAGGTCTCAAAAGTAAGCTTAAATATTCAGTAAGCCATGTTGTAAATAGATGTGTTATCATCCAGGCTTTGCTGTTCCATTTATAGAGCAGAGGCAGAGTGGATTAAGCACAATTCTTAAGGGCCCTAGGATTTTCAGAATGGTAACTGAGAACTGGCTTCAATTTAGAAATCACCAGCTGCATTAGCGCCTAATATGAGAGTCAGCTTGTCCTTTGAAGCCAGGCACTGACTTCTCTATAGCTATTAAAGTCCTAGATGGCATCATCTTCATCTATATTGAAAATATTTAATGTAGGCACTTTCATTAATTATTTTAGTTAGATCTTCTGGATAACTTGTTGCAGTTTCTACATCTTGCTACTTCACCTTGCACTTTTATCTTATGGAAACAGCTTCTTTCTTTAAACTTCATAAGCTAACCCTCTCCTAGCTTCAAAATTTTCTTTTGCAGCTTCCTCACTCCCCTCAGCCTTTATAAAATTGAAGAAAATCAAGACCTTGTTTTGGATTAGGCTTTGATTTAAGGAAATAGTCTATCCAAACCATTCAAACTTTCTCCCTTATCAGGCTGTTTTGCTTCCTAAAGTAGTACTTTTAACTGCATTCACAATTTGGCTAACTGGCTTAAGAGATCTAGCTTTCAGTCTATCTCAGTTTTTAAATTTTTTTAATGTTTATTTTTGAGAGAGAAAAAGACAGAGTGAGAGCAGGGGAGGGGCAGAGAGAAAGGGAGAAAGAATCTGAAGCAGGCACCAGGCTCTGAGCTGTCAGCACAGAGCCCAACACAGGGCTCAAACTCATGAGCCGTAAGACCATGACCTGGCCCGAAGTTAGCTGCTTGACCGAGCCACCCAGGTGCCCCAGTCCGTTTTTGACATGACTTCCTCAATAAGCTTAATCACTTCTAGCATTTGACTTAAAGTAAGAGATACAAGGCTCTTCCTTTCACTTGTACACTTAACTGTAGAGTTATGAATTGGCCTAATGTTCATACTGTTACATCTCAGGGAACAGGAAGCCCAAGGAAGAGAGAGGCAGGTGAAAGACCAGTCAGTGGACTAGTCAGAACATACAACATTTACCAACTAAGCTTGCCATCTGATATGGCCACACTTTGTGGCATCCCAAAGCAATTACAACAGTAAAGATAACTGATCACAGATCATCATAATGTAATAATAATAAAAGTCTGAAATACCATGAGAATTACTGAAATGGGGCACAGAGACACAAAGTGAGCGAATGCTGCTAGAAAATGGTGCTGAAAGACTTGATTGACAAAGGGTTGCCACAATCTTTCAATTTGTAAAAAAAAAAAAGCAGTATCTATAAGGTACAAAAGCACATTAAAATGAGGTATGCCGGGGCACCCGGGTGGCTTAGTTGGTTAAGCGTCCGACTTTCACTTGGGTCATGATCTCGCGGTTCGTGGGTTTGAGCCCCGCGTCGGGCTCTGCGCTGACTGCCAGCTCAGAGCCTGGAGCCTGTTTCAGTCTGTGACTCCCTCTCTCTCTGACCCTCCCCTGCTCACGCTGTCTCTCTCTCTCTCTCTCCTAGAAATAAATAAAAAAAAAACATTAAAAAAAAAAATTTAAAAAAAATAAAAAAATAAAATGAGGTATGCCTGTGCTGAAAGAAAATGTCAACAATATATAAAAGTTCCTTCACATCAATGAGCAAAGAAACAAAACTACGGAAAACAGGTCTTATTTTTTATTTTTTTTTTTATTTATTTTTTGGTGAGAGAGTGAGCATGAGCAGGGGCAGAGAAAGGGAAAGAGAGAATCCCAGGCAGGCCCGATGCAGGGCTCAAACTCACAAACCATGAGATCATGACCTGAGCCAAAATCAAGAGTTGGATGCTCAACTGACAGCCACCCAGGTGCCCAAGGAAAACATGTTTTACAAAGATATACAAATATTTCAAGAAGAACTACAAGACATCCAATAAAATGATGCTGAAACTCACTAGAAATCAAAGATAACCAAATTAAAACAAAAATAAATTTTTTGTCTAGCAAATTAGCTAAATAAATAAAAATTACTGCTATCTAATAGCAGTAATGACAAGGGGAGAGAATATTCTCACCTTGTGGCAACCCTGTTTGTGGGAAATGGGTTCTGCTTACATAAATGGGTTACAAAAAAGCGCCCAAGGTTAGGTAGCAAGATACTGTAATGGAATCACGAGTGAAATTACTTTCCATCTAACGTCAATATACTATTGTACTTTGATCACAAATTCCACTTGCCCCCCCACCCAGACCCTTTGCTTCTTACATATCCAAGTTAATGATTACTGATTGTTTTCCCCACATTTACGTATGTAAATCTTGTTTTCTTTACATTCACCACATGAGTAATAATCTTGTAAGCTCAATAAATACAGATAAAACCCCTGTTCACCACTCTTGTCTTCTCCCAGACATTTGTCTCTCTCATATTCAATTCTGCCTCCACTCTCTTGCTGGACTCCTAGTCTGCAACATTGTTTATAAATCTCAATTGGTATAGTGTTTTTATAGGGAAATATGGCTATACCTATTTTCTTAAAAGGTGAGCTCTATATACTTCTAATCTTGTAATTTTGTTTCAAGGTATCTTATGAAAACATTCATATACTTCATAAAGATATGTCAACAGTGTTCACCAAAGCAACATTTGATAGAGAAAAACTGGAAATTACCCAAATGTCTACAGATAAATGAATGTGAAAATAAATTATCCTAAAGCCATAAAATAGCATATTACTTAGCCCTCAAGATCTCATTTTCTCATATAGAGAGAAAACAGTGATGCACGTTCTAGCCTAAATTGCTATGTTTAGGCCTAGATAGTGCTAAATCCTTTTAGGTCAAAAAGGATACTTGGAGGGCTAACTGTGTAGTTACATTAACTTGTCATTACTTCCCCCCAAACAATAGTCTCAAATACTTACATGTATATAAGATGTCACCTATCTCTAAGAAAACTTCTCCTCCTCTAGCTTATTCAATTTGTTTTCCTTTGATTTCATTCTCCCACTGCTCCTGTACTGACACTGAAGACTGAAGTAGATGATATTATTTTCTCCTTCATAAAGTATCCAGCCACTCACTTTTATTTGTTCCATAACAAGCTAACCTTTTGTTAGGAAGCCCACTTTCACTCACTAAAATTACCAGTTAAGAGCTTACATATTTAAATCCAAAAATACTTGAGACCACATGGTGAAGATAGGGAGGGTGGTGACGAGTTACATAGTTGCAAAGTAAGCCCTCCCAAATACCCTTTTTTTTATTTTTTAAGTTTATTTATTTATTTTGAGAGAGAAAGAGACAGAATAAAAGGGGGAGAGGCAGAGGAGAGAGAGAGAGAGAGAGAGAGAGAGAGAATCTCAAGCAGGCTCTGCACTGTCAGCACAAAGCCCAATGCAGGGCTCAAACTCATGAACTGTGAGATCATGCATGACCTGGGCTGAAACCAAGAGTCAGACACTTAGCCAACTGAGCCACCCAAGTGTCTGTCCCACAAATATCCTCTTTTAACCTAAAGAGATTTAGCACTGTCTGTTTAGACCTAGAATTAACAATTTGAGGTTAGAGCCTTTATCATTAATTACAGCATATTTGGAATTTTAGACATCTTTGCAGTTGAAAACTACATGCTTGGTCTAAGAAATCAATAAAAGCACTAAAAAAGTTTTAAAAAAATCAAATCCCTGTTTACCCTCGCCTATAATTCTAGGCCAGCTGTAACTTTTGAGTTATAACAGCCCACATACTAAAACTGATATGACTGGCCTGAGTCAACTAAAGCCTTCTTACCCAAGCAGCATTAGTTTAAAGCTAACCATACAACTGTTGTTGTTGTTGTTGTTTTTAAGGGAGGTAGGGGCGTGGGGAGAGACCTACATGGTACAATACAGTTCTTGCAAATAACCGAGCTCAAAAACCTCATGTCTCTTTACTTGTTAAAACACAATACCAAGCTACTCTATTTAGGATGCATCAGAGGTACATTTTGCTCCCCAAATGGCAGTCCTTCCCCATTTCTCAAGGTTCCTCATCAACTGAAGAGCTGTTAGGTTATTAGTTGTGACTGATTATTTTTAAAATGGCCCCAATTATTGACATAGCTAATATTCCCACAAGAGTCAGAGACTATTTCTCCCGATCCCTTAAATCTAGGCTAGTTTTGTAAATTTTGTTCTATATGTTGTGGTGAAATTGATGTGTAAGTCCTGGAACCTAGGCCTCAAGATGTCCTGCAGCTTCTGCCTTTACTCTCTTGGGACTCAGATGCCATGTAAAGTAGTACAAGCCAGATTGAATACTGAAAGATTTTGTGCAGAGAGAAGGTCCACTTTCTCGTTGTCTTCACTAAGGCCCCAAATATGTGACTGAAGCCATCTTAGATACTCTAGCTCCACTCAACCTACTGAATGAATGCAGCACACAAGTGACCCCAGGCACAAAAGAGGGCCTAGCTATCCCACAGAATTTTAAGAAATAATAAATCATTGTTGCCCTGAGCCACTTAAATTGTGAGGTAGATTGTTACACAACAATACCAATATAGTGGGAGAAAAATGGTTGAGCAACACCACTTCTGGATATAAAGCAGGGACTCAAACAGGATTTGTAAATCAATGTTCAGAGCAGCATTATTCACAAAAGCTAAAAGGTGCAAACAACGCAATGTCTGTCATTGGATGAACAGATAAACAAAATGTGGTAAATGCATACAATGGAATATTATTCAGCTTTAAAAAAGAAAGAAATTCTGGGGCACCTGGGTGGTTCAGTTGGTTAAGCGTCCCACTTGGGCTCAGGTCATGATCTCATGGTTCATGGGTTCATGGGTTCAACCCCCATGCTGGGCTCTGTACTGACAGCTCAGAGCTTGGACCTGCTTCAGATTTGGTGTCTCCCTTTTTCTCTGCCCCTCCCCCATTCAAATTTTTTTTTCTCTCTCTCTCTCCCCCTTTTTCTCAAAAATGAATAAACCTTAAAAAAAATTTTAATAATACAAAAAAGGAAAGAAATTCTTACACAGGCTACAACATGGATGAATTCTGAAGATATGCTAAGTGATATAAGGCAGATAGAAAAGAACAAATATTGTATAATTTCACTTACATGATGTACCTAGAGTAGCCAAATTCACCACAAGAAAGTAGAATGGTAGCTAACAGGGTTTGGGAGGGAGGAGGAAATGGGGAGTTATTGTTTAATGAGTTCGGAGTTTCAGCCTGCAAAGAGGAAAAGTCCTGGAGATGAATGGTAGTGATCGCTACACAACAATATAAATGTACTTAATGCTACTTAACTATACACTTAAAAATGGTTAAAATGGTAAATTTTGCTATGTATAGTTTACCAGGTTTTTAAAAAGCACCTCTCTTCCCCACTTGATTTCATAATCAAACAAGAGAAAGATACAGAGAATAGATAAATGAAGAAGAAAATGTCAGCTTTATCTTTGATAAAAAGGTAGGATGGAGAATGTGGCTTAAGAGTGGTTCAGAAATGGCTTGCTAACACTATGAATTAAAGTTATCCACCAGAATAGAACTATTTCCCCCCAAAAACAGAGCTTGTCCTGCACTGGGTTTACTTTACTAGAAAAGAATATACCAAAGTACTGGCTGGCCGCAGGCTGGAAAGAGGTGAGAGATGAACAGGTTAAATCACACATGCCCCAAGTAATTCTATTGCACTCATTAATCAGGTAAATCACTCCACCAGTGAAGAGGAGAAAGAGGTAAAGATAGAAGTTAAGAGTTTTTTGTACCCTGAGGGAGGGGAAGAAAGGCTCCACATGGGTCCACTGCAGAATCCTTGGCTGCAAACCCCTTGCTTGTGTCCCCAGCCCATCCTGGCTCTTGGATTTTCCCATAGCAAAGTCCCTGCATACTTAACTAGTATTATATTATATAATAGTTTCAAAAAAAAAAAAAAAGAAGAAGAAGAAGAAGAGAATTAGAAAAAAAATTTTTTTTGAGAAAATTTCCTGGCTGGAGTGTCTGGGCAGCTCAGTCAGTCGAGCTTCTGACTCTTGATATCAGCTCAGGTTGTGATTGCGTAGTGGTGAGATTGAGCTCCACACTGTGTATGGAACCTGCTTGGGATTCTCTCCCAATCTCACTCTCTCTCACTGCCCCTTTCCTGCTCACATGCACGTATGTGTGTGTGTGTGCATGTGTTCACACATGCACACATTGTCTCCCTCTCTCTCTCAAAATAAACAAACATTAAAAAAGAAAAGGAAAGAAAAGAAAAGAAAAATTTCCTGGAACTGAAGAGCATACATTCTAGACTGACTGAGGAATAAAGGTACAACAAAACAAATGAATTAATCGTTACCTGATAATGACTGACCACAGTTGGAGAAGCTTTATTTTTTTTATTTTTTTTTTCACAGTTGGAAAAGTTTTAAAGCTCTGGCAGGAAAGTAGGGAAGAATTCATGTTAGATCACAAAGAGCACTAAACAAAAATAGTAAGGCATCTTCAATATAATACCAAAAGTATACACAGCAAGAGAAAAAAATAAAACCTCATCAAAATTGAAAACTTTGAAAAACTTTGCAAATCATTTATCTAATGAGACGCATAACTAAAACACAAAAAGAACTATTACTACTCAATTAAAACAAAAAATAAAGATGAGCAAAGGATCTGAATAGACATTCTCCAAATAAGATACACATAGTATAAGAGAATAAGATGACCAAAGTGTACATGAAAAGATGTTCAACATCAGTCATCAAAGAAATGCAAATCACAATGAGATACCACTTTACACCTACCATGATAACTGTAATCAAAACTACAATGAGCTATCACCTCACACCTGTCTGAATGGCTAAAATTAGCAACACAGGAAACAAAGAGGTGAAGGCCAGGATGAGGAGAAAGGGAAACCCTACTAAACTGTTAGTGGGAATGCAAACTGGTGCAGTCACACTGGAAAACAGTATGAAGTTTCCACAAAAAGGTAAAAATAGCAATTTTATGATCCAGCAATTACACTACTAGGTATTTACCGAAAATACTGATTTGAAGGGATACATGCACCCTGATGTTTAAAGTATTATCTACAATAACCAGATTATGGAAAGAGCCCAAATGCCCACCAACTAATGAATGGATAAAGATGTGTGTGTGTGTGTGTGTGTGTACACATTTATATATATATGTATATATATATTATATATACGTATATATACTGGAATATTACTCAACTATACAAATGAATGAAATCTTCTCATATGCAATTACATGATGGAGATAGAGAGTGTTATGCTAAGTGAAATAAGAGAAAGACAAACACCATATGATTTTACACGTATGTACAATTTAAGAAACAAAACAGATGAACATGGAAGGGAGGGGCAGACAAGAGAGAGGCAAACCATAAAAAAGACTCTCAACTACAGAGAACAAACTGAAGGTTGCAAGAGGGGAGGTGAGCAGAGAGATAGGTTAAATGGGTGATGGGTATTAAAATGGACACTTGTGGGGCGCCTGGGTGGCTCAGTCGGTTAAACGTCCGACTTTGGCTCAGGTCACAATCTCACGGTTTGTGGGTTCGAGCCCCGTGTCGGGCTCTGTGCTGACATCCAGCTCAGAGCCTGGAGTCTGTTTCAGATTCTGTGTCTCCCTCTCTCTCTGACCCTCATCTGCTCATGCTCTCTCTCTCAGAAATAAATAAAACATTAAAAAAATAAGATAAAATGGACACTTGTGATAAGCACTGGGTGTTGTTGTGATAAGCACTGGGTGTTGTTGTGATAAGCAACGGGTGTTGTCATGTAAGTGATGAATCACTAAATTCTACACCTGAAACTAATATTGCACTTACGTCAAATAACTGGAATTTAAATAAAAACCTGAAACTTAAAAAAAAAGTTACAAGTATTGGTGAAGATGCAAAGAAATTGGAATTCTTTTACACTGCTAAAGAAAAGTATAAAATGGTAGAGCCACTTTGAAAAATAGTCTGAAAAATCCTCAAACAGATAAACAGTTTCCATCTGGTCCAGCAATTATACCCCTATTTATTATATACCCCAAATAAACGAAAACATAAGTTCACACAAAAGCTCATATATGTGTGTGTGTGTGTGTGTGTGTATATATATATATATATGTTCATAGCAGCCTTACTCATATAACCAAAAAGTGTCCACCAACTGATGAAATAAATAAAATGTGGCATATTCATACAATGGAATATTACTCAGAAATAAAAGAAATGAGGTTCTAACACATGGTACAACACAGATGAACTTTAAAAACACACTAAATGAAAGTAGCCAATCACAAAGGATGAAATATTATATGATTCCATTTATATAAAATGTCTAGAATAAGTAAATCTAGAGAGAAAGAAAGCAGATGAGTGTTTGCCTAGGCCTATGGAGATGGGGGACTAGGGAGACTGACAGGTAAGGGGTGAGGGATTCCCTTTTGAGGTATAAGAATGTAGTTATGGATGCACAACTGCAAATACACTAAAAGCTATTAAGTTGTATTGTGTGGTGCGTGACTTATTATCTCAATAGGCTGTTCTTAAAAATAAGGCAGTTAGGGGCGCCTGTGTGGCTCAGTCGGTTAAGCAGCTGACTTCGGCTCAGGTCATGATCTCATAGTTCATGGGCCCTGACAGTTTAGAGTCTGGAGCCTGCTTCAGATTCTGTGTCTCCCTCTCTCTCTGCCCCTCCCCCACTCACTTGCACAGGCATGCGCGCGCTCTCTCTCAAAAATAAACATTTAAAAAATTTTTAATAAATTAAATAAGGCAATTAAATAGAAAACAGCTGTTCAAGAAAGAAAATATAACTATAGTAGACTACATGTCTCAGGGGCGCCTGGGTGGCTTAGTCGGTTGGGCGTCCGACTTTCGCTTAGGTCATGATCTCGCGGTTCGTGGGTTCGAGCCCCGCGTCGGGCTCTGTGCTGACTGCCAGCTCAGAGCCTGGAGCCTGTTTCAGTCTGTGACTCCCTCTCTCTCTGACCCTCCCCTGCTCACGCTGTCTCTCTCTCTCTCTCCTAGAAATAAATAAAAAATCTTTAAAAAAAAAAAAAAAGACTACATGTCTCAGTATACACAATATTTGGATACTATAAATACTGAATACTGTTTATCAAAAAACTTGCATGTATTTTAGAATAGAGAAAGGGAAGAGAGAGTTAGATATAAATTTCATTTTCAGAAAGGACCTAACTAATGAAAAATAAAGTATTTATTTTAGCAATATAATCAACTAGATTAAGATTTGTGTCAATAGTAGAAACAGTAAGAAATCATTGTTTTGTCTACATACATGAAGATTTTTTTGACAAATCCTCCTTGCAAATAAAAAATATGAACTTCTAGGACATTATATAATGAAATAAGAAATCAACAAAATGGAATGTAATAAAGATCCCTGAAAAAATATCCATGCATATATGAAAACCTAACATATGACAGTTAGCATTAGAGAAAAAAGGTATACCAGGAATTAAGAAACTACAGCTTACAGCCTTTAAACTGTTTCTTACTTTTTTTAAAACAGTAAAAAAATCCAATGTAAAATATTTCACAATACATTAAATTCCCTGAAAATCAAATTTCAGTCCCCATAAAAGTTTTATTGGAACATAGCTGCACTCATTGATTTACCTATTGTCTATGGCTGCTTTCTCCTTATAAAGACATTTGTGGCATTTTCATGTTGTGCACTGCTGCTCCACACTGTAAAAACTGCAGCAATACATTTATCACTCACCAGCATTTTTTTTTTTTAGTTCTTTTTCTAAAATAGTTTATTGTCAAGTTGGTTTCAATATAACACCCAGGTGCTCATTTCAAGTCCTACATATATCACTCTAAATGCAACTTTTTAAAACATATTTTTAAAAATGCGTTATTTATTTTTGAGAGAAAGACAGTGTGACTAAAGGAATGGCAGAGAAAGAGACACAGAAATCAGGCTCTGAGCTATCAATACAGAGCCCAATGTGGGAACCCACCAACAGCGTAATCATGACCTGAGCTCTGACGCCCAACTGAGCCACACCCAGGCACCCCAGTGCAGTTTTTAAAGTAGCAATACATATTCATCCTGTCCAAATAAGGAAAGGGAAAAGTGGCATTCAAATGTCACACTTTTAGTGTGGATTTTGTTACCAACTAAGAGCAAAAGGCTGTGTTTATATGTGTTTATATAATATATAATATTACAGCTGTGCTAAAAGAATAAAATATTATTACCAAGACTTAGCACTCATCAAAGTATTCACAGCTCACAGAAAAGCAACAATTGGAAAAACTGGAAAATTGAAAATAAAATACCTCATTACAGTAGAATTTCTTCACAAAAATTAAAGATGAAAATGAGACTGCAAGTTTCTGAGTAGCTCCATTAGTTAACCAAGCAAGGAAAGTTATTTACCAATGATGAGCTGGATTGTTTTTGTAACAGCTGAAGAAATTTATAAAATTAATTATTAATTAAAAGACTATTTGCAGGTGCCTGAATGGCTCAGTCAGTTGGGCATCCGACTTCAGCTCAGGTCATGGGTTCGAGCCCGGCGTCGGGCTCTGTGCTGACAGCTAGCTCAGAGCCTGGAGCCTGTTTCAGATTCTGTGTATCCCTCTCTCTCTGACCCTCCCCTGCTCACTCTCTCTCTCTCTCTCTCAGAAATAAACATTAAAAAAAATTTTTTTAATGAAAAAATTAGGCAAATGATTTCAAGATTTTGACTCTCGATGTGCCAAGAGATGTTACCAACAACTCAGCTGTATACTTGAGGAGTCACTGCCAAGTTTGAAGTGACTGAGCAATTAGCCTCCATGAATATTTTGAAAGAAAGAACTACAGATAAGAATATTTTCAAAGGGGTTGAGAAAACATGAGTACACTATAACTGGAAGTGGGATCTAATATATATTCCCCCTAATATTGGTAAAATAGGTATGGAGCAGAAAAAAAGATTTAGTTGAACAAATTTACCTTTTGTGAGGTGTTTCAAAGTCTATGATCATTCATGATCTTATTCGTCAGCAGTACTTTACAGAGATACTATTTGTATCTATCATGTATTAGTGAGACACTAGTGTCATTTACTCTTATAGACTTTACAATCATCAGTTCTGTGAACTTTTGTTAAAAACAGAGGCTGAATATCTTGAATTGCCCTTACTGTAGAGCAGTGTGATGGCTTAGCAATGGGAACATTTTATTGTAATTTTTGAGCTCAAGACTGAAATTTTCTGAAAAAGAAGCGCCTTCAACCACTGTTGTCAAAAACCAAATGGCTTTGGAAATTAGCTTTTGCTGAAGGCTCCATAATGGGTTTTTTCTTAATTTTTTTTTTAGGTTTTATTTATTTCTGAGAGAGAGACACAGAATGAGCAGGGAAGGGTCAGAGAGAGGGAGACACAGAATCTGAAACAGGCTCCAGGCTTTGAGCTAGCTGTCAGCACAGAGCCCGATGCCAGGCTGGAACCCACAACCATGATCATGACCTGAGCCTAAGTCGGATGCTTAACAGACTGAGCCACCCAGGCGCCTGGCTCCATAATGTTTCTTAATGAATTCAACCCAAAATTACAAAATAGCACTTATGCAAAACATCTTATGGTAAAGTCATTTCAACAACAACTAATGTTATCTGAATCACAAACAATGGCAAACTACTTTATTAAAACGGGAAGCCATATCTCCATTACCACACAAATTTGCAGCAGTTATGTTTTCCAAGCAAACTATAGTTCCAACAAGTTTTTCAGACTTTGGTGCAAGCATAAAGTAAATTTCCATATTTCAAAGTCCTTTTAACTGCAAAGACTCCATCTAATTGAGAAGGTTCCTCCTAGTTTTCAATCAGAAGTGATTAATCTGCAACGCAATAACATGCTAAGGGGCAAAAAAAATCACAAGAATCCAACAGTATTCTATAAATGCTTTCCAAGAAACAAATATGCTCAATTAAAAGCATATACTCACAGACTGATGTCAATATTTAGCAGTAACTATCAGGATGAAAACACATTTTCAAAGATGAAATCTGTAAAATCTCATTACACATCAGTATTAACAGATGAACATTCATAATCAACTTTGATTACAAGAAACACTGTGAATCCCCCAAAAACCAAATGTTATCCCAATAAAGAGAATTCCACTACGGGCACCTGGGTGGCCCAGTTGGTTAAATATCTGACTCTTGATTTTGGCTCAGGTCATGATCTCATGGTTGTGAGATTGAGCCCCACATTGGGCTGGTGCTGGGTATAGAGCCTGCTTAAAATTCTCACTCCTACTCCCTCTCCGCACCCCCACCCCCACCCCAAAGTGTATGTTCTCTCTCTCAAAAAAAAAAAAAGGAAAAAAAGAAAAAAGGAAGAAAACAAAGAATTCCATTCTCCTTACTAGTAAATCTGTATTATCAAGAAACTACTATTACTATATTATATTTTGAACTTAATACAAATTGTATTTAAATCTGCAGAGGAGCGGGGCACCTGGGTTGCTCAGTTGGTTAAGCATCTTAATTCAGGTCAGGTTTGATCTCATGGCTCATGAGTTCAAGCCTCACATCAGGCTCTTTGCTGACAGCTTGGAGCCTGGAACCTACTTTGGGTGTTCTCTCTCTCTCTCTCTCTCTCTCTCTGTCTCCACACCTCACCCACTCATACTTTGTCTCTCTCTCTCACTCTCTCTCTCAAAAATAAACAAACGTTTAAAAAAATATACCTTTTAATTTGCAGAGGGGCACCTTGGTGGCTCAGTGGGCTAAGTGTCATACTTCAGCTCAGGTCATGGTCTCACAGTTTGTGTGTTCTAGGCCCGCCTCAGGCTCTGTGCTGACAGTCTAGAGCCTGGAGCCTGCTTTGAATTCTGTGTCTCCCTTTCTCTCTGCTCCTCCCCCATATGCATTCAGTCTCTCTCAAAAATAAACATTAAAAAAATTTTTTTAATTTGCAGAAATTTTGGGGGTGTCTGGTGGCTCAGTCAGTTAAGCATCCAACTTCAGCTCAGGTCATGATATCACTGCTCATGAGTTCAAGCCCCACCTCAGGCTCTGTACTGACAGCTCACTGCATGGAGCCTGCTTCCTATTCTGTGTCTCCCTCTCTCTCTGCCCCTCCACTGCCTACACCCTCTTTCTCTCTTAAAACTAAATATTTAAAAAAAAAAAAACTTTAAAATTTGCAGAAATTTTTAAAAATTGCAGAAATTTGTTTTCTCCCTTGTTATGAAAGTATCTACATAATATCTTTAATTTTCCCTCTTAACTGACAAAGCCCAAAATGTTTACAATCTACCCCTTTACAGAAAACATTTGGTGACTTCTGGGATATAGACTTCAAAAGGTGTACTTGGATAACTGGTTGTTCGTATTTTTTAAAAAGTGATAAAAATTAGACCCATATCCAAATATAAAAAGCAAAACTGTAAAACTTCTAGAAGAAAATAAGATGAAAACAATACAAACCATAAATATAAAGATGAAATACTATGATTAAGTGTTAAGACTTTATTTTTTTTTTTAAATGTTTTATTTATTTCTAGGAGAGAGAGAGAGAGAGAGAGACAGCGTGAGCAGGGGAGGGTCAGAGAGAGAGGGAGTCACAGACTGAAACAGGCTCCAGGCTCTGAGCTGGCAGTCAGCACAGATCCCGATGCGGGGCTCGAACCCACGAACCGCGAGATCATGACCTAAGCGTAAGTCGGACGCTTAACCGACTAAGCCACCCAGGCGCCCCAAGTGTTAAGACTTTATAAACAAAGGGTAAAGATAAGCTACACAGACTTACAGAATTTATTTGCAACTCATATAACCAACAAAGGATCAAAATATGTAAGGAATTCTTAGAAGTCAATTTTAAAGAGGAAGAGAAGGAACATGTTCCTCCAATGAGAGGGAATGGGCAGTTCATGAAAGGAGAAATCCGAATGGCCAGGAAACATGAAATAATGCCTGATCTTATTAGTAGTAAGATAAAATGCAAACAAAAGGACTTTTGAAAGAGAAAAATATTTCCTACAGATCAATTCTCAATAACTTTAAGTCTGATTTATTTATTTTTGAGAGAGACAGACAGACAGACAGACAGACAGGAAAGGGAGAATACCAAACAGGCTCTACACCTGAAACAGGGCTCGATCTCATGTGCATGAGATTATGACCCGAGCTGAAATCAAGAGTCGAACACTTAATTGACTGAGCCACCCAGGAGCCCCTCAATAATTTTTTTAAGTCTAACAATATCAAGAGTTGGTAGGAAAGTATAGAAGCAGGAACCCTAATGCTCTATTGGCATAAAAGTAAAATAAAACAGTACAACCAGTTATAAGGGTATTTTGGCAAAATCTAGTAAAAAATGAGTTGTTTCAGGGGAAAAAAAACAATTGTTTCGGGGCACCTGGGTGTCTCACTTGGTTGAGCTTCCAACTTCGGCTCAAGTCATGATATCCCAGTTCATGGGTTGGCGCCCTACATCCAGCTCGCTGCTGTCAGCGTGGAGCCCACCTCAGATCATTTGTACACCCTGTCCCTCAGCCACTCGCATTCTCTCTCAAGAATTAAAAAAAAAATACAAAAAGAAAAAACCCTTTTCACTTACAGGTGAACTCTCAAATGTGTGCCCAAGAAGTCATGTATAAAAATGCTCACTGAATGGGCACCTAGGTGGCTTAGTTAAGCATCTGATTTTGGCTCAGGTCATCATCTCCCCATTTGATAGTTTAAATTCCACATCAGGTGAGCCCAAGCCCCACTTTGGGTGAGCCCTGCTTTTCTCTCTCTCTCTCTCTCTGCTCCTCAGAGGACTCTCTCTCTGTCCTTGCTCACTTGTGCCCTGTCTCAAAAAAAAAAAAAAAATGTTCACTGAACACTAGAAACAACTTAAATGTCCAACAATCAGAGAAAAGATAAATTGCAGCATAATCATAAAAAAACATAAGAGACAGCTGGGAATAATCTAAATAACCAGAATAGGAAAACAAATAAATTATGATATATTCATACAAGATATTACTAAAGAGCATTTACCATAAACTAGAGTATTACACTTTATTAACACTGGCAAATCTCAAAAGCAATGTTAAACCAAAGGGGAAAAAAAAAAAAAAAGGCAGTTTCTGAGACATCTAATATGACAATTTCTTTTTTTTTTTTTTTACAAAAT
This sequence comes from Hyaena hyaena, assembly GCF_003009895.1. Taxonomy (NCBI): domain Eukaryota; kingdom Metazoa; phylum Chordata; class Mammalia; order Carnivora; family Hyaenidae; genus Hyaena; species Hyaena hyaena. The sequence continues at coordinate 8,598,983 of NW_024080637.1, read as the reverse complement.
ATTTATTGTCAAATTAGTTTCCACATAACACTCAGTGCTCATCCCCAAAGTGCCCTCCTCCATGCCCATCCCCCTCTCCCCCACATCCATCAGTCCTCAGTTTTTGTCAGCATTCAAGAGTCTCTCATGGTTTGCCTCTCTCCTTTTCCCCCACCATTTCTGCCCTTCTTCTCCCCCTTGTTCCTCCATCAAGTTCCTCCTAATCCTCCTATACGTGCAAACATATGATATTTGTAATATGACAATTTCTATTTATATGTCTTAAAACATGCAAAAACAAGAATACCCACTGTTTGTAAATAAATGTATATTTGATAAAAAGTATAAAAATATACATAGAAATTATATTTATCAAATTCAGATAATGGTTAATACTGGGAAAAGAGGGTAGGGAATGAAATGAGAGAAGCAGTTATAAAGAGCTTCAACCGTATTGGTATGGTTTTCTTTTTTTTTTTTTTTTAATGTTTATTTTTGAGACAGACAGAGCATGAGCAGGGGAGGGGCAGAGTGAGGGAGGGAGAAACAGAATCTGAAGGAGGCTCCAGGCTCTGAGCTGTCAGCAGAGCCAGACGCAAAGACAGAACTCACAAACTGTGAGATCATGACTGACCCAAAGTCAGACGCTTAACCAACTGAGCCACCTAGGCATCCCAGTATGGTTTCATTTCTTAAAAAAAAGATTTTTTTTTATCTGAAACAAAAGTGAGAAATAAATGATAAAGAAAACAAAAACTGAAAATTTTATCTTTATGTAACAATGAGGGCAGAGGAGAAAAGGATGAAAGAGTCAGAAATGGAAGCAAGACTGAGACAGGCACTACTGTGGGCACTAGGAACACAATAGTTAACAAAACAAACTCCTTGTTCTCACAAACCAGTAAATATATAGTGTATCAAGTGGCAGTAAGTGCTATGAAGAAACATAACCATAAGAAAGAGTATAGGCATTGGGAACCGGAGTAAAATTGTTATTTTATACAGGGTTCTATTTAAAGCCAATGAAATTGGAGGAGATAACGCAGGGAGCAAAAGTAGCCAGGGAAAAGAAGAGGTCTGAGAACTGAGCCCTAAGCCCTCCAAAATTCAGAGGTCAAGGAGATAAGAAGGAAGCTTTGAGTGAGGCAGAAAGAGAACTAGAACAGTGCTGACTGACCTGGGAGCCATCCGAAAAAAGCCATTTCAAGAAGGAAAGAATGATTAACCATGTCATATGACACTGAAAGGCCAAGTAAGATAAGAACTTGAGAACGGATCAACTGTAAAGGATATTGGTGATCTTGAAACAGCTATTTTGATATAGTAATAGTGGCAAAAGACAACTCTTGAGTTCAAGAAACAATGGGAGTGTCACCTATACCTCAATTAAAAAAAAAATTGGGGGGCATCAACGTGGCTCAGTCAATTAGCGTCTAACTCTGGCTAAGGTCATGATCTTGCAATTTGTGAGTTCAAGCCCTGGGACAGGCTCTGTGCTGACAGCTCAGAGCCTGGAGCCTGATTTGGATTCTGGTCCTCTCCCTTGCTCTGCTCCTTTCCCCTCCCTTCCTCTCTCCCTCCCTCCCTCTCTCTCTCTCTCTCTCACACACACAAAAATAATAAACACTAAAATATTATTTTTAATTTTTTAAAATGATGCAATGGAACATATTAATGGCAACGAAAGATATAAATCACATTACATGAAAAATATATATATTAAAATGGACATTATCTCAAAAAAAGAAAAAAAGAAATAATGAGAGTAGGTGAACTGCAAATTTCAAGTACAGACAATTCTTTTAACAAGCTTTGTTATAAAGAAAACCAAGAAACTTGAGTAGATGGAAGGCATAACTCAGAGGATGTGGAACGAAAAAATGTCTTTCCCCTGAAGACAGGAATGATAACAATATATATGTATACTCATGGAAATGATCCCGTAAAAGACGGAAAATGATAATGCAGAATGGAAGGGGAACTGACTGCTGGAACTGATGGACAGCATCAATAAAGATTGGACAGGGCTGGTGCACAAATGAAGAAATGGGTCTTAAAGAGAGGTACAGACATGTGATTCATTAGTAACAGAAGAAAAGGTAAGCAAAGACTCAAAGAGACAAAGTCAGATAAGGGGGAAAGATAAATTTGACTTAAAATTTTTAAACAGCTTGAAAAAAACTGCTATAGGGGCACACAAGAGTGTAAATAACTCACATGTGGGAGGGGAAGACTGAACTAAGGATTCACAAGGGGCACCTAGCTGGCTCAGTCAGTCAAATATGCAACTCTTGATCTTGGGGTCATGAGTTCGAGCCCCACACTAGGTGCAGAGATTACATACATATATACATACATACATAGGATTTACAAAGGAGGCAATGCTTCAACTTACAAGGCAAATATGACCAAAGACTATAGCATGTCCCAAGAAAGCGTACAAAACAGCACAACAGAAGATGAAGCTAGAAAGAAACCAAAAATGGAGGGGCTTGGACCTTATCTCCAATGGTAAGAAGTATGCTTAGATGGAACCAAATGAGAACACAATCCATTTACACTAATCAGTGCTCAATACCTGCTCAGAATGTGTTTTCACAGAACAGCATTTTAGGCTATCATGTAATAAGAGCATTACCTAATAAGGTTCCCATAAAAATTAAGTGAGATAATCTATGTAAACTCCTTAGAACAGGATCTAGTATATAGTAAGCACTTAACAAATTCCAGCTATTATTATTAGGACAAGGAAGAATACTGTTGATGGTAGTAACTACTTCCAACCTTTGTGAAAACAGTTAAATTCTGGTCCAACCATATAATTGAGTCCTCCAATGCCCTCCTCCCCCAAAGTACTAGAAAGGGACTATACTCAGTTTCCTGTGAGCTGGACTGACTTCATTCTGGGAAACAGTATGACTATCAGACCTATGTAAGAGTGGAAGTCCCAGAATAAACCAATTGTCTTCTCTGCCAGTTCTCCCAATTACAGAAGATCTTTGAAACAGACAAGATCATCAGAGGTTACCCTACATATCTACCAAACTCATTAGGACTGAGTTCATTCCCAAAGGACTCTATAAGGAATAAGTAGGTAGAGAAGATTTGACAATCTATCTCATAAAATGGCAATGATTAAATTATGGCATATCCACACAATGAACCACTAGACAAAGTATGTATATTGAAAAACAGTAAGAAAATGTTCATCACATCGTTAAATATTATTATACAATTTTTTTAAATGTATAGCAAAAGAGTATAATTCTGGCACAAAATACACACATAGACCAATGGAAAAAGAATTGAGAGCCCAGAAATAAATCAATACATGCTTATATGATCAATTAATCTATGACAAGGCAAAAATATACAATGAGGAAAAGACAGTCTCTTCAATAAATGGTGGTGGGAAAACCGAATAGCTACATGAAAAAGAATGGGACCAAACCACCATCTTACACCATTCACAAAAATAAATGCAAAATGGATTAAAAACCTCAATTTAAGATCTGAAACCATAAAACTTCTAAAAAAAAAAAAACAGGTAGTAATTGCTTGGACATCAATCTTAGCAATGCTTTTCTGGATATGTTTGCCCAGATAAGGGAAAACAAAAGCAAAAATAAACTGGGACTATATCAAACTAAAAAACTTTTGCAAAGAGAGAGTAAAACCATCAACAAAATGAAAAGGCACCCCTCCTGAATGGAAGAACATACTTGGAAATGACATATGCAATAAGGGGCAAATATCCAAAATATATGAAGAACTCTTACTCAACACCAAAAAACAATCTGATTTAAAATGGACAAAAAAGGGGCACTTTGGAGACTCTTGATTTTGGTTTAGATTATGATTTCTCAGTTCATGAGATCTGTAGGCTCTCTATGTAGGCTCTGTGCTGACAACACAAAACCTGACTGGGATTCTCTCTCTCCCTCGCTCTCTCTCTGTCCCTCCTCTGCTCACACACATGTGCACTCCCTCACACTCTCTCCCTCTCTATTCTATGTCTCCTCTTCTCTCTGCCCCACCCCTGCTCATGCTCTGTCTCTGAATAATAAATAAACGTTAAAAAAAATTTTTTAATAATAATTGGGAACATACTGGGGTGCCTGGATGGCTCAGTCAGTTAAACATCCGATTCTTTATTTCAACGAAGGTTGTGATACCACTGTTATGGGATCGAGCCCTATATGTAGAGCCTGTTTGGTATTCTCTCTCCTCTCCGTCCCCTGCTTGTGCTCTCTCTCTCTCAAAATAAACTTTAAAAAAAAATTAAAAAATAAAGTAATTGGGAACATATTTAGCTAACATCTGAGTGCTAACTATGTGCCAAGTACCACAAGCTTCTACACAAATACGATATCACCATAAATATTATTACTACTTGTATGATTTATATTTTTTCTTCTGTAACCTACCCAATCATACTATTTTCCCTGAAAACCAAGTAATTATGTCTTTAATTGGCCAGGAAACAAACTTTTTAAAGTTTATTTGTCTTGAGAGAGAGCAAGTGCGCGAGCCCATGCATGAGCAGGGGAGGGAGACACAGGAATCCAAAGCAACCTCCAGGCTGAGGGGTCAGCACAGAGTCCGATGCAGGGCTTGAACTGGAGAAATATGAGAACATGACCTGAGCAGAAACCAAGGGTCGGAGACTTAACTGACTGAGCCATCCAGGCACACCTGGCCAGGATACAAATTTAAGCTAAAAAATTTCTGGCAGAATATCCCCACAAGTTCCATGAAAACACGTAGCATATGAGTGTTCATGCATTTAACATTCTACAAATATTATTTGAGAACCTACTATGTGCTGGACACAAAGTGAACAAGACATGGTCTCCATACTCACTGATTTTAGCCTCGCGAAACTGAGTTAATAAGAGGAAAGAAAAAAAGTAAAAAGTAGAATATATTGGGGGGCCTGGGTGGCTCAGTCGGTTAAGCGGTCGACTTCAGCTCAGGTCATGATCTCACAGTTCATGGGTTCAAGCCCCACGTCGGGCTCTATGCTGACGGCTAGCTCAGAGCCTGTCTTTAGATTCTGTGTCTCCCTCTCTCTGACCCTCCTCTGCTCATGCTGTCTCTCTCTCTCTCAAAAATAAATAAAAAACATTTTTAAAAAATTTTTAAGTAGAATACATCAATTGGAGAAAGACTAGTGTCTTGTATCAGTGCACACCATTTAAACACCATTCAATGCACAATTTAATTACCTCTTAAACCAGTCTTGCCACATCCTATGGATCTGAACTATTCAGATTCATCTTAAAACACTGGTTTACTGGTCATTTTCAGGCTCAAGAACCCACAATTTCTCTTAGTATTTCCCAAATATATTTCACCCCTTCTCATTAGGTATTTCAACCTTCACCACTAAGAGACTCCCGTTTCCCATTACAACTCTTAAAGAATCACTTAAGTAAACCTCAGAGCTTACTTTACAGAGCAAAAAAAGTCTATAAATCAAGAATGCTTCCAGCACCTAACTGCCTGCATCCATACTCATTACACCTTTCTCTATTTTCAGTGAAGAGATTTCCTTTTCTCTAAAACCAATCCCTTCATGAATATTCTTGATCTTTTATCCTCACTACTATCTCAGGATTTTGTATAATACCCTCTATTATCTCCTGTATCTTCAACCTCTCCCTCTCTACTGATTCCTTTTTTCCCTCAGGCAATAAACATTCTCAAGTCTCTTCTGCCTTAAAAAAAAAAAAAAAAAAATCTCCCATATTTTATCCTAAAACTTCCTCTCACCCCTTCCCCTTTAAAACCAAACTTCTTTTAAAATGTCTATCTCACAATCTAAAACTTCTCACTTTGTGACTCAGTGAAGTCTAGCTTCTGCCTCCCTACCATTCCTTTAAAACTGGTTTCACCAGGTACAAATAATTTCTTGGGTCTCCACAAGATTGTTCTCAGTTATCGGGGAACCTGGGTGACTCAGTCGGTTTAGTTCCAAAAGAAACATTTTAATTTTTTTATGGGGGAGAGTAGAAAGAGGGGGGCAGTGAGAGGGGTACAGAGGATCTAAAGCAGGCTCTTCACAGCAGTGAGCCTGACATAGGGCTCCAACTCACAAACCTTGAGATCATGACCTGAGCTGAAGTTGGGTGCTCAATTGACTGAGCCACCCAGGTGCCCCCCAAAAGAAACATTTTAGTTCGAGCCCCAGTTGGGATCTGTGCTGACAGCTCGAAGCCTGGAGCCTGCTTCTGATTCTGTCTCCCTCTGTCTGCTCCTCCCCTGCTTGCACTCTGTCTGTCTCTCTCTCTCAAAAATAAATAAACATTAAAAAAAAATATTTCTAAAGAATGTTCTTCCTATTCTTACCAGCCCATCAGCCCACTGACTGAAGAAATCAGTCTAAGGAAAGATATAACAAAGATACTTTTATTAAAGTCATATTAGTACGTTGCCCCAGTGTTTTATTCTTATTTAAGTCACTCCAAACTTCCTAAGTGCTCTTTATTATTCAAATAATTTACTACTATTCAAATAATTTACTATTTAGATTGTACTAATTCTGCCCATCTAGAATGTCCACTTTACACCAATAAAGATTGGAACAGTAGTTCCCAATCTGAAGTCCCTTAATTCTTCCAGATAAGAAGGAAATCAACATTTACTAAACACTTATACAGATCCCTAAAGAAAAACAGAATAGATGTCCTGGAGGTATGTTTAACATTTCACAAAAGCTGAATACAAATTACACAAATACATAAGTAAAATTCCATAGGCTATTACTCTATTACTTTATAAATGCCGACTGGTAAGCAAATCTTTCTAGGCATTATTTCACCCTAATAATCATTTAATCATGTCTGCCTCTGGTGCTTATTCACACATTCAAAAGATATATAATTATAATAAGATGGATATGTACTGTAATAGATGATGTACAAAATCCTACTGAAATACATTTAAAGGGGGGATTGGTTCTACATATAAAAACTTCACAGAGAAAACATCTGAGAGGGTCCTAGAAGGATAATTCAGCTCTCTGAGCTGCAGATGCCTCATGTCTGTTTCTGGCTACAAAAATTCATAGAATTTCACTTTAGGTTGGATAAGTCTTTAAAGATCATCTAGCACTGAGGTTTTCCACCTTTTTTTTTTTTAAGTAACAACACCTTTTTTTAGAAGTCTAATTGAAACTCTCAGTATATAAGATAGATAAAAGCGGACTTGCTCTTTAGAAAGGAGAAAGTCACTGGAAAATACTTATTCTAATCAACCCCCATTCATTTTAAAATAAGAAAACAAGACAGTAAGAAGAAAAATGATTTGACAAAGGACCACATGGAGATAGAAAGGCAACGATATATTCAAAGAATTCTTCTTAAATATTACCTTTTTTTGTAAATCTTTCCTAATTTTCTCCCTAAATGCAGTTTATAACTCCTTATATTATTCCCCAATATATCTAGCATATACTTACATTATGGCTTCTGTAAAATTTTAGAGCCCTAACTTTACCTATTTTTTTTTTTTTAACGTGTTTGTGTGTTCCTCTTCTACACTGGAAGCTCCCTGAATGCAGGGGCTGCCTTAATCATTTTTTGTATGCCCACCACCAAGAACAAAATTAAGTTATATCCGATCAAGTTTTAGAAAAGATTTAAGATAGCTCAGTGCATGGCACAAAGGACTTTAGTATTTGTCAAATAAATTTGCCAAAACAGGTCATTAAATGAAATAACATATCTAAAGCAATTAGAACAGTATTTGACACATAGTACATATTCTTCAAACATTAGCTGTTAATATGTAATTTTATGTAGGCTGAAAAAAACCTGAAGCTATTACTAAACATTTAATCTGGAAACTAAGCACTTTTAATCAAGGTTTCAATTCGCTCATTCACATATTTACTAATGTAAACACATCTTTGATGAGAAAATGAGAAAATTTAGCCCATCCATAAAGATCTGTTGACCTTGCAGCCTGGAAAAAATAGTACAAAGAGTTGTGTACTGTTAATCTCTCTAGACTTGAAGCTAAAGGAGAAATTCGGCCAGTCTTAAACTAGAGGCTAAATCACCTCAGTTTCAGTCATCTTTCAAATGGGAGTGATGGGGAATGTAAAAGATTACCTCCAAGGTTCTTTCCAGTTCTAACACTGTAGAGGCTTCTAACAAATTGGGACCCATAATCCTTCACCTTTCAACTCAACAGGAGGAAGAACTTAATAAAAATCAGTAAATGGTGTACTGGATTTGGTGTCAAATGGGCAAGGTTTCTAATCAATTGTTAGTTTGCTGTGTAATTCTAAGCAACAAGCCAACTCTCTGGATCTCAATTTCCTCAACCCGGAAAATGAAGTTGTTGGAAAATATGATCTCTCTTTAAAATACATCATAGTCACAACATTCTATGAAATAAGCTATCTCGGGGCACCTGGGTAGCTCAGTCTGTTAAGCGTCGGACTTTGGATCAGGTCATGATCTCACGGTTTGTGGGTTCGAGCCCCGCATCGGCCTCTGTGCTAACAGCTAGCTCAGAGCCTGGAGCCTGTTTCAGATTCTGTGTCTCCCTCTCTCTCTGACTCTCCCCTGCTCACGCTGTCTCTCTCAGAAATAAATAAAACATTAAAAAATTAAAAAGAAAAGAAAGAAAGGCTACCTAAGAAATATTCAGGTAGGGAACGGGCCACCAGTTATTAGAGATGTTTAGCGCATTCCGGCATAAAACAAAAAGCAGACAATTTCAGGATTAGATGAAACCTCAAAAGTCTTTTATGACTCATCCAACTCAGACCGACGTCCTCTCTGGTACACCTTGAAGAGGTCACCCAAACAATCTAGTAATGAGGAACAACCCACAGAAACAAGCCACTTCATCGAAGGCCAACTATGATGCCCAAGTTCTTTTACTGAAACCACCCTATGCTCTAATAACTTCCACCCATTTCAACCCTTTCAACCAAGGGCACCTAAAACATTTATGGATAGTGATAATATGCCCCTTAAATATCTTCTCCAAAACTCCCAACTCCTTCAACCTTTCCTCATAACCTAATACCAAGAACTCCCTCACCATCCAGCTTGCCTTCCTCAGAGAACCCTCCGTTCTTGCTTTAGCGAATGTCAAAATAACTCGAACAGCCCTTCCCATTCTGAAATCCTGATTCCTCGGGAACTCAAGATTTCCCACTTGTCCAGCTGACAACACATGGAAGCCCCTAACTGCCCTCCATCCAAGGAAGCACCTGGGATGGGAAATGTGCCCCTGTTGCTCTTTCGGGGGAGACAGAAACAGTCCCTGACGACGCCAGAGAGAAGCCCCCCCACCCGGCTCTCCTCCCGGATCCCGGCCTCCTCCCTCACCGGTACTGCTTGGGGTCGCTAGGAGACTTGACGATCTCAGGGTCTCCTGCATTATTAATAGACCCCCTTCGTCCCTCCTCCTCAGATTCATCAGCTCCTAGACGGGCAACACGGCCGCTCTCGCCCAAATCCTGTCCGTTGGACTGGAGGTCAGGACAGCTGCAGGTAGACTTCGCCTTGTTCCTTCCAGGCATGGTTAGAGTAGGAAAGGGTCTGGCAGCAGCCGAGTTTTCGCACCGACCCCGCGCTTGGATTCTCCACAGCACCGCGAGCTCCCACCCGGCCTCACACCACAACTTCCTCCTGGTGGCACAGACTGCAGCAACCGTGACTCTCCTCAGCATTCACCACCAAACCAGAACGATGGGCATCCCGCTCGCCAGGGCCAACCTCCTCCTCCTACTCCTCCAGCCGCTCCTCCTCCTCCGCTTTCCAGAGGCGGCGGCGGCCGGCGCTGGTGCTGCCGCAGCCGCTGGGGAGGACAGGCCTTAACCCCTCCCCCAATCCGGTCTGCCTCACGCCAACTTCCCTCAACCCCCCGCCCTCCCGGTCTCCGATGACGCTACTGATTCTAGCCAATCAGTAGGCAAGAAGAGAGGTCACGCGCATCCAAACAACCAATGGGAGCAGGGAATAAAAGGAACCAAAGCGACCCGGCCGGATTTTCGGAGCACCTGGAAACCTAGGGTGGGCGGGGCTAGGAAGTAGAGGCGGAGAGAGTAGCGCGGAGGACGACGGGAAGGAAGTGCTTGCGCCGCGTTTATGACGTTTCCGGGAGGTAGTTTTGAAGCAGCGGCTGAGTAATGTTCCGCGGCTTTGAGAAAAATATTCCCCTGATGGGAAAACCGAGAAACGAGTGAAGAAAATGAATTCCCAGGTTTTTTCCCCCATCATATATTTTGTGTATTCTGCCCTTCACACCCGGAGCGTAGCCTTAGGGCGTGACTCAGTATATAATCGGAACGCCGGAAGTATTTTTCGCCGCCGGATGGGAGCTGCGAAAGAGTGAAGCTAAGCTGAATGCCAGAGATAGCCGTTGTGGTTTTTCGCTTTATCGCTTGGCAATCCTTAGTGCTATTTGCCCTCAGAGCCCAAGAAAGTGCTTGAAAGACCAGTGTACTTGTGCTCATTTTTCCATACGAAAACGTTAGCTCCCCCACACCCTAGAGCCCAGAGAGTTAAGTTCAGCTTTTATTAAGTAGCCACAGCTTCTCTGACTGCTGCCCCCAAGTACCTTTATCCAAAGTTTTTTCTGCATGTAATTGCCTTTGGTGGGCCATCATCTAAACATCATTAACTGACATGTTAATGAGGTACAATTTATTGACACCGTGAGGCAAAAAGATCCTCACACATAAAGGGAATAAATACGTATAATGAATGGAGAAAGACCAAGCAGAGGGAGGGATTCATGGCTGTTAAAGGTATTTAAATTTCTCTAGGCTGCCTGAGCTCCAGACAGGGAATGCAATCTGGAGCAAACAAAAATCATTTTCTCTATGAGCCTGCATTCTTTTCTTTTCTTTCTTTGTTTCTTTCTTTCTTTTCTTTTTTTTTTTAAACTAAACTCTACCTGTAAGGTGGAGCTCCAACTCAGGACTCTGAAATCTGGAGTGACATGCTCTCCCAGCTAAGCCAGCCAGATGCCCCTGGGGTTTGCATTCTAACGGTAATGGGGGGAGGGGGAGGAGACAGGCAATAAAATCAATGATTTTTTTTATTTTTTCATATTTATTTATTTTTGAGAGGGAGGAGAGAGACAGCGGTGGAACCGGGGAGGGGCAGAGAGAGGGGGAGACAGAATCTGAAGCAGGCTCCAGGCTCTGAGCAGTCAGCACAGAGCCCGATGTGGGGCTCAAACCTACTAAACATGAGATCAGGACCTGAACTTAAGTTAGATGCTTAACCGACGGAGGGGCGCCTGGGTGGCTTAGTCGGTTAAGCGTCCGACTTTCGCTTAGGTCATGATCTCGCGGTTCGTGGGTTCGAGCCCCGCGTTGGGCTCTGTGCTGACTGCCAGCTCAGAGCCTGGAGCCTGTTTCAGTCTGTGACTCCCTCTCTCTCTGACCCTCCCCTGCTCACGCTGTCTCTCTCTCTCTCCTAGAAATAAATAAAACATTAAAAAAATTTAAAAAAAAAAAAAAAGATGCTTAACCGACGGAGCCAACCAGGCGCCACTCAGTGACACATTTTTAAAACAATGATTGCTCTGAGACAAATAATGGAGTGTAGGCAAATAAGGAATTGGGTAAGTTCATTGCCAGGAGTGATGAAAACCTGAACTAGGGCAGCAGGTGAGATAAAACTGAAAAACATATTGTTCAAATATCCCAGTTTATTTTCATACATCTTTTCAGGAAGATCATCTATCAGTTTTTAAGCAAGGAACTCCTCTGGACTTCTTCCCTCCTTCAGGTAAATGGTTTTTCTTGTACACCCAACCCCCTGCTTAGCTTCCCAGTCAGTACATTGTAAAGAAATCAGTAATGTTTGTTGTTGAATACTTGAAGTGACATGTCTATTTTGAGGGTGTTTTGTTTGTTTTTACTGACCAAAGCTGTAACTTCATAAATAAGGAATCTTCCAATTCAGCCAGTAATTAGAATTTTGTAACTGGGAACAAAGAGAGGCCATATCTAAAGTGTGACCTGGGGGTGCCTAGCTGGCTCAGTCAGTGTAACATAGACTCTTGATCTTGAGATTATGAGTTTGAGTCCCATGTTGGGTGTAGAGATTTAAAAATAAAATCTTAAAAAATAATAATAAAGTGTGACCTGTTAGTTTTTCCCTTTAAAAAGAGCCCTCTGAATCTTACAGTTGACCTGACTGTAGAGATATAGTAATACTTTATATTTACATATAAAGTTGTTCATTCAACCAACAAATTGAGTTCCTAATATGTGCCAGGCAGGTACTGAGAATAAAGATACTGGAAATTACAAGAGAACTAGTGGGAGAGACGGCATACAATGTTTTTCTTTCCTTTATTTATATTTTAGTCAGTTAATATACAGTGCAATATTGGTTTCAGTGATTCATCACTTACAATACCCAGTGCTCATCACAAGTGTCTTCCTTAATACCCATCATCCAGCTAGCCCATCTCCCATTCACCTCCCTCCACCAATCCTCAATTTATTCTGTATCGTTAAGAGTCTCTTCTGGTTTGTTTCCTTTTCTTCTCGTCCTCCCCTCCCCCGCATTCCCATATGTTCAACTGTTTCTTAAATTCCACATATGAGTAAAATCATAGGATATTTGTCTTTCCCTGATTGATTTATTTCCCTTAGCATAATACATTTTAGCTCCATCCACATCATTGCAAATGACAAGATCTCTTCTTTTTTTTGATAGCTGAGTAATATTCCATTGTATATATAAACCACATCTCTTCTTTTTTTTTTTTTTAAATGTTTTATTTCTGAGAGAGAGGCAGTGTGAGCAGGAGAGGGTCAGAGAGAGAGGGAGACACAGAATCCGAAACAGGCTCCAGGCCCTGAGCTGTCAGCACAGAGCCCGATGTGGGGCACGAACCCACAAACCGCGAGATCATGACCTGAGCCGAAGTCGGACGCTTAACCAACTGAGCCACCCAGGCGCCCCAAACCACATCTCTTCTATCCATTCATCAGTCAGTAGACATTTGGGCTCTCTCCATATTTTGGCTGTTGTTGATAATGCTGCTATAAACGTTGGGGTGCATGTACTGCATTGAATTTGTATTTTTTTATCCTTTGGGTAAATAGTTAATAAATAAGCACACAAGTTTCTAAATTTATCATTGTGAATAGCTCTAAAAGGAAAAATACAGAGGGACCTAGAATAGTAAGAGAGTTTCTCTAAACAATAGACATTTAAACTTAAATTTGAAAAATGTGTAGGAATTGGTATAGAAATTTATAGGAATAGACTTGTTCAAAAGCTCTGAGAAAGCAAGTTAATATGGCTAAACTGTCATAATCAAAGAGCACAGGGGAAGTAAGTCAGTAGCCAAAATAATACAGAACTTTTATAAGAATAAAAAGAAGTAATTGCATTATCTATTTTGTGTATCACTGTATTCCTAGCTTCTAGAATAATGTCTGGCACATTAAAGATAGTCACTAGGGGCACCTGGATGGCTCTTTTGGTAGAGCATATAACTCTTGATCTGGAGTTCATGAATCTGAGCCCCATGTTGAGTGTAGAGATTATTTTTCTTTTTTTACAAATAGTTTATTGTCAAGTTGGTTTCCATATAACACCCAGTGCTCATCCCCACAAGTGCCCTCCTCCTTGCCCCTCTCCCCCCTCCATCCCCACACCCATCAGTCCTCAGTTTGTTCTCATCATTCAAGAGTGTCTCATGGTTTGCTGTGTAGAGATTACTTTAAAAAATTTTTTTAAATACCCACCAAATAGTGGTTGAACAAATCAAACAGGAAAACGGGATCACAAGTGTTTTCCAAGTAAATCACTCTGGTTGATATGTGGAAAATTGTTTGGATGGGGGAGGTGAGGGCAAGACTAAAAGTAAGAAGAGAGAAATCAGCTAGGAGGGTATTAAAATAATATAGGCACTAGAAAATGATAATTTGGATTTTAGGATTGATGGTAGAGATGGAGAGATGTATACAGGTACGTCAAATATTTAGAAGGTGGAGGGGCGCCTGGGTGGCTTAGTCGGTTAAGCGTCCGACTTTCACTTAGGTCATGATCTCGCGGTTTGTGGGTTCGAGCCCCGCGTCGGTCTCTGTGCTTATTGCCAGCTCAGAGCCTGGAGCCTGTTTCAGTCTGTGACTCCCTCTCTCTCTGACCCTCCCCTGCTCACGCTGTCTCTCTCTCTCTCTCCCCTAGAAATAAAAATAAATAAATAAATTTTAAAAAATAAAAAAAAATATTTAGAAAGTGGAATTGACTGCTTTGGGATAGTAATGGATTTGATGTGGTAGAATAAGAAAGAAGTGTCAAGTATAACTCCCTGGTGTCTTATTTTCTACATGAGTGTGAAACAGACCAGGGACTGGACTCAGGTCCCCTCAATCTTGACTGCAAAATCTAGTGTTCTTTGGCTTCCTCCATAAGCGGGGGGGGGGGGGGGGGGACAAAGCAAAAATTCTATGCCTCTTGAGTAGCATATCTTTCAGGAAAGCAGAGGGAGGATGCTTACAAAAAATGAGGATGCTTACTACAGAGACTGATGAAGACTGGACCAAACCAGTCTGTGCCAAAAATGGATCCCAGTGCTGAACTTTCACTGACGTTTTCTCTCAGTAGAATAATAAAAATCGTGCTGGTGGTGGAGATTTAACATGTCAGTTAGATATGGGACACATGAAGAAACATGACCTTTAAATGTACAGGTGCTAATAAATCCTAGCCTCTGCAGGCTTAGACATCACCCTTTTCCCACCCAAGTCTCTTTAAAATAACTCTCCCTGACCTCTCCTCATGGAGTCAACCTGAGGATTTTTTCCTTTGTGCTGTCTCCTTTCTGTCAAGCATAAGCCACAGTAAAGCCTTGCCTGAAATTCCCTGTGGCCTCCTATCTATTTCTATTGTTTAGAGAGCCCAAGATAGATAATGGTGCCATATCTCAGTGAACAAATTCTGAAAGAGGGACAGGTTTTGAAGGAGAAAAGCATAAGCTCAGTTTTGGATATATTAAGTTTTAGTCATTTGTGTCCCATTCAAAAGAAAGAAAGATTAGGTCTACAGCTCAGAAAAGAGGCTTTAATTTGAAATGCCAATTTGAAGTTTATCAGCTTATAGGTGGTAACCAAATCCTATTGAATAAGATCACCCACACTGAGACTCCAAAATGAAAAGAGAAAAGCTCCTCAAGCTTTGAGGAGCTTTAAGCAAATGAAGAATTCCCAAAAGTGACAGAAGGAGCTACCTGAATGGTAAGAAGAAGACCAGAAGAATGTAATATTCCAGGAAAAATACCTCTTTGATGCTTGGCCCAATACAATTCTAACCCGATAGCAAATGTCAAAGTGTCATAATAGATGAGAACTAGCAGAGTATCACACAAGTACTTTAATCTGGTCTCTTCAGATATAAAGAGAAATACCCAGAGAAGTGACATTCATAAGCAACCTGTGGCACAGCCAGAACTTCCAAACCAGAAGTATTGTTTTCCCATTTAAAATACAGCTAACCTGGGGCACCAGGGTGGCTCCATCAGTTAGGCATCAGACTCTTAGTTTTGGCTCAGGTCATAATCTCACAGTTTGCAAGATGGAGCCCCAGGTAGGACTCTGTACTGATAGCACTAAGCCTGCTTGGGATTCTCTCACCCTCCCTCTCTCTTTCCCTCTCCTACTACCTCCCTCTCTCAAAATAAATAAACTTTAAAAAAAATAAAATAAAATACTAACCCTTGAACATGCAGAGGTTAAGGACACCAAACCCTCCCTCCCTGTGCAATCAAAAGCTTGCATATAACTTTTGACTCCCCCAAAGCTTAACTACTGATGGCCTATTGTTACTGACCAGAAGGCTTACCAATAACAAAAACCGTCAATTAACATATCTTGTATGATATATGTATTACAAATTCTTTTTTTTTTAATGTTTTATTTATTTCTGAGAGAGAGACAGCATGAGAAGGGGAGGGTCAGAGAGAGAGGGAGACACAGAATCTGAAACAGGCTCTGAGCTAGCTGTCAGCACAGAGCCTGACATGGGGCCCGAACCCATAAACCATGAGATCATGACGTGAGCCGAAGTCGGACGCTTAACCAACTGAGCCACTCAGGTGCCCCACAAATTATATTCTTAAAGTACGCTCAAGAAAAAAGTTATTTAGAAAAGCATAAGAGAAAATACATTTACAGTATAGAAAATCTATTTACAGTATACTGTAGTTATCAAACAAACCCTGCATAAGTGAACCCAAACAATTCAAACCATGTTGTTCAAGGGTCAACTGTGGTTTAGAAATTTGCCATTCCTCAAACCATGAGAGACTCTTGAATGCTGACAAAAACTGAGGACTGATGGATGTGGGGGGGAGGGGGGGATGGGCATGGAGGAGGGCACTTTGGGGATGAGCACTGAGTGTTATGTAGAAACTAATTTGACAATAAACTATTTGTAAAAAAAAAAAAAAAAAAGAAATTTGCCATTCCTCATTTAAATATTCATAATTATTGTAAAGTATTCCTTAGAGAAAACTGATAAGTTATTACCATTTTATAGGAAATAGAAATATTGGAAATTTTTTTACAGCTTGAGATCCTCAAGAAAGTTGAAGATTTATTAAAGAATATGAGTAAAAATAATTACATTATTTTTTCTGTAAAGAAAGAAAGAGAGAAAGAAAGAAAGATCACAGGGATACCTGAATTGCTCAGTCAGTGGGGCATGCAACTTTTTATCTCAGGGCTATATTCAAGCCCCATGTTGGGTGTAGAGATTACTCAAAAAAATAAAATAGTTAAAAAGAAAAAAGGAAAGAGGGGCGCCTGGGTGGATCAGTCGGTTAAGTGTCTGACACTTGATTTTGACTCAGATCATGATCTTGTAGTTTATGAGATCAAGCCCAGTCGGGCTCTGTGCTGACTGTGCCCCTGTCCTGTTTGCACATGCACAAGCTCTCTCTCTCTCTCAAAATAAATAAACATTTTTTTAAAGGAAGGAGGGAAAAAAGGAAGAAAGGAAGAGGGAAAGAAAGATAAAGAAAGTTGAAGTGCACAGATCATAATTTTTAGCCTCATTTACACAGGACTTCTCAGAGTATTTAGATGCTTTCTTCTATCTTCAGCCACCCTACACTCCTTCCCATTTTTGCCTCAAGGATTTCCCTCCCATTAGGTTTGATGACTCCTCCCTCCCTGATGAGAGATCAGAAATTATGAAAATTAAAATCATCTCATTTGTATATTTGGTGCTTACCTCTCAAAGTTATTTTACTCAGTGCGATGGCTGTCTACATCCCAGAGGGATAAATCTGAGCCCTACTACTAAAAATTCAAAGGTAAATTATTTTATTAACCTCATTACTGCCTTTATTTTCGAGATTCATGATAAATCAGAGATATAAAATATTAATTCTAGGTTGAATAGATTGGTAGTATGCTGTGAGCCCATTAAAGCTCAAGCCCAAAAGTATCTAATTTACTTTGCATCTAAAATTCCTCCATTAGTGGTTCATTATTCTCTTTAGAACTCCTTTTAAATGCCAATAATAACCTTGAAAGGAATGGAAAAACTACCACCGTTTTGTGAATGAATTTGATTTATCTCCCTGTTTTTGAAACACACTGTGGGAAATTTGAGATCACCATGAACCCGGGGTGGGTGAAGAGATTGCTAAACGTGGGAAGAAAGGCACAGAAAGAGTACGTAGGTAATAAGAGAAATATTATTTAGTTTAAAATTTTGTCCTGGGCCCACACTCTAAGCAATTATGTCTCTGGAGCTCTAGTTATTAAGTGTCCTGTCCACTGATTGCTCTCCATATTTGGTAGCTTTGTGTCTAGGTCAAGAAGTAGGCATGTTCTTATGCAGTCTTCTCTTAGGAGACCAGTGTGTGTACAATATACCAAGAAATTTATGTGACCATAAAAATCATTTTTGAGGGGCACATGCCTGGCTCAGTCAGTACAACATGTGATTCTTGATCTCAGGTTGTAAGATTAAGCCCTACATTGGGCATAAAGATTACTTTAAAAATAATAAAATCTTTGAAAATAATTTTTTCCTGTACTATTAACACAGTTCTAGGAAGAATTTGGTATTCAAACTTCAAAATAAATTAAAAGTCACTATAAAAAAGCCTTTATGTCAAATGAAAGGTTATTCTATCACAAATCCAGCTAAGGACTCTCATCTCTGATCTAAAGATACAGATTTTGAGACTGCCTGAAAGAGGGAATGTGAAGGCACAAAATGATATTTAAAATATATAAATCAGAAATCAGATCATATTATTTCCCTTTTTAAAACCCACCAGTGGCTTCTCTTTGCACTTTGAATAAAGTCTAGCTGCTTGCCATAGCCTATAAGGCCTACTTATGATTTCTATACTTCCTCTATGTTCACAGTCTCATCTACTGTTCTACCCTTTGCTCCATTCACAGTGGTTTTCTTTTTTTTTTTTTCTTTTTTTTTTAGTTATTTCTAGGAGAGAGAGAGAGAGAGCGTGAGCAGAGGAGGGTCAGAGAGAGAGGGAGTCACAGACTGAAACAGGCTCCAGGCTCTGAGCTGGCNAGAGAGAGAGGGAGTCACAGACTGAAACAGGCTCCAGGCTCTGAGCTGGCAGTCAGCACAGAGCCCGACGCGGGGCTCGAACCCACGAACCGCGAGATCATGACCCAAGCGAAAGTCGGACGCTTAACCGACTAAGCCACCCAGGCGCCCCCACACTGGTTTTCTTAATGTCTTTCAACACACTAGAGTAGTTCTTGCCTTAGGGCCATTATATCTACTCCAATGCCTGGACTGTTCTTCCTTTAGATTTTGCATCATTGGCTCCTCTTTGCCACTCATATGTCAGCTCAAATATGACCTCTTAAAAGAGGCCTTCTCTTACCATTCTACCTAAAATAGTCCTCATTATCTGAAATCATGTTATTTGCCTATAAATTCTACCATATCCCCAGCATTGAAAATAGTGTCAGGCAAATAATGGGTATTCAATAAATACTTGTTGCATTAATGAAAGCATGATACAGGAAAAAGAGGAGACCATTGAAGTTACAAGGTCCCTAGGGAGGCAGAAGAGAGAGATTAGCCTTAAAATAGAAAGGAACACCTTTTCCATTGGTCACAGAGGGAAAGACTCACAGATAGGTACAGAAGCAGCAAAGATTTTAAATGTTGTTAGGAGGAAAGAAGGGGTAGAAATTTAAAAGCCCCCACTTTCTAAATAAATAAATGCCCTCACTTTCTTTTTGAAATGTCATTTAAAGTCATTTCTGGGAATGAGAGGATAGGTAGTGATGGGTCCTGCTTCCATGGGAATCAGTAAGATATTTGCTTTTTTTGTTTGTTTAAATTTCACATATTTTTTAAAAGTTTATTTTGAGAGAGAGAGAGTATACATATGCGTGCAAGCAAGGTGTTAGGGCAGAGAAAGAGGGAGAGAGAGAATCTCAAACCTTTGGGCTGGGTTCCACGACCATGAGATCATGACCTGAGCCGAAATCAAGAGTCGGACGTTTAACCAACTGAACCACCCAGGCACCCCTAAAATTTACACATCTTGAAGCCAAGCCCAGTTGGTAGTTTTCATTTCCTGAGTTACAATACTTTGTGCAAAGCATTTTATTTACATTAATGCATTCAGTCCTCATAACAACCTGAGTCTGCTATTCACCAGCTTACAGATCAAGAAACTGAGATTCAGAGAGTTTTAACAACCTGCACAAAATCACATGACAGGAAAGTAGTATTATTAAAATTCCAAAGATTTTATTTATTTGTCCCTTACATCCTGCCCGTCAAATACCTAGAATAAACAGACTTCTAATTCATTAATTTGATTATATGATATTGCCTGGTCAACCCCCAGTCCAGTTTTTAAATGTAATATGCAACATCACAAATGTAACTTACATTGCTGAAAGAACAGTTCATAACTATCATTAAGAAAGTATATGGCTTTCCTTCAGCTTCCTTCCTTCCTTTCTGAATGATTATATCTAAAAGTCATTTGCTTAGGTGGGGCTAAGCAAAGTAGGCCCTACACTCAGGGTATGGAAAAGCTGCCTGATGAGAGGTATTGGAACATGAGCAATGTGAGAAGGGTGAATATGTGGGCTGATGGTGCAGGATGTCAGAGTCCAAGCAAAGGAAAGAGGGTGAGGGTGATGGCAGCAGTGGCGATGGAGATGGGTTACATACAGAGGTGATTTATCAAATAAATAAATGTATTGAAGATAATGGGAGTTGGTTTTCTTACTGAAGAGTGATGAGAGAAGGTAGTTACAAATATGGAAAAGCAGAAATTAGAGTAAACTCTGTGGTGTTCAACTGAATTGTAGGTATCAGTGTGAACTCAAGATTTTCAATAGGTAGATACGGAAGTAAATATAGATGTGCGTAGATGCCTATGTGAGCATATATATATACATAATGTATATTTTCTTTTTTTTTAAACTTTTTAATGTTTTATTTAGTTCTGACAGAGAGAGAGAGAGAGAGAGAGAGAGAGACAATGTGAGCAGGGGATGGTCAGAGAGAGAGGGAGACACAGAATCTGAAACAGTCTCCAGGCTCTGAGCTGGCTGTCAGCACAGAGCCTGACGCGGGGCTCGAACCCACAAACCGTGGGATCATGACCTGAGCCAAAGTCGGACGCTTAACCAACTGAGCAACCCAGGCGCCCCTATTTTCTTTTTTTTTTTAATGTCTTTTATTTATTTATTTATTTTTAATTTATTTCTAGGAGAGAGAGAGGGAGAGACAGCGTGAGCAGGGGAGGGTCAGAGAGAGAGGGAGTCACAGACTGAAACAGGCTCCAGGCTCTGAGCCGGCAGTCAGCACAGAGCCCGATGCGGGGCTCGAACCCATGAACCGCGAGATCATGACCTAAGCGAAAGTCGGACGCTCAACCGACTAAGCCACCCAGGCGCCCCCAGGCGCCCCTATTTTCAAGCCATGTTTGTTGACTGGGAGCAGTGACACCCCAACAGCAATAAGCATACTTAATATCTCCATCTTGATTTCTAAATGCTGTTCTCCACTAAAAGGCCATTTTCCTCTAAAAAGAATTGTGGCTTCTTGGAGAAATAGCTGATTCCAAGGCTAGGGTAGCGAAGGTACAACATGAACCTGCAACATCTTATATGCCAGAAAGTAAGGAAGTATTCAAAGAATTATGAGAACATGTCAAGAAAAAAATTATGAGAACATGTCAAAAGGACACAGAGGACAGCTTGAAGGGGTCCCCACAGGACCAGAATGGGACAATTTGAGAATCAAAATAAATAACAATAGCGACAGATTATAACCCATCGTATAAAATAGTTATCCATGCATCTAAACTGATACAAATAAACCAAAAGGCATAGAAGAAAGCTTTTTGTTAAAATGGAATGCTAACAGTGAATGTAGAAAGGTGATGGAATTAAAAATATTATCATTTGGCAACCACACTAGTTGGTAATAATTAAACCAAGAAGCATTTATGTATGCTAAGCCACTTGGTGAACATTTGATGAGGTATGGGATATATATATATAGCCTCAAAGTACCTCCCTACAAAATACTTATTAAGAAGGGGAAAAGAACAACTTTATGAAAACGGTCTGGCAAATAGCACTTAATCTGTGAACAGTTAGCATCAGTAATAGGAAATTTGAAACTGTTACTACCTAATGGTATGCAACGAGGAAAACAAACAGCATCACTCTGTGCTATGGTTGCTAAAAACGTGTAACCTGAGTCTAATTGAGAGGAGACGTCAGACTAACCCAAACTGAGGAACATTCTATAAAAAACTCACCTATAATCTTTGAAAGTAGCAAGGTAATGAAAATCAAAGAAAGACTATGGAACTATTTTGATTAAAGACTAATGAGGTAAAGGGGTGCCTGGGTGGCTTAGTTGGTTAAGCGTCCGACTTTCGCTTAGGTCATGATCTCACGGTTCGTGGGTTCGAGCCCCGCGTCGGGCTCTGTGCTGACTGCCAGCTCAGAGCCTGGAGCCTGTTTCGGAGTCTATGGCTCCCTCTCTCTCTGACCCTACCCTACTCATGCTGTCTCTCTCCTAGAAATAAATAAAACATTAAAAAAAAAAAAGACTAATGAGGTATGATAATTAAATGCATCACCAAAAGGCTATTATGAGGGCAATTGACTAAACTTGAGTGGCGTCTGTGGATTAGATTATAGTAATACATCAATGTTAATTGACTGATTTTGATAATTTATGGATGGTGAAGAATCATATGGGCAACTTACTCTCAAAGATTTAGAAATTTAAAAAATATTTTTGTACTGTTCTTATAACCTTCCTGTAAGTTTGAAATCTTTTAAATTAAAAAAGGAAAAAATATTAGTAAGGGAGTCCAAAAGAATACCTTATATTTTAAATGTAAAATGTCAATGTCAATGTCTGAAATGGAAAATGTGATTCCTGGAATTGTGGATAGAAAACGTTGTTTTGTGGGCTTAATAATGGCAATTATTCTCCATCTAACCACATTCTTCAAGATCCTGATAGAAACCTGCCTCCTCCTGGAAGCCTTCTTTGAATCTTCCAGCCTACACTCATCATCCATTCCAAACCAGAACTCAGGACACATATTTGTTGCATTACTTCCTTGGCACTTAATCATATATGACCTTATTACTTCTCTTATACTATTATCATACATAATTTTTGAGTTCTTGTTTAAATCTTTTCTTGAATATCTCATCTTCCTAATTCTAAGTTGTAATCAACTTAGGAGCAGACACCATATATGATCTCCTTTTCTTCCCAGGGTACCTAGCATATGTTTGTTGCTTTGTTTTTTATTGAAGTATAGTTGACACACAACATCACATTAGTATCAGGTGGACAGCATAGTGATTTGACAACTCTATAGTTACAGTACCTAGCATATGTTTTGAAATCGCATTTCCACATTCCAAGGACTGTTAAAGAATAATTCCTTGCATCCTCACTGTGTATCAGGCATTGTAAATAGTAATTCCTCACATATATAGAATGCTTTACATTCTATGCAGCACCTACACTTCCATTATCTCATGTTTTTCTACATAACTCTGTGAGGTAGGTGCTGCCACCTCACATGCCGTGATAAACATGCTCAGAGAAAAGCTGATTCCCTGGAAGTCAGAGTCACTTAATAGCAGAATTGGGATGCCAAACTTGGTCTTCAGATTCCAAGTCCAGAGTTTTTGCATAGAAAACAGGTAACAAGTCTGGATACCTTGATAGTCATAGGTATTGTATTAATTTTCTATTGCTGCTGTAACAAGTTATCATATATTTAGTGGCTTACACAACACAAATACATTAGCTTATAATTCTGTAAAATAGAAATCTAACAAAGGTCTCACTAGGCTAAAATTAAGGAGTCAGCAGGGTTTTATTCCTTTCTAAAGACTCTAGAAGAGAATCCATTTCCTTGCCCATCCAACTTCTTGATGTTGGTCATGTTCTTTGGCTCATGTTACCCTTTCTCCATCTTCAAAGCAAGCAACAGTGCATCTCTTTTTGCTCTTGTTTATAATTACATCTTCCCCTCTCTCTTCCATTTATAAAAACCCTGTGATTAAGTTGGACCTACCCAGATAATCCAAGATAATCACCCTATTTTAGGGTCAGATGATTAGCAAACTTAATACCTTCTATAACCTTAATTCCTCTGCTATATATCCTAACATATTCACTCATCTGCTATATATATATGCTATATATCCTAACATATTCACAGATTCCAGAAATTAAGACATGGGCATCTTGGGGGCCACTATTCTGCTTATCATGTGTACATTCTTCAAAGTATTACTTCCCCAAAATTCCCTGAGCACTTTAACATCCTAAGTTATGATATGAGTATTCTTCCATCTACTAAATATCAATCATCAGATTCTTCATTTACTAATACATTATTAATTTATAGAAATATTTTTTTATAAAAAATGAGCTGGAGTTTGATTTATAAAAATTAATATTCTTTGAGTCCACTGCTTCTTAATTCAGTAAATAAAGAAATTGAGACCAGTGACATTAAGTAACTTGGTCAAGGATACACACCTAGTAAGTGGCAGAGTAGGAATTCAAACCAGTCCTTTGCAAAGATCAGAGCTTTTCCATTATATCATTTTTCACCAAGAATAGCTCCTCCAAGGGCCTAGTGCCTTAATTTAATGCCTGTGACTTAAACATCAATCTGTTCTTATCCATCATTCACTTTTTATGAACTGCCTTGCAAATGTAAATCTTTGTGGAAGATTAATACAAATTCCTCCAGTAGCTGATTAAATAAGACGATGGCTGTATACATATGTTGTAAAGGGAAAAATGTATGTGATAGATGTATGCATTAGTGTATAAGTAAGACAGTTGTAAAAGAAAGGAAAGGTTTAGAAGAGGCTGGATCAATTCCTGACTCTGCCACATATATGATCGTGGACAAATCCTGAACTCTGGTAAATGATCTTTACCTTGGTTTTATGATCTATAAATTATTTATAGAGTTGCTGTAAGAATTAAATGCCATAATTCTTGAAGAGCACTTATGACAGAGCCTGGCCCAAAGTATGTGCTTAAGAGCTGTTGACAAGTATACAGATCCTGACAGCTTCTTTACCAAATTCACAAATTGATTCTGGAATGGGTGATTTTTTTTATCAACCACAAGGTGGAGGTAGAGACACAGGAATGTACGTCTTGTTTATCAGGAATTTTTATCTTAGAGGGGTAAAAAGAGTATTCCATCTGAGTCTAACTGCCTTTAAGCCATCACACAAATTCCTCCATTATGGAGGAATTTTTGTTTGTTTTTTCTTTTTCAGAGAAAGATAGACAATGGGGCGTTCAACAGACATCCTTTAATAATGTGAATTTGGGGGCATCTGGGTTGGTTGGGTGTCCAACTTTAGCTCGGGTCAAGATCTCACTGTTGGTGGTTTGAGCCCCATGATGGGCTCTATGCTGATAGCTCAGAGCCTGGATTCTGTGTCCTCCTCTTTCTCTGCCCCTCCCCTACTTGTACTCTGTCTCTCAAAAATAAATAAAACATTTTTTAAAAATAATGTGAATTTTAATTCCATCTGGAGAAAATGTGGTATCTGTTCCAGAAGAGATGACTGTACAGTTATAAGAAAAAATTTTTACACTAATTTTCTTCTTCCTCATTCCAGAGGCAAGAGGCTGTTTTTGTCTATACTCTTTGGTCAAAAGGGCATACTTACCCTTTCTCCCAAGAAGCCCACTGGGTCCTCATGAAAATAGGACTCCTAGAAATCCATCTTAGCATTTCAGGAGGAAACTAAAAAGCTTTTGCACAGCAAAGGAAACCTTCAACAAAATGAAATGGCAACTATGGAATGAGAGAAAATATTTGCAAATCATATAGTTGATAATTGATTAATATCCAAAATATATCAAGAACTCATACAACTTAATAGCAACAATTAAACAAATAATCCAATTTAAAAATGGGCAGGGGAAGGGGAGCCTGGGTGGCTTAGTCGGTTAAGCGTCCGACTTTCGCTTAGGTCATGATCTCGTGGTTCGTGGGTTCGAGCCCCGTGTCCGGCTCTGTGCTGACTGCCAGCTCAGAACCTGGAGCCTGTTTCAGAGTCTGCATCTCCCTCTCTCTCTGACCCTCCCCTGCTCATGCTGTCTCTCCCTCTCCTACAAGTAAATAAAAATATTTAAAAAAAGAAAAAAGAAAAAGAAATGGGCAGGGGACCTGAACAGACGTTTTTCCGAAAAAGACGTGCATATAGCTATCAGTTATGTGGAAAGGTGTCCAAATCACTAATCATCCAGGAAATGCAAATCAAAACTTCAATGAGATATCACCTCACATCTGTTAGAATGGCTAGTATCCAAAATAAACAAGCAAATAAGAAATGAGAAATGTTGGAGTAAAGGGAATCCTTATGCACTGTTGGTGGGAATGTAAATTGGTATAGCCACTATGAAACAGTATGGAGGGTCCTCAAAAAATTAGAGAAATGATGATTCAGCAACTCCACTTCTGTATGTTAACCTGATGGAAATTAAAACACTCACTTGAAAAGACATCTGTACCCCTACATTAATTGCAGCATTATTTACAATAGCCATGATGTGGAAACGATCTAAGTGTCCGCTGATGGATAAATAAATAAAGAAAATGTGGTATACATACACACAGACACACAGTGGAACATTATTCAACCATAAAAATGAAGGAAATCCTGCTATTTGCAACACAGTTGGACGTTTCTTTCCTTCAGTTATCCACAGTACTTTGGTTATCTATAGCATCTTTATGGCATGTTTTTAACTGTATCTGCTGTTAGGTTTAGTGGTTCATATGTCTCTCTCCCCTATGAAGCTCCAGCAGTCAGGGACAGAGTTGTAGAATCCTGATTCATATCCTTAGCTTTAGTTACTACCATAACTTGTAGCCTATAGTAAGTGCTCACTAATACTTACTGGATGAATAAGTAACTCAGTACTCCCAGGAAATTATTTCCTGAGTTGTATCTCAATTTGACTTTCCTGATATCTTGAAGATAAAAACAAATTACTCTGCTACTTTATTACTTTTCTTGTTTATTGACACACTGGTTGCTTAGTAAATATCTATTAAATAGATGAACTAACATCAAGTAATTACAGTAAACTGGCAGCCTAGCACAGCAGAGGTGGTAAAGTCAGATTAGCCGGATTCAAATCAAGGCTCTAATGCTGTGAGATATGGAGCAAGTTACATATTTTCAATGAGCTTCAATTTCCTAATGTGTAATGGAGGATAACAGAACTTATCTCATGGACATAAAAGAATTGTGAGAGCTCAATGAGATCATGCTGGCTGGCTCATAGTAAGGGGTTAACAAATGTCATCCATATAGTGCCAAGGGAAGGGAGATAACTTGGAGCCGCCGCAGTTGTCGTCGTCGTCGTCGTCGTCTTCTTCTTCTTCTTCTTCTTCTTCTTCTTCTTCTTCTTCTCCTCCTCCTCCTCCTCCTCCTCCTCCTCCTCCTCCTCCTCCTCCTCCTCCTCCTCCTCCTCCTCCTCCTCCTCCTCCTCCTTCTTCTTCTTCTTCTTCTTCTTCTTCTTCTTCTTCTTCTTCTTCTTCTTCGTTTAAGGCAGTATGTGAAGCCTAGTATACAGGGCATTACTCTGAGTCCAGCCTCCTCAACCCTAGGCAAATGAGTAAGTCTCAAACTTTATAGGACTTAAGAAATAACTAGGGAGATAGTTTAAATATCAGAAATGCAGATTCTGAGGCCCACATTTTGAGGAACACTGTACTAGGTCCTGAACAGATCAGCTTGATAACTGAAATTGGCTTGATATTGCTACCAGTCTCTGGCTTGGGACTGAACTTTTCCTGCTTCTGCATTGACACAAGTTAGCTCCAAATTTCAGTCTCTCCTGATCTTCTGCAGAGCCAATGTATAACATTGTCTGCTCCTGCCAGACAATTCCTCAATGATTACTGCCCCCAACATCATGCTAATTTCCATCACCTTACTTCTGCTAGTTCCTTAGTCTGAAATCCTTTCTTTTCAGACTTTTCTATTCAAAATGTTCATGAAGATTTGGCTCACACTACTCCTGCTCCTGGCCCCATCACATGTACCTCCTCAGAAGCTCTCCTTGGGTATCTTACTTGTAACTCTTTCTCCTTCATTCCTTGCTTGTCCACCTGTGCTTCCTTCAAGCATTGATTTAAGAATAAATAGAATGATTCCTGTGAAAAATAAAGTCTTTCCATGTTTATTTTCCAGGAGGGTATTCATCTTATATTAGTGAACCAAGAGAGTTGAGTTCACAGAACTTGTAACTGATTCCAAAGCTGCACCATGTTGTCAGCATCTGGTCTCCATGAAACTAACGAGCCTATGTGATATTTACACTAAAAACTAATATGATAATCTAAGTTTTTTAAAGCTCAGAATTTCTGTTAAAGAATAAGAAAAGTATGGTGGTAGACAAAATAATCTGTTAAAGGAGGGGTCTTTGTGAAGGTCCTAGTTCCAGAAAGTCAGACCTGGACTTTATCACCAACATCTTTGTAACCCCCTGCAGTACCTAGCAAAATATTTTGCACTAAGTAGGTACTCAGTATGTGTACAGTGAAATCATGGCCTGCTGATCCAAGTTCTTGATTTTGTTGCCCCACTAGATAAACACTAATGTCTAGAGAGTATGATTTACTTACATGATCAATTGTTTAAATATGAGATGAAAGAGAAAGTATAAAGGTATGCCCTGTTATGTACTGAATTGTGTCCATCCAGAATTCATATGTTAAAGCCCTAACTCCCAGTGTGAGTGTATTTAGAGACAGGGCCTTTCAGGAAGGAGTTAAAGTTAACTGAGGTCATAAGAGTGGGGCCCTAATCCAATATGACTGATATCCTTATAAGGAAAGACAGACTCCAAGGGATATATGTAACAGAGAAAAGGCCATGTGAGAATACAATGAGAAATTGGCCATCTGCAAGCCACAGAGAGAGGCCTCAGGGAAAACTAAACATGCTCACACTTGATCTTGGACTTATAGCCTATAGAAAATAGGAAAATAAATTTCTGTTTAAGCCACCCAGTTTGTTGTAGTTTGTTATAGCAGCCCTAGCAGACTAAAGTAGACCTTATTCTACTTGCTTTTTTAAAAAAATTTTTTTTAATGTTTATTTACTTTTGAGAGAGAGAGAGAGAGAGAGAGAGAGAGAGAGCAAGTGAGGGAGGGGCAGAGAGAGAAGGAGACAGAATCTGAAGTAGGCTCTAGGCTCTGAGCTGTCAGCACAGAGCCCAAAGAGGGGCTCGGACTCACAGACTGCGAGATCAACACCTGAGCTGAAGTCTGACCCTTAGCCGACTGAGCCACCCAGATGTCCCAGACCTTATTCTACTTTCTAATGAGAGCAAAATTTTCCCTCAAAGTGTGCTCAGTAGAAAGAACTTCAGCATGGTATTAATGGCGGTCTAGAAAAGAGATTGTTCAATAGTCAAATAAACTTGAGAAACATAGGGTTGAACAAATTAAAGCTGATTTTCAGGATCTTTAATTTGCTAACATATATTCTGATTCTCCAAGAGGACAAAATAGCATGTAGCATTTCCAAACTTGCCTGACTCTAGAAACACCTTTTTTTGAGAAGAGAGGGGGCAGATAGCAGTCTTACAAGACCAGTATTTTGTGGGAAACAATTTGGAAAATACTTATTTAAAATACTTATTTATAGTTTTGGGGAAACTGGCTGGCTTGGTCCATGAAACATGCAACTCTTGATCTCAGGGTTGTGAGTTTGAGCCACATGTTGAGTGGAGAAATTACTTAAAAATAAAATCTTAAAAAAAAAGAAAACAGTTATTTTAGTTTTGTTTTTCTTATCCTGATTGGCTTGTTCTTAACTGTCCCACTGCCCACCATCAGGATCTAGACAGATGTTCAAGAACCTTGGAGAAGGGAGTAGGGGTCTGCTTCAAATGAATTATTCCTGGAATGGGGAATGACCCTCCATGGAGGTCTGCCAAGTTTGTTCCTTTGTGACCAACCCAGAGTAAGAAGTGGTAATGATCAAACTCAAAGAAAGAATAGTTAAAAGGGAAGGGCTAAAATCTAACCTGATTTTCGACAAGGAAGTCAAACTACACTGGCAACCAAGACCTTTGTAAATACTTCTTATTTTTTATTCCTTTTGTATTTCCCTAAAATTGTTGGTAATAAAATCCTTTACAAAAAAAATGACTCTTTGAGCTTGCAGCCTAAAAAAGAAGAAAGATGAAGACAGAGTATATTTGATTTTGTAGCTCGATTGAGAAAAGAATGAGGTGGAAGGGTGGCAGAACACTCCAAACACAGAGTGTGGTGGGAACCACCTAGAAGAGAGAAAAGGAGACAGAGTCTGTGATGCTTGTAGCAAGGAAGGCAGAATAAACAAAGTCTTTTCTGACTTGTGCAATGGGATTTAGAGGGTTTCTTTTTTTTAAGTTTATTTATTTATTTTGAGAGAGAGAGTAAGAGAGAGAATCCCAAGCAGGTTCCGTGGGGTCAGCACAGAGCCAGATGCAGGGCTTGAATTCATGAACGGTGAGATTATGACCTGAGCCAAAACCAAGAGTTGATCACTTAACCACTTAACCAACTAAGCCACCCAGGTGTCCTGGAATTTAGAGTTTTAAAAAAAAGTCTGAGTGGAGATTTCTTGACTCTATCATGGATGGGGGTATCCTGTACTAAAGTTAGATATCCATTGGGTCAGGATTTAACACATTCGTATTTAGTACTTTATGTGTCAATACCATTCTAGCAAAGAAACAAGACGAAAATCTGACCTCCCAACCTTTCATCCTAGAAGGAGTCTATTATATTTTATTTTTGTTATAAGATATACATACAAAAGGTTATCCACAACACATGGGATCATATTAAAGAATAATCATAAAACAAATACACATCTACAAACAGCCCAGCTTAAGAAATAGGATACTACCAGTACATAATGAGTCCCTCATCTGGCTTTTTTATATCATGTTTCCCTCCTGCAATACACACAGAAGTAATTACTATCCTGAATTTTGTGTTAATAATTTCTTTGCTTCTCTTTGTAAGTTTTCTCACACCATCTGCACATCCTTAAACATGATTGTATCAGTCAGGTTCCTGCCAGAAAACATACGACACACTCAAATTAGGATATAAGGAGGCAGGATATTGTAAGAATACTGTAGGGTACTATCTGGAGGCTAGTAACAGTGCTCTTTACCACCCTATGATTGAAGGGAGAGAGGCGAGAGGAGCTACCAAAAGCAAGAAATAGTGGGCTGTGTCAAAAGGACCACTTGATAGGAGCTGTGACTTTGAAAGGAGAGAATCCAGCCAGCTCACGAAAGCCCACGGTGAGAGTACCAGAAAGTAAATACCTGACCTCACTCTAGTCCAGTTCTCCAGTCTCCTACTGATGCCTACCATCAGCCAAACCTGAACAGAAACCAGGAGGCAAAAAAGCCCTTTGATCCAGTCTGTGCAACTTAGCCTCCTAGGAATAGAAGTGTGGAAAGTGAATCTGGAGGGGCAAACGGAAGATAGTCAGCCTAAATATGTTGCTTATTTTGCTTTTTTAATTTTATCTAAATGGAGTCATACAGTATGTATTTTTTCGTGACTTGCCCTTTCTGTTTATACATTAGAGAGTTCAAGTGTGTAGATATAGTGCGTTCATATTCAGTTCTGTGTAATTTCCCTTGGTATGAATCTTCTACAATATATTTATCCATTCTACAGATGGTGGGTGTTTGAATTGCTTCCAGCTGTTTGTTTTCACAAACAATGTGGCTGTAGATATTCCTATGTGTATCTTTTGGTGTACAGATTCAAGAATGCATATATGTATATAGAATCTCAGGTAATAGGATGTGTACAAGTTAAGCTTTAATAGATAATACCAAACTATTTTCCAAAGTCATAGTAATTAACACTCACTAGCATTAAATTAAGGTTCCTGTCACTCCAACATCTCACCAATACTATTATTACCACACTTGCTAATTTTTGTCAGTGTGATAGGTGGGAAATACTATCTTCTTGTAGTTCTAATTTTCATTTCCTTGTTTCCAACAAACTTGAACATCTTTTTACATGCTTACCGGCCACATATATGATCATTTTTTTCTTTTGCTCATTTGTCAGTTGTATGTGTTATAAATATCAATGTCCCCATTAGTGCCTTGTTTTTTCACTCATAATATTGTATCTTTCAGTGCATAGTTGTTAATTTTAACATAGTTGAACTTATACTTTTTTCCCTTCATGTAAAATCTTTGGCTACCCTTTAAGAAATCCTTCCCTACCCTGAGGTCATAAAGGTATTTCCTATTCTGTCTGAAAGGTCCATTGTTTTACATTATACTATAAGCTTTAAGTCTTTCATAGTTATTTTTTTTTTTTCCGAGAGAGAGAGAGAGGGAGGAACAGAAAGAGAGGAAGAGAGAGAGAATTGAAAGCAGGCCAGGTCCAGTCCAGAGCCCAAGTGGAGTTGGACACTTAACCAAATGAGCTACCTAGGCGCCCCCATATGTAAGTCTTAAATCTACCTGAAACTGATACTTGTGTATGGTGTAAGGTTGGAGTCAGATTTAATTTTTTCCATACAGATAACCAATTATTGAATAGTCCATTTCTTTCTAACTGGCTCCGAATGCTTTCTGTGATAAATTTTTTACTTCAATATATGTATTAGTTTTTTCCTGGATTTTCTGTTTATTTTGATAGCCTGACACAGTGCCTGAGAGTCTATTCTTAGGGATTTCAGCTCCTGAAGACTTATTTATTAGCTTTTCTAGATAAATTATATATTAATCCAAGATTCTTCACATCATCTCAAAAGGAGAATGGTTTATTAGTATCTATCAGGATCTGAGAGTGTGGTCACTTTAATGTAAGTGAGAGTAAGACAGAACGGGATCTAAGGCAACATGAAGACTCTGATTACCTGAAATGTGCCCTTTGCAATGGGAAGCAGATGAAGGAAGATACAAAGGGGTGAGCCTGATCCTAGTAGCTAAGGAATATTTATGCAGATCTAATCTGCCAGGATGAGCAAGTGTATGGAGCAGAAGTATTTCTAGAACCATATTTTCAATACATGCAAAGAAATCTGCTTATGTGAATATATATATATATACATAATGTTTTATATAGATAGATAGATGTTGAAAAATAGCTACTCTTATTTTTAGAGCTGTTCTTTTAAAGTCAGTTAATTGAGTCATGCATAGACAACCCAAGTATTTAACTTAGACAATTACCAGTTGATTCACAGGCCTCGTCTATATCCACCATGATGGGCAAGAAGACACCATTAAGGAAGGCATAGAGGCTTCCCTTTCAATAGGCACAATTGTAATCCAGGCAGTTCTTGCAAAAGCCGGAACCTTGGAAACACAGCTCTCCATAGGTGCCTGATAGTGGACTCTGGATATTAGAGCTCACTTATCCTTGAAGGAAAACAGGGAAAAAGGTTTCTCTAACTTAAGCAGATGGTAGTAGTATTAGGAAAGGATTTAAGTAAGACCTTTGGCCATGAAGGACTTTAAACTTGTGACCACCTAAATGAACATTTCCTTTGTCTGGTCCCCTCTAGAACTAGCTTGGCTGCTGATTTCTCCATGCTCCCAACACCCTTCCAAAATAC
The DNA here is from genome assembly GCF_003009895.1 of Hyaena hyaena. Classification (NCBI taxonomy): domain Eukaryota; kingdom Metazoa; phylum Chordata; class Mammalia; order Carnivora; family Hyaenidae; genus Hyaena; species Hyaena hyaena. The sequence continues at coordinate 8,565,844 of NW_024080637.1, read as the reverse complement.
CATCACCACCACCCACCCTTCAGCTAAAAATCCAAGATATCAGCAACTGCCTTGTCCAGGAATCATCCATCTGTTCAGAATGAGCATCCAATTCCCTTCATTTAACAAATGGCCATTGGACACCCTTAACGAGCCGGCACCTGTGGGAATCAGGGGATTGAGAGAGAAATAAAGCCCTCTTCCCTGACCTCCAGGAGCTCACTCTTTAGTGATGACAAAGAGAAATTGGCTGGGCCCCAGAACAAGTTTATTTCTTAAAGAATGCCCCAGTAGTGTTCCATAAATCACCTGCAACTGACAAAGCCAGAGGTATCTGAAACATAAGCAGTTGAGAGAAATTCTTTCTTCTGCTTCTGTTATCACTGAAGGGTGTTGCTTTGGGTTTATCCCATGTGATGTGATGGGAGCTGGGTCTCCAGCATCTCCACCTGTGCTTGCCACTAGTGTGACTCCTTGACCAGGCTTCAGAAGCTCTTCAGGATGTAAAGGAAGACAACACCCCATCCCAGAGCTATACTCAGCCAAGAGTTACCTTGCTCCCTTTTCTACTTTATAAATAGACCCTCATAGCCATTTCCCCAGGCACAAGCTTGCCCACAGGAAGACAAATTAGATGTAAATTTCAGTATCACTGCCTCACAGACCCTAAACTATTACCCCTCTTCAATGCTGTTTTGATTTTTGAGTCAGACTAGTGGCTCTATCTCTTTCCATTATCTTGGTGATTTTATTCATTCAAAAAAGATTTATATTAGGAGACAACATAGCATTGTGGTCAAGGGCAAGGACTCTGGGGTTTTAATCCCTGCTCTGCATTACTAATTGTGTAGCTTTAGGAAAATTAAATATCCTCTCTATTTCCTCATCTATAAAATGGGGATGATAATAGTATCTACTTTATAAAGATACTAATGAAACCTATCTAGGGTCAGGTTTACCTTGGCTGGCTCTGCTGGTGGAGTGTGAGACTCTTGAGTTTGGGGTTGTTAAGTTCAAGCCTCCATGGTGGGTGTAGAGATTACTTAAGAATAAAATCTTGGGGTGCCTGGGTGGCTCAGTCAGTTAAGAGCCCAACTCTTGGTTTTGGCTCAGGTCATGATCTGTTGGTTTTGAGAGTTCAAGCCCTGCGTCTGGCTCTGCACTGATAGGTCGGAGCCTGCTTGAGTTTCTCTCTCTCCTTTCCTCTCGTCCCCTCCCCTATTCATGCTGTCTCTCTCAAAATAAACTTAATAAAAGAAAATAAAATCTTAAAAAAAGAAACCTATCTAATAAAGTTGTGAAGATTAACTTGATGTATATGGAAAGGGCTTAGAATAGAGTAAGCACAATATAAGTGCTAGCTAGTATTGACTATCACCTATGTACCAGGTACCAATGTAAGCTCTCATACTAATGCCTTTAATCCTCACAATAACCCTATGAGGTTGGTGCATTTTACAAATTAGAGGTTTATAACGGAGGTTTTAAGTAAAATAGAAGTAACTTGCTAAAGGCTCTGAGGGTACATGCAGTGAACAAAACAGGCAAGGTCCCTGCTATCATGAAACTTTGGTTAAGCAAGTAATATAATTTCATTGTGACTAAAGCAATGATGAAAATAAAACAAGATGAAGGGGTATGATAGTGTTGGGTTATACTTCTCTGAAGAATGACATCGTAGGGACTCATTGCCCTTCCCTGTCACTGGCCTGTGTTCAAACCACCCTGGTTTACCTCACATTTCACATTTCAAGAACTCTGAATATTATTAATGAAACTATTGGAGTTTCATTTCCTTTGTGTAAGTACATCTCCAGACTCCTTATACACCTTTGCCTACTGTTTGCCTGGTTTATTTCACAGAAAAATATACTTATTTCACAGAAACATGTGACAATCTACTCCCACAAGTAACTGGGAAATTACAGTACAGCACAGTAGATTTATGGCAAAGGAAAACAAAGGGGGATGTGGTTTCTTAGAGGAGATACCTAACTCAGTTTGGGAGCCAGGAGTAGAGAGAGCTGCATATGCAGAGGCTCAAATATAAAGTGTGCCCCCATCCTCTTCTCAAACCAGGGAGAGGTGGCCTCTCATTTTATTGGCAGCCCTCACTCTATGAACTACTAACACTTGAAATTAATGTTTATTCTCTGTGTGGAGGTGAAGGTAACAGGCACTTCCAGGATACTCTTTGGTGGTGGTATCCATGAGGAGGCCCAGATATTTCTGCTGGGATCTCCTAAGCACCTCAGTTGTCCGTATCTTCTACCAGAACACAAGGGTGGAAGAAAACCTTTTTCTCAAGGTGGCTGCTAGCTCATGTAGTACCTGTATTAGTTTCCAAAGGATGCTGTAACAAAGTACCACAAACTGGGGGTGCTTAAAACAGCAGAAGTGTATTCTTTTTTACAGCTCTGGAAGCTGGAAGTCCAAAATCAAGGTGTTGGGAGGGTTGGTTTCATCCGAAGGCTTTGAGGTAGAATCTGTGTTGTGCTTCTCTTCTAAGCTTCTGGTGGCTGCCAGCAAAATCCTATTTAGCCCCTGCTGCCCTCCTTGACATGACACCCTATTGAGTCATATATACTGACCCTGACTGCTCTGCACTCAGCTGGCTGCCTTGGGTCTGCACCCCCATCCATGCCCACTTTACTCCTTCTATTCCCATATCCTAGGGGTAGAACCCATTTTTTGTTCTCCTCTGTCCATTTTTTTTTTAAATGTCTCTTGTGCAATGATCTGATTCTGTATCTCCTGTGAATAGCTGGTATTTTTGCCTCCATTCTCTTCTCTTCTGGAAAAAGCACCTTACTTTTCTTTTGTAGCAACCATTCCTCTCCCGATCTGAGTTCATCTTGTTTGAGTAGTACTGACCCCTGTCTCCAACTCCACAGATGGAGTTGGACAAGATCTAGGCTTAGCCAATCAGAACATCTCACTTCCTGTCATAATTGATCCCAGAACTTTTGCCAAAACTATTAAAGCAAAGACTCTCTGTCTGGATGGCTATATTGGTAGGGTAAGCCTGGAGCTGACTGAGAATGAAGCCAACCCAGAGAATCCTGATAATATCATTTAATCACCCAGTTCCAGATGGGCCTGAAGCTAAATATACCACTGGACTTTATAGTAACATGAGCTAACAAATTCTCCTCCCACCATGACCTCTTTTTTGCCTTGTGATTACTTAAAATGGGGATATATCACTTATAATCAAAAGAATCTTGACTGAATGCAGCATCTGACACTTTGTCACCCCTGATCTCCATTTCCACAGCTCTGCATCCTTTCTGGCCCCAGGGTCTCTTTGCCTGTATCCTGACAGATGAGTAGGAACTAACCAGGCCAAAGAAAGGGAAAGGGCTTCCTACCACACTGTAGTGAGAATGGGTGAAGAACTGGACTGCATTTGCAGCCTTATTAGACTTGTTATAGTTTTGGGGGGTTGGCAGATGGGGACTGGGTTCTGCTGCTTTATGGAGCTGTCAATTGTCTGCATTTTGTTTACTTTTCTTGTGGGCTCACTACTTTCTCTCCAGCTCAGCAGCCTTGTTTCCACATGCTGTCCAGCAGTATAGCTTAATCCTTTCTTGGGGGTCCACACTGCTCCTTGATTCTCTGCATCCTCTTCATCAGCCAGTATAGAGCCAGGACCCACATGATCTCCAGAAGTACAAGCTGATTGGCTGTCCTTGACCTCTTGCAGTGCCAGCCCTTCCACCTTGAAGTCTTCCTTGACAGTTAATCCATCCTGATTTCCCCCTATCCTGAGTTCATCAAGAATACTGCCTTGTAGGGGCGCCTGGGTGGCTTAGTCGGTTAAGCGTCCGACTTTCGCTTAGGTCATGATCTCGCGGTTCGTGGGTTCGAGCCCCGCGTCGGGCTCTGTGCTGACTGCCAGCACAGAGCCTGGAGCCTGTTTCAGAGTCTGTGTCTCCCCCTCTCTCTGACCCTCCCCTGCTCACGCTGTCTCTCTCTCTTGGAAATAAATAAAAATATTTTTAAAAAAAAGATTAAAAAAAAAGAATACTGCCTTGTATTGTGACTTTCATTACACTGATGCTGGACCTGTTTTCCCAATTCCATTCCGAGATCTCAGAAGTCTACCCCCAAAGTTCTTAACACAAACCCAGGGAAGAGTCACTCCACAAATGATGTGTAGTTCAGATGAACTTTAATGCACATAACATCACTGCCATTACAATAAGAATAGGAGATACATTAAAATAAGCCAGTTTGTATCAATGAAACATATCAACACAGAACAGGGAGGCAGCACAGATATTTGTAAGCGGGATCTTCCTTTTTGTTACTGTGTACATGTGTGTGTGTCTTCACATTTGTACAAACTCACAATACCACCTAACATTATATATATTTCATATACCACTGAGAATAGGTGTCAGTATACATAATATAGGAAGAATAAAAAGCATAAAAACATCTTTTTACCTAGAATCTTACAGGGAGAGTTATGAGAGTTACTATTCCTTTTTCTGCTCAGTCCTATAGAGGGAGGACTCCAATTTTTGCTAATTGCTCCTCCTGAGGAATTCTGCTCAGCCTATTATGGCACATCTCCTAGGCTGGCATGAGACCAGCCCAGTCCCTGGTTGAATAAATTAGAAAGAGCAACTGGGGGAGTTGAAGCTGGTGTGCACATTAAGTAAGATGACATTTCTCTGTGTGACTGCCAAGACCATCAGTCTCTCCCCCCATGATATGAGGAAAGCCTCTGCTGTAAGTTTTCATTGTATTAAGGGTGTGGGGGTGGTGAGAAGAGTGTGTGTCCTCTCCTTCCTTCTCTTCCACAAGCAGAGAGGAAGCCAGATGTAGATACAATTGATAAAAATAGGAAGGATTCAGGATCAGGACTGCCTACTCCTTGGGGCAGACTCTACCTTGTTCTGAGACCAACTCTTGAGCCATTTGTTGCCTTCTTTGTGTAGTCTTGAGCAGGTTGCTTCACTGATACAGGCCTCAGTTTTCCTTATCTGAGTACTGGGAATAATAAAACCCATACCACAGGGTGTGTCAAAGACCATAGAAGCTTCAAAGGGAAAGTGTTTTGAGAACTGTGAAGTGCTGAACACACAATTGATGATTTCCGTTATAATATACTGATCATAATAAAAATGGACTCTACGGTCTGCCCCTCCAGGGCTCCAACCCCATACACAGATCACTGCTCTGTTCATCTAATCTCAGCCTGCACTGGATGATTCTCTTTGACTGATGTTAACGTCTAGAACTTTCTCTACAGCCAACCCAAACTCTAGGTGTAAGGCATGTTGAACCTAATATTTCTATGTGAGGTTAGCTTCCTAGGACCAAAATATGGGGGGAGAGGAGGAAGTTGGTAGAGGTAGAAGAGACCCTTGGAAATGGCTCTGGATGGGATAAGCTCAGTTTCATTCTGGGATGAATGATGCTTACTCCCACCCCCTTACAGTGAGTGGCTCTATCTTATATGTCCACAACATTTCAGTTTCTAAAAATCAACCTTTATTTGACTCTCACAACTATTTTGTAAAATGGGCAAGATTATTAATCTCATTTTATAGATGAAAATATCTTTGTCCAAGGTTACACAGCTAGTATGTTGCAATACTCAAACCCAGGTCTTTCAGAATCCTGTTTTTCTGAGCGCTGGGGGGGCGGGGGGGGGCTTTTTTTTTTTTTTTTAAGTAAACTCTATCCCCAATGTAAAGCTCAAACTCATGACCCTAAGATCAAGAGTCACATGCTTTACCAACTGAGCCAGCCAGGTAATCCTTGATGGGACATCTTTTGACAAAAGCTCCAGAAAACACTGCCTGATTGGAATGACCTTGTGTAGTACAGTAGTGGACACTAGATGCTCAGCACCTACTATGAGTATCAGGCACCACACTAAGGACTTTACACCCATTCCTACATTTAATCTTTCAACAACCTCTCGAGGTAGATATTATTCCATTTGCATATGAAGTAATTGAAGCTTCACGCATAATTTTCTTAAAGTCATGTCACACAACTATTTAGTGCTGAAGATCCAAGGACTGAACCCAGATCTGCTGGACTACAAATCTTAAGCACTCCACTATGCTACTACTTTCTCAGTCCTGATCCTGGAACTTGACATTTGGGGGGACTGGAAGATAGATGCGAATTTCTCAGCCCTTTAGTTTCCAGGCTTCCAGCTGTATGACAGAAATTGTCCTCAGAAAGATCTTGCCCAGGTCAGCCTGGCACAGGTTTGGTGTTTGATAGATTAATTCCCCTTTGAAGTGAATGCATTTCTGGCTCTTAAATATGGCTGTCTGGTGTCGCTTCTCAAACACATATGTCTGTGCTCCATTCTCAACAAGTTTCATCAGAGAGACTTGTTGTTCTTCTTCCTCTTGTTGAACTTTAGGAACCTCTGGCCTGAAACAGGTAGGCATGGACCATCCAGATGCATTTAATTGCTAAGATGCTTTCTGGAAGCCTCAGAAGCCAAGGTCACAAGCCTGAGATGAGGGGCGTCACACAGTCTTGGCTATTTTCATTGTACCCAAGAAGAAAAAAAGGCTTTCATAATGAAAGGATTCTTGCCAAAATTCCGTTTGCCACTTGCAGCTCTGACAGAAAATGGCTCTAAAATCACAGAGCATTAGTGCCAAGAGCCTACAGAAACCATCTGATCTAAACTTATGAAGCCTAGAAATAGAGAGTGACTTAATCAAGGTTGCACAGCCTATTGGCTTTACCCCAGTCCATTGGCAAAAACCATGAAGAGATGCATCAGAATCTGAAGGGAGCTGGGAATCCTAATCACACCCCTCAGGGACTTGCTGATTTACTTTGCCAGACATTAGTATTTCTACGGCATGATTTTGTACCAAGTAAAATAAAACTCTTACTCAAGTCTCCCAGAGATTTCCTATTTGAGTATTTGCTTTTCGGCCACTTTAAAATGATAGAAGAGAAGCAGGCAAAACAAATGTCACACAACTCAGTCCAGTCAATGGTATTCTGTCAAGAAGGTGGGTATCACTGAGTTGGCAGACATAGGAACAGATGTGGAGAAAGAGCAGCAGTGGTGCTCCCTGTTTTGTCTAGCTTCTGAGTCCCTGGAAAGTCAGACTCTGTGGACAGTGACCTAACTACAGGAAATTTTGTGCTGTCATCAGTGTTTGTAGAAAACTACTTCTCACCATGAGAAATCCCTCTTCCTTTTACATTCAGATACATGAAGAGAAAGTGGTGAAGAGAGTAGGTTTTAGTTTGAGATTATACAAAGTCTTTATCAGAAAGCCCTCAGAAGTGAGGTTTTTCTGAAAGATCCAGTGTTTAAAAAAATAGAATTATTACACTTGGAGCTGGGAGTATGTATAAAGGAGAAAACTGAGAACCAAAAAGAGAACAATGTATTTTTGGCCATTAAGTGTTAGGAACTTAACTCCAATGAGCAAAACCAAATGGGGGCTTTATTAGGAACACATACTGAGTTGTCTAATAGAATCAAAAGAAGATGTGACATGCCAAACCTCAAGAAGCCAGAAGCAGGGCTGGGAAAGCCACAGGGCACACTTTCTCATCCTATGCCTATGGTTCTGTCTGCATGATGACCTTGTTTTCTCCTACCATAGATCAGCATTCTACACATGGGTTGGGAATAGCATTCTACATCAGCATTCTCACAGTGTTAGAGCACACATCCTCATAATATTTGTCAGAAAAAAATATTTGGAATATTTGGAAGAAAATAACTCCAATTTTTTCTTTTTAAATCCTAGGGAAGAATTCTGCTTGGCCTTACTTGATCACAAGCCCCCTTTACTGGTAGTCTTCACTAGAATCACCTGGTTTGGATGAAAGAGCAGTAGTACCACGAAAGAAGAGATTGCTTTTCCAGAAGAAATCCTGGGGAGAATTGATATCTGGCTATTACAAGAAATGATTTACCAGGGGTCCAACAGTAAGTTAGGGGCAGACTCGGGGCTAGAAAGAGAATTGATAAAATAACCATTAATGGGGCACCTGGGTGGCTCAGTTGATTAAGCATCCAACTTTGGCTCAGGTCATTATCTCATGGTTCATGGGTTCGAGCCCGTGTCGGGCTCTGTACTGACAGCTCGGAGCCTGGAACCTGTTTAGGATTCTGTCTTTCCCTTTCTCTCTGACCCTCCCCCAGTCACACTTTGCCTCTCTCTCTCTCTCTCAAAAATAAATGTTAAGAAAAAAATTTTTAAATAATTAATAATAATTGAAGTTTCTGGATTATTTTTATGTGTGGTTTGAAGTAAACCTCAGTGCTTTGAACTGTCACATTTATTTATATTTTTAAAATATTTGTGTTTGTGGAGGATGGACTATAGGGGAGCAAATGTGGATTAGGGAAACTGGTTAGAAGCTTTGTGGTACCTGTCTAAGAGAGAAACGGCTTGGACCAACATCATGGTAATGGAAATGGAGAAAAGTGGGCACTTGAAATATATTTTAGAAGTAGAATCATAGGACTTGTTGCTGGATGTGGACAGTAAGAAAAAGAAAGATAAGGAATTAAGAATATCAAGGTTTCTGTGAAGACTAGGGTTGAAATAAATTTGAAGCAGAATTAAGAGTTCCAGTGTGGATATTTTTTTTTAATGTCTTATTTATTTCTGAGAGAGAGAGAGAGAGAGAGAGCGTGAGCAAGGAAGGGTTAGAGAGAGAGAGAGATACAGAATCTGAAACAGACCCTAGGTTCTGAGCTGGCAGTCAGCGCACAGCCCCACGTGGGCTCAAAACCACAAACCGTGAGATCATGACCTGAGTTGAAGTCGGACACTTAACCGACTGAGCCACCCAGGTGCCCCCAGTGTGGACACTTTAAGTTTGAGCTATGGAGATGTCTAATGGGCACTTATGTACACATGTCATTACCAAAGACTTGGCATCTAAAGCTGCAGAACTTGATGAGGTCTTCAAGAAAGATAGTATAGCTACAGCAGAGGACCCAACTGTTCTTTTTTTTTTTTTTTTTTTAAGATTTTACTTTTATGTAATCTCTTCACCCAGCATAGGGCTCAAATTTACAACCCCGAGATCAAGAGTTGCATGTTCTACTAACTGAGCCAGCCAGGTGCCCCTCAACTGTTCTTCAAGCTATCCTTTATGCATATAACGAATCCTTCTGCTGCGCTTCCAGCCAGAAATCTCAGGTGGGAATCACAACCATTATTATGGTTAATCCCACAGAATGAGAAGCCAGATTCATCCCTCAGGGAGCAGCTAAGAAGTAACCAAATGAACGGTAAAATATGCTTCAAAATCCCATGCAGATTGTTGTCATTCCTCCAGAGTAGACCCTTTGGACAACTAAACAGATGGTAAGACTGTCCTGCTGTAAACCATTTTGACATTTCTCTTTGGGGATAGCAGGTTTTAAGACCCACGGAAATTTACCAGACTTGGTTTCAGAAGACTTAGTGTTGTTTCCTTTGGTGGGTTGAAAAAAATGGTGAAAATATTTTGCAGCTCTTCCTATCAAGAGATGGCATCTATTTCTCCACCCCTTATATGTGACTTGGATTAGTCAGTGGGACATTAGCAAACATGATACAAACAGAGGCTTGAAAAGTACTTCTGCACTGGAGTTTGCCTTCTCATGGTGCTGGAAAAACTTCTGCCACCACGTGAACAAGTCTGAGGAGCTTTCTGGAAGATGAAAACACATGCAGAGATATCTCAACCACCCTAGTCATCTCAGCTGGGACCCTAGCCATGTGAATGAAGTCATTCTAGGCCATCCAGCCTTAGCCAGGAGAATCACCCAGCCAACCCAGAGAATCATGAACAATAATAAATGTTTGTTGTTTCAAGTCACTAAGTTTTGTAGTGGTTTGTTATGTTCCTCCGAAGACAATAATTAACTCTGAACCAGGCAGTCTAAAGACATTTCACAAGTACAGGTATCCTTTCTCTCATCATTACTCTTTTGGAGGATTTGTGTTTGATCAGGCATCAAAAGTTTGAACTGAAAGATGAAAGCTTGAGGAATGTAAAGCAATGGTCAGTGGAGTCTTCCTAGGATTCCTAAAACAGCTCCACAAATGTAATTCAGGTTTTCCAGTTGTGTTCTCATAGAATGGTGTACCTTTCCTTCAGAGCACTTTGTGATTATATTTGGGTGTTTTACAATGTCTAGACTAAACCACAAGCTACTAGACTATAAGCTTCATGAAGGCAAGGATTGTATTTAATTTGCCATTGATTATATCCTGGCACATACTACACACTAATTTATTGAATGAGTAAATATGAATGAATAAATTTGAGTTTTGCCTCCTTCATATAAGGGACCTAGGCCTTCAAAAACATCACTTAACAATATTCATGTCTCATGAGCCTGTCTCTTGCATGCACTCCCAGGCATAGGCTGAGCCTCCAACTGTGGCAGGTAATCAGGGGTAGTAGAGATGCAGAATCTGAAATCAATGAGATCCCAGGACACTGGTTACTGTAATTCCTTCTTACCCCAAACTATTGGTAAACAAACTCAGGCAAACATTCCTCAAGACACTCTGGAAAACTTGATACCCCAGCAAAAAGCTTTGGAGCAGCAGGTGATGTGAATGGGAAAGTCAGGTCTGGAGAATATTCATATCGTTCTGTGGACATTACAAGGCTGCACTCAAAAAGTAATTGTGAGAGCAAAGGATTGTCAGAGTTAATTAAACAATCTCAATTGGGACATTGGAGTCTGTCACTACCACAACCCCATATACCCTTCATCTGAGACACAACCTGAAGAGAAATATTGAATGAACACGAGTCAGCCAGAGGTGGATTCAAATGATACTACTGATTTAAACATGTTAACTTTCCCGAGGCTGTTTCCTTGACTGCCAAATTGGGATAGTATCTCTTAGAAACAACACTTCTGTTAGACTATATGCACCTTCCAGATAGGGATAATTTGTTTTCATATATATTTATCTAGTGTTTAATAGTGTCAGGCTCACAGTAGATACAGAATAGATAAATTTCTACCTAGAGATGATCCAAGATCTAGTCCTGACTCTATCACTAATACACTTGCAGAGTGACCTTAGGAAATTTCCTTTTCCTCCTGGGACCTCAACCTTCCTCTTTGTATAATGGGGAGCCTGGACAAGCTTGTCTCTAAGCTCTTTCCAAATCTAATATTTGAGTCTGTGGCCATTCAGTAAGTCTACCCCATTGCTACTCCCAAAGTTAATTAATGCTACAGACTTAGGAGACAATAATAAGTCATGAATCACTTTGTATTTACAGATACACATGCATTTAAAACAGATTCTGTGAATAGCTACAATACTGTATTGCACATTTGGCCTACTTTTGCCTCTTTTGAGGTCAAGAGGTTTTTTTGTTTTTGTTTTGTTTTGTTTTGTTTTTGTCTTCTTTTATTTGGATTGTTAAGCAAGATGAAAAAACCAGGACAAGTTGCCACTAACACATATTATGCAGCTTGAACCTTGGTGGCTAATTGCACTATTACTGTGATTGATAAACATTGCACTGTAATCAGCTGGAAGCTCCTGCCTTCCATGCAGCAGAAACGAGGTCACAGAGCAGGGCTGGGGGACTACATCTAGCAAGCAGCTCTGTTGGTCTGTTGCCCAGTAGAAGAGTTTGCCACCATCATATTTAACTCTTGATTCTATCTGTTATGAAAGATGATTGCTCTCAAACTGGTCCCTGAGTTTAACAGTTTTTAAGTAGAAAGTTCAATATTTGCCTGGATACCCAGTATGAGAGAAAAGATTATTGGGTATATGTACTAAAATAGTGAAATGTTATTAGGAGCTCAGTCTGAAATCCTAGTACTAGGGTAGATGGGTATTCCTGCCCAGAAAAATAGTAATTATCCCTGACCTGTATTGACTTGGGAGTGTAAAAAGTACATCAAGAATCACTGCCTGTGAAGGGATCTCATTTGTCCATGGTCGGAGAAGTTAACCAAGTCACTCCTGCAAAATGCCCCATTGCTGGAGGATGCTTAAAGCATTGCTTGAGTGTTAGGTAAGAATTTCCTGACAGAGGCAGATACAGGGACTTGGTCCTGAAAAACACTGGACAATTTTTGCTCAGGCTCTTGGGACCTGATTGCTTCAGAGACTGACTCCTTTCCAGAAGCATTAGATATCCATCATCTTGAATTTGTCTGAATAGCTGAGTAATTTGTTAACAATTAGAGACAAAAGTCTTTTCTCCAGTGGACTCAGAATCTGATGGCCTTGGGATTGAATCCTAACAAGGTTCTAATACTTGCTAGCTGTATCATTTTGGTCAAGTCTCTTAATCTTTTTGGGTCATAGTTTATCTATAAAAAATATCATATAGAATGTGGTAAAGAGCACATACCTTGGAGCTTACTGCCTGGATTTGAACCCCAGCTCTACTATTTACTCATTATGTGACCTTAGGCAAGCTAGAGAACTTTTGTACCTTACTTACTTCATCTTTAAAGGAGGTTGATTATAGTGCATCCCTCACAAAGATATTGAGAAGATAAATAATTTAATATATGCACAGTGCTTGGAACAGTGCCTAGTATAGAGTAAGCATGACCTCAGTGTTAGCTACAATGACATTGGGGTGATAGTCTTCATCTCTCAGGTTCATTTTGCAGACCAACTGAAATGATGAAGGTGAAAAAAGGAGTCACAGAATTATAGTGCTAGAAGAGGCCTTAAAGATTACCCAAATAACCTCCTCATTTTATAGGTGGAAAATCAAGACTCAGAGATGGAGTGATTGGTCCAGAGTCACACTTGATTTATGGGCAGAGTCCAGGTCTCCTGATTCCAAGTCCAAGTCCAAAAGCTCTATCCTCTGAATCGCATCAAAGAAAGCAACATCTCTACAGTGTGGGACTCTGGCAGGGTGGCAGGGGGCCCTCTTACGTAGTCATTGGGCCTATGCTAGTTAATGCACTTTCCTAGGATAATGAACTGCATTTGGAATGGACAAAAAAATTGGGAGAGACTCTCCCCCTTTCCCCACCAACTTCTCAGATGGTATGTTAGTGCAGGGGGAAATGGGGATTTAGGCCAGGGCTGGGAGGAAAGGTTTTTAGGAATCAGTGCTAGTTCCATGTCATTATTTCAGCTAAAAACCAAACATGTGCCATGTCTAAACAAGCTAGAACACACTCCATTTGTTTATGGTATCAAAGGTTTTTTTTTTTTTTTTGTGGTTTTGATTTTGGTGTGGGTTTTTCCTTCAGGTGTTTAATTAAGCAGCTTCCATGAGGAGTGGTTTCACATCTTCTCTTCAGTAGATACTAAGATTTCACTTCTAGGAGAGTGAGTTTGGGATTGGGACCTTTGAATTCAGTTTTCCCATTTTTTTCAGGGTCATGCCCGCTTAGATTTATTTTGCCTTGAATTACATTTCCCAGTTGGACTACTCAGCAGTGATTGAAAGATGGGTTGGAGGAAAGGGTGAATTGGAGGGAAGACACCATGAAGAACAGCAGAACTATTTGACTAGGAGAAAAGGCAAAAGTCATAATTTTTGTTTTCAAATCATCTGAAGGTGTCAAGGGGTGGGGGCAGAGACTCTGAGGTCTCTGACAGCAGAGATGGTACAAATGGGGTAAGAAGAGGAAGAGGAATTGCCAGGGCACAAATTTCAACTTAAAGAAAGGAAAACTTTTGATTATGAGAGCTGCCCAAAGAAGGTATGCCCATCCTTGCCTAGAAGGTATGCTTTAGAAGAAAGAAATTTGGTTGTGAGGCCTGACACCACTTATCAGAGATGTGAAGACTGGAATTGACTAGTCAGACCAGGTAAGTCCAAATATTTCAAATTCCAGGAGTCTAAAAACCAAAGACCAATTTCATGGAGAGTTAAGAACCACCTGGAAAGCAACCTAATCAGAAAGTCATGACCTGTTCCTTTATCTTGCCTGTGATTCTCTTTTCTTTCTCTTTCTCAAACTCACTCATCTGCTCTTTAATATAGCATGAACCTTTGACATTTTGCAGGGAATAATCTTTTCTTTTAAATGTATTTCTGACTTAGCCTTTACTCCTTTAGCATCATTAGAGAGTCTGAGCTCTCTGGAGATTATCTCTGGCCTGTCACCACAGCAACTGCCCAGGCCCTGTGGGCATCCATGGTAATAGGCATAAGGCTTTGAGAGCCAAAGCCATAGGGCTTTGAGAGGAAGCCCCCACAGGGAGCCTGATATGAAACAAGCATGTTGTGTATGAGATTTTCTTTAATAGGATTAGCTGTGCAGGTCGGCCTCACTTACCCAGTTGGCCAGGCCCTGAAAAGTATGCATGTGTCAAGTTTTGGTAAAAGGAGGAAATCTTATTTTAAAGGAAGAAAGGAGACTCTCTCTCCAGGTCCCTGAAGTGAATCCCCTTTGTAAGATCGAGTCTTCTTTTGTAAAGTGAACCTTTACCCATGCCATGACCTGGCTGTTCTTCTGGGGCTGAGTGTCTGCAAGTGGGGTCATCTGCAGAGAATTCGAGGGGCATGCTTCCATCTCCACTGCAGGCAAACAACAGCAGCAACTCAGCTTGCTTGGGGCTGGGGGTGGACAGAGTGTAATAGGGGAAGCAGAGTGGGTGGGGTCACAAGAAGGGGAGATCAGTGGGGTGGGCCTTGCCTAACATGAGCAGTTCTGCTGCAGCAGTGGTGGGGTGTCTGAGAGACGGGTGGTCTTGGAGGTGCCCAACACAGAGGGGTCTGTGTCCAGCGAATCAGACATCTTGTCACAAATGGCATCTACCAGGCGCTCGAAGGCCTGCCTCACACTGATGTTCTCCTTGGCGCTGGCTTCAAAGAAGTCAAATCCTAAGAAGAGAAGAGAGATAATAGTAAGGATTTTTCCCTTCCTTTGTATGTTTCCTGGCCAGGACACTCTCAATGAACATAGCTTGTGCTAAGGAATGAAGCAAGGAGGTCTAATTCCATGGCAGGGGATTCTGCTTTAAAGAAATGGTACAGGGCAGGCATGACCTGCACTGGTTTTACAGTCAGATCCTGGTTTTACCACTGGGCAGCTATTTTATCACCAGCAAGTCACCTATTCTCTTTATAAATCAAGTCCCTGGTTTGTAAATAGTGATAATTTTACCCACCTCATTGAACAAGATAATGCATGTAAAGTGTATAGCCTTGTGCCTAACACACATTGGGGGGTCACTCAGTGTTTTCTGAAAGAGTGAATACTTCAATATGTGTACACAGCACTTCACAGTCTTCCAATGTGTTTAACACATCAATTATTTTATCTGATCCTCATGTCACCCCTGGGAGAAGGAGTATTTGGGCAGACCTTCTCCATTTCACTAATGTAGACACTCTGGCTTAGAGAAATAAGCTGACTTGCCCAAGATAAGTAGAGGCACAAGTTGGAGAAGCCCAGGCTTTGAACTTTTTGACTAGGGCTTTTCCTCCACTTTCCCCTGCCTTTCAATCACCTCAGCCTGGCCAGCTTTCCTTTCCTTCCCCCACCCTCCTTCTGTCTTTCTGACTATATCTTTCTCTTGTTTACAAGCCTCTTTGGCCTTTGCCTTTATCTGACTACCACCCCATCTGCATCTGGGCAAGTCACTTTATCTCTGTGAATCACTTGGCCTCTCTGAGTCTCAGGCTCCTCGATGATCAAATAGGAATAGCCACAGTGTGTTCCTGGTGAGAACAGCTGGGATAATCAAGTGAAAGGACAGATACACCACTGTGGGAAGTTGCCTGTTAGAATACAGTTTCTTTCTCCCTACTTTCATTTGCTCCTCTTACCTCCTCTTCATTCTGTTCTCCCTCTTTTATTGTCTTTTCCCACAAAGGAGGGGCTCTTTTTCCTCCTCACTCCTACTCCTTATTATCCCACTGTGGACTGAAGGTACAAACAAGACTCCTCTTCCTCCACCATCTCAGCTTGAAGGCACTCCCGGCTCCTTCCAGGCCTCCTCTGGTTGACAGCCTCTCTGTGGCCCTTTTTCCAGCCTGAGAAAGGCAAGCAGCAGGAGTATGCGCTAATCACCGACTTGTGATAAAGAAGGAGTCAGCTGCTGGCTCATTATTTTCAGGCCACAGAAACCCAGTCAACTTCAGAGACCCTTCAGCATGTAGCTTTTCCTTAATTAATATCATAAAAATTGACTCTCTGGCCTTTGACTGGCTTATCACACGTGACAGTATTTGGAGAGGAGGAGGGAGTGTATTGCTTGCCTAGGAAAGGAGCAAATTAAAGAAGTAAGTAGGCTTTAACTATCAGTTTGGATGAAGATGAGAATGCAGGTCAAGGCCACGGCACAAATCCCTTTTGAGGAACTGGCACTGAGGGGAGGACATGTCATATTGTACAGTTGGGCAGTGAGAAAAGGCCCAGGAGTCATATAGCCTGTATTTGATTACAGTCTCTGTCAGCTACTGGCTGTGTGACCTTGGGCAAGTTGCCCAACCTCTCTCAGCCTCTATTTCTCTACCTGTAGAATGGGGTGAATATTACCTACCTCATAAGGTGGTAATAAGAATTAAATGCACAAGAGTATGTGAAATTATTGTATGTGGAATACATGTTAATTCCCTTTTCCTTATATTCCTAGTTAAATTTAGTCCCAGCTTCCTTGCACCCAGAGCCTTTAGGGAAATCTTCTTTTTCCTAATCATTCAGGGTCAATCAATAAACTGAGTCTTTACTGAACATTGACTTGTGCCAGGTCTTATGTTGAGAGCCAGAGACAAAGGAAGACAGAATCTAATTGTTGAAAAGATACATTAATCAGACCCCTCACATATGCATAGTCTATAACAGTTCACAAGTACAGTTTCATTTATTTTTATTTTTTATGGTTTTTTTTTTTAATTTGAGAGAGAGAGAGAGGGCAGGTGAGCATATTCCAAGTAGGCTCCACACTGTGAGCACAGAGCCCGACATAGGGCTCAATCTCACAAGATCATGACTTGAGCCAAAATCAAGAGTCAGATGCTCAACTGACTGAGCCACCCAGGTGCCCCACAAATACAATTTTAAAACAACCTTGTGAGCAGGTGGTCAGAGAGAGCAAGGCAGGGGTTATTACTTGCAATTTACAGATAGGAAAACCTAGACTGGGAAATGGTGCATAAGCCAGGGCTCTTATCCCTCATGCCCCTTTGTCTCGCTCTCAGTTTGAATAGTGACTGAATACACTATAACATTTCTAACCCAAGTAGAGCAAACCAGAGGCTGTGCAGGAATGCAGTGGAGGGAGAGAGTGGCATGGGAAGAGAGCAGGAGGAGGCCTCCAGAAATTACTGGAAAGAGGAGTATTTGAGGCTAGAACTGAGCAAAACTCTTCACCTAACTAACTTTTCATTCTTTCAGGACTCAGCTTAGATACAGCCTCTTCATTCCCGTCTGTGCTTCCCTGTGCTACAGCACATGTTACCTTGCATGGTAGAAGTCCATTTGACAAGGAGATCCCTGAGCAGGGACTATGCCATTCATCTGAGCCCCAGAAGTGGCCAAAGGTATAGGTGCTTGGTGAGTGCTGGTTGATGAAGAGATGAAGGAAGGAGGGGGGAATGAGCATGGAGGGTGTGCTTGAGAGGATGTGGATAGTAGGGGTCATAAAAGCTCAGCTTCAACATGCATGATGACACTGACTTGAAAAGGTAGTTCTTACCCTTGAGGAGCTCCTAGTCTAGTGTGAGAGATAGACACACGGACAATATTACAGTGATAAATGCTGGAATGGTGGGAAGTATGAGGATTAGCAGGGCACAAGAGGAAGCATTTGTTATGAGGGGCAGGGAAGGCTTCTTGGAGAAACTGATTCCTATACAGATATCAGCTAGATAAAGACAGGTGATTGTGAGTGTATGTGTGAGCATATGCATGTGTAGTACACCAGGCAGGGGAAGCAGCACAAGCACAGATAATGGGGCAAAAAACAGCCTTGGTATATGTTAGAATGACCATAGTAGTTTGTTATCATTAGAGCAGAACGCTCAAAGTGATGAGAGATGAGACAGTAAGTCTTATGCAGACTCATGGAAGGCTCATATGTTATGCTAAGGAGATGTTGTCACTGTCATCTTAAAGGTACCCAAGGTATAGGAACTCTGATTCAAGTAACCAGCTCATGACCTTAGCCAGCTCATGGGTCTCTTTTCCTAGCAGGGCCACTCCAAATGCACATCCATCCAATTACTGTCAGCTTCTGGAAGGCTCTTCATTAGCAGGCCTAGATGGTAACCTTTCCCTCAGATTCATTAGGAAGGATTCTCAGGAGCTGAGAACCTACTGAGGTCAGGAAGATGACAACCAATTAATCAGACTGGCCCTCAGTCCTTTCTTCCCTCTAATTAGCTTCACAACAATATTTCTTCTATCTTTAATAAGGCCCAATTCTTAGCTGAATCTGAGATAATCCACATCCCTCCAGGATCATGTTTACCTATTCTGTCCAAAGGCAGCTGTTATAAACCCAGACTCTACAGTTTGTCCATACTGTCTGCTTCTGAATTTGACCCCAGAAGTCTATTCAAAAACTCCTAACCAACTGAACTCACCTCTCCTCATCTTGACACTGTCCTAGAACACTTCTCCACTTTTATGTTCAAATCCCTTCTCCACCTCCCTCTGATACCTCCCATCTCTGTCATGTATCAATCTTCAATTCATGACCTACTGGTCATTGATAATTTGGCAAGTGACTCACTGTGTTGTTCTCATTCTCAGGAACTTTTTAGTTTCATGTGGACAATTTATCCAACACCCTCAATTTCTCAATCATCTCATTTACGGTGACCTTCCCTTTCATAATGCTCAGCTATGCTTCTGTCCTATTTTGATTCCTATTTCTGTAAGTGGGACTGAAAGAGGCCTAATTAATGTAATACCCAGACTCATTGGCTTAACACCCAAGATCTTTCATGGCTTGGCCTCTATGTACTTCCCTGGCCCCATCTTCTTGGCTCACACCATGCTCCAGAGACGTTGACATTTTCTTATTGGGTGCCATTGCTCATGCTATTACTCTCTAGCTGCTACTCCTAGTCACCTTCACTATTCAACTGTGGAACCACTAATTCCAAAGAACCTTCCCTTTTTATTTCTCACCCACCTCCAACACTTAGGATATACAATGTACTTCTCCCCTGTTCTCCCAAGCACCTTTCACAATTGTTTCCATCAGATTCCAACAGCAAAATAGAAACTATTCTTAACATTTAAACTAGAGGAAATTGGTTATATAGGAGATAAAAGAACAAAGAGGCCAATAGAATAGTGAGGAAATCAGACATTACTAACAACAAACAAAGCAAACCTACTACTAAGACCAAAGGAAGCTAGAACAGGAAGGCAGGAGCCAGAGAAGAGAAGCCTCTACTTGAGGAGTCACCCAAGGTGGGGAGAAGGAATGTACAGGTTTCCCTTTTCCCCATCCTTAATCACCTGCCTGTGTCTCTCCTTGGCTAAATGCAGCCAAAAGCCACTGTCACAGAAGCCTGGGAAACACAGCCTGCAAATGTCAACCCCCTGGGATGGAGCAGGGGACAGGGGTGTTCGCAGGAGAAAGAGTAGAAGAGTGAAGAATGATAGCAAACAGGCTAAGGACTGACAGAGCCATCTACCCAAAGGATATTGACATTCTCTCTCTACTATTTTGTTTCCCCAGTCAATGAGCATCTTTAAGGCAGGGAACCCATTTACCTCTGTGTCCCCAGGGTCCATCATGTGTTAGACTATTGTGGCAGATTATTCACTGCCCTCTCTGTAGAGGATCTGGCATCTCCACCCATTGGCAAGCGCTCTGCAGTACCTCCTTGTGGGAGGAATATATCTCCCTGTTTCATTGACATAAAATTTGATCATGAAATTGACTTTGGCCAACAGATGTGGGCATCCCAAGTCCCAACAGAAGATTTAAGAGCCTTTGCGTGGTCTAGCCATCCCAGATTAGATCCCAGAGTAAGAAAACACATGGAACAGAGTCACAGCTGACTTGCAGCTAGCATATGTGAGAAATAAACCTTTATTATCTAGGCTCCTGACTCTAGTTATGTGTTACCCCAACAGAATCTAAAGAAATCTCACTAACACTATGACTAAGGGTAGACATTTGAAGAGAAACAATGGCAAGCTTTTGGGAAAACACCATTGGATGATGATATAATGGGAACATCAGAATTTTGAGTCCAAAGCCTGAGTTTGTGTACTGGGCCTACTACCTGATAACTATCTGGCTTGGAAAAGTTACATAATCTTTAAACGAAAAAATAAACACACAGAAGTGTGTGGCATAGCTCATTGTGTGCAAGAAAACACAAGTCTGGATTCAGCTTCTTCATAAGTATAATAAAGCTGATGAAAATGGCATTTTCCAGGCTCAGAGTGAAGATGAGGGTCACAGAAAATTGTTGTGAAAGCAACTTGTAAACTATAAGTCCCTGTACCAAAGTTAGTTACTATCAATGTCAGGGCTTTCTCCGCTACTAAGCTCTGTGATACAGGTTTCTTTTTTTTTTTTTTTTAATTACAATTTTTTAAATGTTTTATTTATTTCTGAGAGAGAGACAGAGAGAGAGAGAGACAGCGTGAGCAAGGGAGGGTCAGAGAGAGAGGGAGACACAGAATCTGAAGCAGGCTGCAGGCTCTGAGCTAGCTGTCAGCACAGAGCCCAATGCGGGGCTCAAATCCACGAACCATGAGATCATGACCTGAGCCGAAGTCAGACACTTAATCAACTGAGCCACCCAGGCGCCCCAGTGATGCAGGTTTCAATTGTTCATTCCCATTCAAAAACAAACAAACAAACAAACCCACTTAACAGGCACCTAAAATAAGCAAGGCAATGTACAAGGGTCTGTGAGGTCTGAGTGATAAATAGGTATTGTGTGAATTGAAATCATGGAATCAAAGAGGAGGGATGGAGCCTGTTTTTCAGATGGGTAAACTGAGACCCAGAGACAGGAGACAAGATGCTCAAGATCACATTGCAAACTAGTGGCAGAAACAAGATAAAACCCTCAGCCTCCAACCTCCTATTCTGGTACTTTCCCCACTACACTTTGCTGGAGTGAATGTATGTGTGTGTTCCAAGACCACATTGTAAATGAGTCTCTCCTTCCCTTGCAAGCAGAAATGCATTTCTCTTTTGCTATCCTCTCTGGGCTCTGGCCAGACCCATTTGCATTCAGATCCAGGGAAGGAACAAGACGGCCCTTTCTGTGGGGCACAGGCAGGCAGAGGCCCTAAAATGCCATGCTTCTCACAATAGGAGCCCCAGAAACTCCTCCACACTCCCAAAGATCCACTTGCCACAGTCTCGCTCATGTCCCAGGAACTTTGAGGGTATTGACAGCCTACTGCTACTCACAGCTTTAATAAAAGCTAGCAGCTGGCCATATCACTAGACTTGGCCTAGTGGGCTGAGAAAAGCTAAAGGAAAGGGAGTCCTGAAGAGGAATCCCATCAAGCAGAGTGGCACTACTACAGTGGCAAACAGACCACTGATATGTACTTAATTGCTGGTATAGCAGAGGACAGGACTGCTGTGGGAATGAGGAAGGCTGAGCATTCACCTTCACTGTTCCCAAATATGATCACATCCTTGCAAAATTCTTAACATGGTTCACAAGATCCTTCATGACTTGGCCCCTGCCTACTTCTCCACTCTCACCCCACACTATGCTCCCCTTGATTGTTTAGTTCCTGCAGTATGGCCTTCTTTCAATATCATAGGTGCTTCAAGCTTTACCCCACATTAGGACTATTCTTGATCTGGAACATGGTGCTTTGCCTCCCCCCCCCCCCCCACCACACACATATACTCACACCCACACTTTGCCTGCCTAACTTTTTCTCATCTTTTAGTTCTCAGCTTCAGTGTTACTTTCTCAGAAGATCTTGACTCTCCAGTCTAAAATTAGGTTTCTCTTTTTCACTTTCTTCATAACACTTGTAACTTATGTTACTTTTATCTGCCCACCATTCCTTCTTTTAGGGAACCACTATTTTAAACAGTTGTGGTGGTCTATAGGTCATAATACCCACCTCTCCCAGCCATTGGAACAGGCATGTGACTCACAAGTGGCCAATCATAGTCTTCCCTAATATTGAAGGGAAGGGAAAGAGAAGGCCTTTTTTTTTTTTTTTTTTCCCCAGGAGTTGAGAAGATATGAATCTGGAGCTGCCATCACCCATTTTACTCCCCACGCAGAGTTTGCCGGGAGAAGGAGGGAGGCTGAAGGGATAAACAAAGTTGAGAAATGGCGAGTGCAGTTGAATCCTGGTTCTAGTGGACTTTGCAGCTACGTGAGCTAGTTAACTCCATTTTTTAAAATTAAAGTTGATTTGGGATTTTTATCACTTGGTGTAACAAGAGTCTTAACTCATGCAGAAATTATCACAATTTTTAACAGCTTTATTGAGATATAATTCACATACCATTCAATTTGTCTATTCACAACATTTTAAATTATATATTTATTTGTAGAATTATTTGTTTATTGTCACCTTTCCATTAGGTCCATGACAATAAGGGATCATAGCTGTTTTGTTCACTATTATATGCCAAATGCTAAGATAGAACCCAGCTCAGAGGAAGTGCTCAATGAATAAATGAATATATGAATGAATGAATGAATGAATATCTAGCCTATGCTGGGTGCTTAGGATAATGAGCCAAATTAGACATAACCTGGCTGCTCTCAAGGTCTAGCAAGAGAAGTAGATGTCCAAATATGCAAATACTGGTAAGTAATAGAGGAAAACTTGGGAAATTGTACAGGACAGACATGGTTTAACTTTACATGTCCAAATATGAGTAATTCACTAAGGCTCTCTTTAATGCCTCCATACACCCTAAGAATTAATATTACTTTCATCTATTTTACTACATAAATTTGATGGATGTAAACTAATCTCTTAACTGCATAAACTTGAGCAAATTACTTACCCCCTCTGAACTTCATTTTTCAGAGTATTGGATATACCCTATAGTACATACTTTCAAGGGTTATAATCAAAATTAAGTGAATTAATTACTATACAGCATTTCATATAATGCCTGGATCAATATATATCACCTATTATTACTAAATTTATTGTATAGTGAGGTTAAGTAGTTAGGAGCACAGACTATGGAGCCAAACTACTGCTTGGGTTCAAAGTCTGACTCAACCTGTTACTAGCTGTGTGACCTTAAGCAAGTTACTCAATATCTCTGTGCCTTAGTTTTCTCATCTGTTTAAAACAAACAAATAAACAAACAAACAAAACATAACTTAGAGATAAGAGAAGTACATATGTCAGAGAGTTCTAGGGGGATTAAATTAAGTGAGTAATACTTTAAAACACTTATAATAGTGCCTGGCACATGGTAAACATCTAATAAATATTTAACCAACTTGTGTTTTAAAAATCTTAGTCATAAGCACTTGGCATGCTTGTTATATTTTTTCCAAATACAAAACTACCTCACCTTTTAAAACTTAGTCTAAGGGCCTAATGTACTGATTACATATTTTTTCTTTTCTTTTCTTTTTATTAAATAGGCTTCATGCCCAGCATGGAGCCCAGCGTGGGACTTGAACTCATGACCCTGAGATTAAGACCTGAGCTGAGATCAAGAGTCATATGTTTGCCCAACTAAGCCACCCAGGCACCTCTATATTTTTTTTCTAATACATATCAAAGTATATACATAAAATCATCTTGCACACTTCTAATGGCGTAAGTCTCTTTGGGAAATGCTAAACTCACACAGCCAATGATTTATAGTTCCCTTAACACACAGTGCTGTTCTTTGTCTTTGCCAGTGTTGCTCCCCTGAAATGTCCTTGCTTCTCCTCCTCACTTGGCTGCTCCCACTTGTTTTCAAGACTCAGCTTGGGCATCATGTTCTCTGAGCCCCACTGAGTTAGGTACCTCCTCTGTGCCCCCTCAACCCCCAGCACACTTCTCTATCACAACACTGATCACTTGGGGTATCACTATTTCTGTCCTTCAGACCAGGGAATGCATATCCTATTTCATAGCATAGTACCTGGCATAGAGTAGGCGCTCAGAATGTCTTAATTGGACTGAAGTAAAATGAAGTAGCCAAATACGTAATATAATAAAATTTAATCAAAACATACTTTTGCAGTATCCATACAGAGCCAGGCCATATAGTAGGCACAGTGGGCACAAAAATAAACTAGACTCATTTCCTGTCTTCACAGAACTTTAGGGAGATGGACAAGTAAACAAGTGCACCCAAGTGTGGTAGGGACTGTGACTGCTGTGTGCCTGAGGCACATTAAGTGGGGGCAAGAAGAAAAGAGCTCTAGGGGCCAGGAGAGGCTTCAGAGAAGATGTGAAGCTTGAGCTGTTTTGAAAAGTGAGTTTAGATTTACCGGCTGGATGACAGTAGGGCATGGGGAGTAGAAGAGAGCATTCTGAACAGATGGGGGATAGTCAGTCCAGGGTAAGTGCTGGGGGCCTCCCCAGGGACAGCAGGTTGAAGGCATAAAGTGATAGCCTAAGGTCACCCAAACATATGCTTGACCACATGCTTACTGTTCTGTGAACCAGGGGGATGGGTAGAGGCACTTTCTGGACCCTGTGAACTTCTGTGATGGAGTAAGAACAGCAAAATCCAAGATAACCTGACCTCCCTATTTATTAAACACCTACAGTTTGCTAATTTCTATTCTAGGCCACCCTTGGGAACAGAGGAGGGAAGAAAGATGTTTGAGACACCCCCATACGTATACTCATAATATACATAATATAAATATATGCCACACACAACTCACATTTGTATGTTATACAATTTTCCCACCTACAAGCCCAAATACCAATACTCTGGAGACTATGAGGGAAAACAACTTTAAACTTCCTACTCCTCAACACTTACAATACCTAGGTTGTGAGACATATTTAGGGAGGCTGGCTAAAAGTTAAGAAATATATCCTTTCTTTAGAGTAAGTTTTCGCCAAGGCGATCCTACATTGAACTCCAATACAGAAAGGAAAAGTAAGGAAAGGAAAGGATAAGGAAAAGGAAAAGGAAACGGAAAGGGGAAGGGAATGGAAAGAAAGAGGCTGCTCCTTTAAGCAAGTATAGGTAGGAGTTCTGCTGTGGGGCTATTGAGACACACCTGAGGTACCTAGGTCTCAGTGGAACACAAAGACAAAAGTACTTTGGAAAAAGTCAGAGCATCACTGAGCTGCATACTTAAACCACACTGTTTCATTCCTTCAAACAATTACTTTTGTTGTGAACTGTGTTTTGGTGAAGAAGCATCAGTTTACATGGAGACAAACACTAAGACACAGGGTTGTGGTTACTATAAGGATGTTTGATATTAAGGACATTGTCACATCCAGCATATAGAGTGTGCTCCACAGTGGCCAGTGAAGAGAATAATGGGTTTGTTTTTATTTTATTTTGGAGGGGTTGTTTTTATTTTAAGGACCATCTTGAGACGACATAATTGATTATGTTTCTCTTTGCATGGCTGGTAGAAAGCTCAAAGCCAGTATTTTTGACCCAACTCTTACACATGCCTGGGAACTTAAAACATACATACTTAATCTCACCTCTAGCTTCCTCTTATTTTCCTCCTACCTTTGCTTTCCCTTTTCTTTAATTTTCTAATTTTTTTGATGTATTATGATGATTAAAATTTTTTTAATGTTCATTTATTTTGGGGAGAACAAGAGAGGGCACGAGTAGAGAAGGGGTGGAGAGAGGAGACATAGAATCCAAAGCAGGTTTCAGGCTCTGAGCTGTCAACACAAGGCTTGACGTGGGGCTTGAACTCACAGACCACGAGATCATGACCTGAGCCAAAGTCAGATGCCTAATGAACTGAGCCACCCAGGTGCCCCTTTTATGATGATTCTTATAAGACCTCAATACCTCAAAGCCTTTGTGGAAGGCACCGATTAAAAAATTCACAAACACAATATACCGCTAATGTCACACTTAGTGTAAACATGCACACACACACACATACACACACACACACACTGTGCACATACCAAGCTGCTCTGCAAGGAGACGGCCCTTCTCAGTGGGAACAACTCTCTCTTCCTCCATGTCACACTTGTTCCCCACCAAGATAACCTGTGCATTGTCCCAGGAGTAGGTCTTGATCTGAGTAGCCCTAAAGAGAGGCTGAGAGAAGACTGTGTTAATGACATTGTGCTCTGGTGGCAAGGCCCCTGAAAAACTCAAAGACACGGTTTCCCTTCCAGAGGGGAGGCTACACCCAAGTTATGTCAATTAACTCAGTTGAGGACAGACAGATACCTGCCCCTGCTGGCTGTCACACGTGCTGACCCCTAAGCCCTGATTGCAAACCTCACTCAGCTCTTAGGAGCACTCCTCTAATACATCTGCCCATCCCTCTCCTCACCAGGCAGAGAGTTCTTTCTAAAATTTCTATCTGATCTTTTCCTGAAAGGATTCTTCTATGCCCCACCCCCCTCCACCGACTAGCTATGTGATGAAGTCTAGATCTCTCAGGTGTTCAAGAACATTCATATCCTGTCTCTCCAGATTCATCACACTGCCTCACACTTCCCACCTATCCCCAAATGCTCTTCATGGCTTGTGCCTTTGCCTATACTGGGAGTCCTTCCCCACACTAACTCATCCCCCAAGGCCCAGGGCTGATCCCACAATTCCTTGCAGGAAGCCTTCTCAGGCCCAGCTAGCCTCTCCCTCTTCCTCTGTGACTTGTAAACATTCACTGAAGCCTCAGATGATGAATATTTGTAGAAACCAAATTGTAAGCAGTGGTTTCCCTCATATAGGATGGTTATGAAACTTTTAAAAAATACTTTATGTGATTTTCAAATTTTCAAAAGTGAGTATTACTACTTACATAATAAGAAACAAAATTGTAACATAAGGAATAAAATAGGGCCCTTATATTGTGGACATATCTCTGTGTCAGGATGGGCCTAACTCTGTCTCTAACCACCCCATCAGATAGAAATAGAATCTCCTTTTGGTCCCCTACACCTTTACCATGGCACCTGTTACATTTAGCTAAGTTTATCAGTCTCTCCTTTTAGGCAAAGACAATCTCATTGATCTTTGGGGTGCTGGTCCCCAGCACAGAGCACAAAGTAGAGATGTCAGCAAATTTCTGGTGAATTAATAAACCAGCAAATGGTTAATCCTGAAGCAAATCTTCAATTTGACATTCAATCTAACTCAACCCTAACTGCAATCTGGAATCTATTACCAACCCTGTTTCTTTTTTTTTTTTTCTTCTAATAGTTTATTGTCAAATTAGTTTCCACATAACACTCAGTGCTCATCCCCACAAGTGCCCTCCTCCATGCCCTTCCCCCCTCCCCCCCACATCCATCAGTCCTCAGTTTTTGTCAGCATTCAAGAGTCTCTCATGGTTTGCTTCTCTCCCTTTCCCCCACCATTTCCCCCCTTCTTCTCCCCCTTGTTCCTCCATCAAGTTCCTCCTAATCCTCCTATACGTGCAAACATATGGTATTTGTCCTTCTCTGCCTGACTTATTTCGCTCAGCATAACACCCTCAAGGTCCATCCATGTTGCTTCACATGGCCAGATTTCATTGTTTCTCATTGCCGTGTAGTATTCCATGGTATAAATAAACCACATCTTCTTGATCCATTCGTCTGTTTATGGACACTTAGGCTCTTTCCATGTTTTAGCTATTGTGGAGAGTGCTGCTATGAACATTGGGGTACATGTGCCCCTATGCCTCAGCACTCCTGTATCCCTTGGGTAAATTCCCAGCAGTGCTATTGCTGGGTCGTAGGGGCGTTCTATTGTTAGTTTCCTGAGGAACCTCCACGCTGTTTTCCAGAGGGGCTATACCAGTTTACATACCAACCCTGTTTCTAAAGCTGATCCCACCACCAATCTTCTCTTTAAGGATGAGAAGCCATTCCTTCAAGGTATGAAATTCACCCAGCCACATTGGTTGTGGGCTGACAAAGAGCCAGGTTCTGTGCTGGGCCCTGGGGTGGGGTGCTAGGCTAGGACCAAGTTGCTCAGAGGCAAAACTGAGAGGCCAGGGCTTAGGAGAAATAGACACTCAATCTTTAGCCCCAAGGCAGGTCTCTGGAGCCATCTCTTCATGTCTCCTCATACTATTCTTCCTGTCATCTTCATCCCTCTTCCCACCCCCATCCACTCTCAGCTCCCAGATTAGCAACTCAGGTTATTCTTGGAGGAATTGTCACCAGGTGTTAAAGTCACTGTGTTCCTGAGACAGAATGAACAGGGACTGATGGCAAAAGGGAAGGAGGTCAAGGCCAACGGGAAATTAGCAGTGTAGAGACACTGAAAGAAAGAGCTAATAACTCCATGGTAGGAGGTGGCGGGAAAGATGGAGAAAGAGAGAAAGAGGAGGAGGGGAGACAAATCATGACTGAAGGGAAAAGAGGGAATGAGAAGGGGGGAAAGGGAGAGAAAAGGGAAGAGGAAAAAAAGACTAGTAAAGAGAAAAGGAAGATGGAGGGGACTTGTTAAAAGGGAAAAGAGAAAAAGGAGGAAGGGGAGTATGACCACTAGGCTGAGAAGGAGAACCAAGACCACCATGAATGACAGACACATGAATGGCACCCTGGATAGCCTGCAAAGTCACTCGCAACTCAAGGCTACAAGGCTTCAACAGTGCTTCACATAGTCATGGCAACTGTTCCTTTGGAGAAGGGAAGTCCTTGAAGGATGACTATTGGGAAAAGCGAAGTGGGAGAAAAGCTTGGCATTGGCCAGCACTACTGCTGTATTGCTAGCCTCCTCAGCCTCTCTGATTCTGAAGAAGACCATGGCACAGATGTTCCCTCTTCTCCCATCCCCGTCCTTTCCACTGATTAGGGGCACAGTGTCCTGGGCCCTCCCTCTTACCTGACCTTCCCCCTCCCTGTGAGTTATACTTCATAAAGAAAGCTGTTAGTCATTCAGAGGTTGTACCTGTGGAGCTGTGCTGATTTCCACTGTATATTGAATCTTTACAAACTTGGACTAGATGTGCTCTTGACCTCTAGCCTGGGGATAAACCTTATGGGGAAGTCATATGTGGACTCACTCACTATGACCAGGATGATCTTTCCAAAACATTAATCTGAACCTGTCGGTTTCCTGTTCAAATGCTATCACCTAGGGAATAAACTCCAAATTTCTTACCCCAACACACAAAATTCTTCATGACCTCTGCTCTTCCTATACCGCTCACTTACCTTCTCACTTTGGACATCTGTATTCTTTTCCTGGAATATTCTTTTTTTTTTTTTTTTTTTTTAATGTTTCATTTATTTCTAGGAGAGAGAGAGAGACAGCGCGAGCAGGGGAGGGCTAGAGAGAGAGGGAGCCACAGACTGAAACAGGCTCCAGGCTCTGAGCTGGCAGTCAGCACAGAGCCCGACGCGGGGCCCGAACCCACGAACCGCGAGATCATGACCCAAGCGAAAGTCGGACGCCCAACCGACTAAGCCACCCAGGCGCCCCTTTTCCTGGAATATTCTTATCTATTCATCCCCTGGCTCACTCCTGTTCATCTTACAAAATGTAGCATCTGTGTCAGAAACTCCAAGATCCCTTTCTTGGCTCCCCAAGGTGGGTCAGAGCCTTCTGTTGGGTTCCCAACAGCACTGGTGCTTCTCTTTATTGCTGCACATGTACATGATATTCTCACTGCTTCTTTACTGATCTTCCTCTCATCTGTGAGTTCTTTGAGGACAGGAGCCATGTCTGATTCACCCATATTTCCCTAGCATACAGCACAAGGCCTAGCATACATTAGGCCAGCAAATGTGGCCTAATGAATAATGAATGACTGAGGTGAATAAATGAATGAGGTGAATGAATTAATCTCATACCAATCTTGTACAGCATTGAAGGACTCCTCGTTGGTGATGTCATACATCAGAATGAAGCCCATGGCCCCACGATAATAGGCCGTAGTGATGGTCCGGTACCGCTCTTGCCCAGCTGTGTCCTGGGTAGGAAAAGGAGAGTTAGCATCCTAGAAAGTCTGCTTTTTTCCTAAAAAGTCCCCAGGAACAGGGGCACCTGGGTGGCTCAGTTGGTTGAGTGTCTGACTTCAGCTTAGGTCATGACCTCACAGTTTGTGAGTTCAAGCCCCATATCAGGCTCTGTGCTGACAGCTCAGAGTCTGGAGCTTGCTTCAGATTCTGTGTTTCCCTCTCTCTCTGCCCCTCCCCTGCTCACACTCTGTCTGTCTGTCTCTCTCTCTCTCAAAAAACAAAAAACAAAAGTTAAAAAAAAAGAAGTCCTCAGGAACAATTAACAAATAGCCCAAAGAATATTTAAGGATTACCAATTTAAAAAAAAAAATTTTTTTAATGTTTTATTTATTTCTAGGAGACAGAGAGAGAGAGAGAGCGTGAGCAGGGGAGGGCCAGAGAGAGAGGGAGTCACAGAGTCACAGACTGAAACAGGCTCCAGGCTCTGAGCTGGCTGTCAGCACAGAGCCCAAAGCGGGGCTCGAACCCATGAACCGCGAGATCATGACCTAAGTGAAAGTCGGACGCTTAACCGACTAAGCCACCCAGGCACCCCAAGGATTACCTATTATGTGTCTTTTATTGTATGTGGTGAGTAGAATAAGTTTTTTAAAACCTCATAAATTAATAAGAAAATAATTGAGGGGTGCCTGGCTGGCTCAGTCAGTAGAGCAGGCAACTATTGATCTCGGAGTCATGAGCTTGAGCCCCACATTGAGGGCAGAGTTTACTTAAAAAAAAAAAAAGAGGGGTTCCTGGCTGATTTAGTCAGTAAAGCATGTGACTTTAAAAAAAAATAAAACTAAGTCAATTAACATATAGTATAATAATGATTTAAAGAATAGAATTTAGTGATTCATCACTTACATATAACAGCCATTGCTCATCTCAACAAGTGTCCTCCTTAATGCCTCTTGTCCATTTAGCCCATCCCCACCCAGTACCTCTCCAGCAACCCTCAGGTTATTCTCTATATTTAAGAGTCTCTTATGGTTTATCTCCCTCTCTCTTTTTATTTTTGCTTTCATTATGTTCATCCGTTTTGTATCTTAAATGCCACAAATGAGTGAAGTCATATGATATTTGTCTTTCTCTGACAAATTTTGCATAGCGTAATATATTCTAGTTCCATCCATGTTGTTGCAAATGGCAAGATTTCATTCTTTTTGATTGCCGAATAATTCTTTTTTTGTACATATATACCAGATCTTCTTTATCCATTCATCAGTAAATGGACATCTTGGCTCTTTCCATACTTTGGCTTTTGTCAATAGCACTGCAATAAACATTGGGGTGCATGTGTCCCTTCAAAACAGCACTCCAATATCTTTTGGATAAATACTAGAGCAATTGCTGGGCCATAGGCAATTTCTATTTTTAATTTTTTGAGGCACCTCCATACTGTTTTCTAGAGTGGTTGCACCAGTTTGCATTCCCACCAGCAGTGCAAAAGAAATCCTCTTTCTCTGCATCCTTGCCAACATCAGTTATTGCCTGAATTGTTAATATTAGCCATTCTGAGAGGTGTGAGGTGGTATCTCATTGTGGCTTTGACTTGTAATTTCCTGATGATGAGCAATGTTGAGGATTTTTTCATGTGTCTGTTAGCCATCTGGATGGCTTCTTTGGAAAAGTGTCTATTCATGTCTTCTGTCCACTCCTTCACTGTATTATTCATTTTTTGGGTGTTGAGTTTGATAAGTTCTTTATATATTTTGAATATTAACTCTTTATCTGATATGTCATTTGCAAATATCTTCTCCCATACCATTGGTTGCCTTTTAGTTGTGCTGATTGTTTCCTTTGCTGTGCAGATTTTTACCTTGATGAGGTCCCAATAGTTCATTTTTTATTTGGTTTCCCTTGCCTCCAGAGACATATTGGATAAAAAGTTGCTGCAGCTGAGGTCAAAGGGTTCATTGTCTGTTTTCTCCTCTAGGATTTTGATGGCTTCCTGTCTTACATTTAGGTCTTTCATCCATTTTGAGTTTATTTTTGTGTATGATGTAAGAAAGTGGTCCAGGTTCATTCTTCTGAATGTCGCTGTCCAGTTTTCCCAACACCATTTGCTGAAAAGACTTTTTTCCATAAGATATTCTTTCCTGCTTTGTCAAAGATTAGTTAGTCATACATTTGTGGGTCCATTTCTGGGTTCTCTGTTCTGTCCCATTGATCTGTGTGTCTGTTCTTATGCCAGTACCATACTGTCTTGATGATTGCAGCTTTGTAATACAGCCTAAAGTCTGGATTGTGAGGCCTCCAGCTTTGGTTTTCTTTTTCAGGACTGCTTTGGCTATTCAGGGTCTTTCTGGTTCCATACAAATTTTAGAATTGTTTGTTCTAGCTAAGTGAAGAATGCTGGTATTATTTTGCTAGGGATTGCATTGAACATGTAGATTGCTTTGGGTAGTATCAACATTTAAATAATATTTGTTCTTCCAATCCATGAGCATGTCTTTCCATTTTTTTGTGTCTTCTTCAATTTCTTTCATAAGCTTCCTATAGTTTTCAGTGTGTAGGTTTTACCTCTTTCATTAGGTTTATTCATAAGTATTTTATAATTTTTGGTACAATTGTAAATGGGGTTGATTCCTTGATTTCCCTCTCTATATATTCCTTGATTTCTGTATATTGATTTTGTATACTGTGACTTTGCTGAATTCCTGTATCATTTCTAGCAGTTTCTTGGTGGAGTCTTTTGGGTGTTGTATATAGTGTATCATGTCATCTATGAAGAGTGAAAGTTTGACTTCCTCCTTGCCGATTTGGATGCCTTTTATTTCTTTGTGTTGTCTGATTGCTGAGGCTAGGACTTTCAACACTGTTTTAAAGTGGTGAGAGTGGACACCCCTGTCATGTTCCTGACCTTAGGGGGGAAGCTCTCAGTTTTTCCCCATTGAGAATGATAGTAGTGGTGGGTCTTTTGTATATGGCTTTTATGATCTTGAGGCATGATTCTTCTATCCCTACTTTCTTGAGGGTTTTTATCAAGAAAAGCTGCTGTATTTTGTCAAATGATTTCTCTGCATCTATTGAGAGGATTATGTGTTTCTTATCCTTTCTTTTTTTAATGTGATGTGTCACATTGATTGATTTGCAGATAGTGAACCAGTCCTGCATCCCAGGAATAAATTCCACTTGATCATGGTAAATAATCCTTTTAATATGTTGTTAAGTCTGGTTTGCTAGTATCTTGTTGAGAATTTTTGCATCCATGTTCACCAGGGAAATTGCTCTGTAGTTCTCTTTTTAGTGGGGTATTTGTCTGGTTTTGGAATCAAGGTAATGCTGGCCTTGTAGAAGAAGTTTGGAAGTTTTCTTCCATTTCTATTTTTTTAGAACAGTTTCAAAAGAATCAGTGTTAACTCTTCTTTAACTATCGGGTAGAATTCTCCTGGAAAGCCATCCGGCTCTGGACTCTTGCTTGTTGGGAGATTTTTGATTACTGATTAAATTTCTTTACTGGTGATAGGTCTGTTCAGATTTTCAATTTCTTCCTATCTCAGTTTTGGTAGTTTATGTTTCTAGGAATTCATCCATTTCTTCATGATAGCCCAATTTGTTGGCATATAAATGCTCATAATATTCTCTTATTATTGTTTGTATTTCTGCTGTGTTGGTTGTGATCTCTCCTCTTTCATTCGTAATTTTATCTATTTGGGTCCTTTCCTTTTTCTTTTTGATCACACTGGCTAGGGGTTTATCAATGTTTGTAAATTCCTTCAAAGAACCAGCTCCTGGTTTCATTGATCTGTTCTACTGTTTTGTTTTTTTTTTTCCAATACCATTGATTTCTTTTCTGATCTTTATTATTTCCCTTCTTCTGCTGGTTTTGGGTTTATTTGCTGGTCTTTTTCCAGCTCTCTTAGGTGTAAGGTTAGGTTTTGTATTTGAGACTTTTCCTTCTTTAGGAAGCCCTGAATTACTATATACTTTCCTCTTATGACTACCTTTGCTGCATCCTGGAGGTTTTGGGCTGAGGTGTTATAATTTTCATTGGTTACCATGTACTTTAATTTCCTCTTTAATTTCTTGGTTAATCCATTCATTCTTTAGTAGAATGTTCTTTAATTTCCAAATAGTCCTGATTTTTCCAAATGTTTTCTTGTGATTGATTTTGAGTTTCATAGCATCATGTTCTGAAAATATATAAAGTATGATCTTTACTTGATCTTAGCCAAAAGGCTGAGAAGCAATGTGTAAAGTATGATCTTAATCTTTTTGTATTTGATGAAGCTGATTTGTATCCCAGTATGTGATCTATTCTGGAGAATGTTCCATGTGCACTAGAGAAAAATGTGTATTCTGCTACTGTAGGATGAAATGTTCTGAATATATCTGTTAAGCCCATCTGGTCCAGTGTAGCATGTGACTCTTGATCTCAGGGTCATGAGTCTGAGGCCCTATGTTAGGTGTAGAGGGTATTTAAAAAGTTTTTTTAAATAATAAAAAAATGTAAAAAGAAAATAATTGAAATTTCAAGAGAAAATTGGGCAAGAAGAACAAAACTTCACAGAAGAAAGGCAAATGAATAATTATTATATAAAAAGATTTTAATTATTTTTAATTATAATTTCCATTATAGATGAGGATATAGTGAGATGAGTAACCTCACACCTTTTTCATGGAAACTTGACTCAGTCTTTCTCAAAATCAGTTTGGAAGTCTCAACTCCATTAAAAATATTTGCGCTTTTGTCCCAGAAATTTTCCTTCTAAAAATTTTACTACAAAATTAGAAAATCAGGGGCGCCTGGGTGGCTTAGTCGGTTAAGCGTCCGACTTTCGCTTAGGTCATGATCTCGCGGTTCGTGGGTTCGAGCCCCGCGTCGGGCTCTGTGCTGACTGCCAGCTCAGAGCCTGGAGCCTGTTTCTGAGTCTGTATCTCCCTCTCTCTCTGACCCTCCCCTGCTCATGCTGTCTCTCTCTCTCCTAGAAATAAATAAAAATATAAAAAAAAAAAAAAAAAAAACAAAATTAGAAAATCAGACCTATGCACAAAATATAATTGTTAAGACTCATGGGAAAGTGCTTGTATCTGTGATATAATATCAGTTTTGTAACTATATATGCAAAGAAGAAAACTGGAAAGAAGTACCTCAAAAGATTAATAGTAATAATCTCTGTATAAGAGTCAAGAATTACAGGGATTTTAATTTTTTTTGTACTTTTATTTTCTCTACAATAAGCACATATTGCTCTTATATAAGGAGATATAAATATTTTTGTTTAAAAAGCAACCAACAAAAT
The DNA here is from genome assembly GCF_003009895.1 of Hyaena hyaena. Classification (NCBI taxonomy): domain Eukaryota; kingdom Metazoa; phylum Chordata; class Mammalia; order Carnivora; family Hyaenidae; genus Hyaena; species Hyaena hyaena. The sequence goes on along the minus strand of NW_024080637.1, from coordinate 8,530,660 downwards.
TCTTTTTTAATAATTTTTAAAAGTTCATTTATTGAGAGAGAGAGGGAGGGAGTGGGGAGGGGCAGAGAAAGAGAGAGAGAGAGAGAGAGAGAGAGAGAATCCCAAGCAGGCTCTACTCTATCAGCAGGGAGCCCAATGCAGAGCTCAAACTCACAAACTGTAAAATCATGACCTGAGCCAAGATCAAGAGTTTGATGTTTAACTGACTGAGCGACCTAGGTGCCCCAACCAACACAATTCTTTATCTCAAGCAGATCACAGTCTAGTTGGAAAGACAGACATGTGAGCCAGCAAACAAAAATAAGACCAATAGCAAAGGGTTATTGGAGTACACTGAGATGCTTCACAAATGTCCACATAGTCCTTATATGAGGGGCCAGCCAATCTTCTCTATTTCATTACAGTTTTAGAATGCATGATACTTGAGCATATATAAAACATTTCCTCATATACTAGCTAATTTAAATTATATATATTTTTAATTTTTTAATTTACATCCAAGTTAGTTAGCATATAGTGCAATAATGACTTCAGGAGTAGATTCTAGTGATTCATCCCCTATGTATAACACTCAGTACTCCCCCACAAATGTCTTCCTTAATGCCCCTTACCCACTTAGCCTATCCTCCCCCACAACTCCTCCAGCAACACTCAGTTTGTTCTCTGTATTTAAAAGTCTCTTATATTTTGTCTCCCTCCCTGTTTTTATATTATTTTTGCTTCCCTTCCCTTATGTTCATCTGTTTTGTATCTTAAATTCCACATATGAGTTAAGTCATATGATATTCATTTTTCTCTGACTAATTTCACTTAGCATAATACCCTCTAGTTCCAGCCACGTAGTTGCAAATGGCAAGATTTCATTCTTTTTTTATTGTTGAGCAATACTCCATTATATATATTTACCACTCCTTATTTATCCATTCATCCATCGATGGACATTTGGGTTCTTTCTGTACTTTGGCTATTGTCAATAGTGCTGCTATGAACACTGGGGTGCATGTGCCCCTTTGAAGCAGCACACCTGTATCCCTTGGATAAATACCTAGTAGTGCATTTGCTGGGTTGTAGAGTAGTTCTAGTTTTAATTTTTTGAGGAAACTCCATACTGTTTTCTAGAGTGGCTGCACCAGTTTGCATTCCCACCAGGAGTGCAAAAGAGATTCTCTCCATATCCTTGCCAACATCTGTTGTTGCCTGAGTTGTTTATTTTAGCCTTTCTGACTGGTGTGTGGTGGTATCTCACTGCAGTTTTGATTTGTATTTCCCTGATGATGAGCATTTTTTCATGTGTCTGTTAGTCATCTGGATGTCTTCTTTGGAGAAGTGTCTATTCACTAGCATTTACATTTTATAGTTGAGAATGCAAAAATGCAGCCAGGGTAAGTGGCTTTCCCAAGGTCACAAAGCTGGAGACAAAAGCTATGCCTTAAATCCAGGACCTCTGATACCACTAAACCTCAATCAATTAAGGATTGATCCACAAGTTTTTACTGAACTCCAGCATGCCATTATTTGTGTATATGCTGCATCTGTTATCCACACACTTCAGAAAAACCCTGTAGGATATGTATGATTACTCTATTTTACTCCAGATAAGGAGACTGAGGCCTAGGAAGATTGCCAGTAAGTGTCAAAATTGGAACTCAAAATAAGTGTATCTGAGGGGCACCTGGGTGGCTCAGTCAGTTGAGCGTCCAACTTCAGCTCAAGTCATGATCTCGCGATTTGTGAGTTTGAGCCCCGTAGAAGGCTCACTGATGTCAGAGTATAGCCTCATTTGGGTCCTCTGTCCCCCTCTCCCTACCCCTCCCCACTTGTGCTCTCTCAAAAACAAGTAAACATTAAAAAAATAAGTCTATCTGACTCCTACACTCATTACAACTTACACCTTAGCCATGAACCATACTTTGTGTGGTATAAAAATGGACAAGACACTATCCCTGACCTGAGGAAGTCTCAGTAAAAGTGTAGAAGTAGCTAATGCTAATGAGGAGCATTATACTGATAACTAGCAATATGTGGCAATATGTCATTAGTTACAGATAAGCAGTATAAAGAAAATGTGTCACACAATGGAGCACCTGGGTAGTTCAGTCAGTTAAGGGTCTGACTCTTGGTTTCAGCTCAGGTCATGATCTCATAGTTTGTGAATTTAAGCCCAATGTCAGGCTCAGGGCTCACAATGCAGACCCTGCTTCAGATTCTCTCTCTCCCTCTCTCCTTGCCCCTCCCACCTTGTGCACACATGATCTCTCTCTCTCTCTCTCAAAATAAATAAACAAACAAACAAAAAAGAAAATGTGTCACCCAAGACACAAGTCAGCTAAGAAACATGGTGGTTTGGGGTAATTATAGAAGATGTCAAAGCAGAGATAGTGTATCAGATAGGATATACTGAGTTATTCAGTAACAAAGCAATCCCCAAATCTCAGCAGCTTAAATGAGGTTTTGTTTTTCACTATTGCTACCTATCTATTAACAGTTGGCTGGGTGCTCTGCTTTTTGTCTTCCATATTCCAAGAAAAAGATTGACAGAGCAGCTACCAGAAGGGGGAAAGTGTGTGTGAGTCATGTGTTGGCTCTTAAAACTTCCACTTCTCCCATTTCGCTAGCCAAAGCAAGTCACACACCCACATCCAAAAAAAAAAAAAAAAAAAAATGCAATCTTATAATATGCCCACAAGGAGAATCATAAATGTGGTAGACAGCGTACTCCCACTAATGGAATTTGTACCAAGTCCAGAAGCATTGGCCTGAAGATGTGCTTATTTGACAATAGTAGGAGGATAACAGGGACTTTTCTTTCTTTCTTTCTTTTTTTATTTGAGAGAGAGAGAAAGTGAGTGAGCAAGCAGGGGAGAGGGACACAAGTGGGGGAGAGAGAGGGAGAGAGAGGGAGAAGATGAGGGAGAGAGAGACAGAGAACGAATCCTAAGCAAGCTCCCATGCTCAATACAGAGCCCAATGCTCAGTCCCATAATCATGTGATCATGACCTGAGCTGAAATCAAGCGTTGGACACCTAACCAACTGAGCCACCCAGGCACCCCATCAGGGACTTTTCTAAAGAAGGATTTTCCAAGAAGTGAAGGGAAGGAAAACTATTTTGGCAGAATAAGATTTTTTGCCATTGAGTACTCCAAAAAACTGATAGCAGAGAGTAAGATGCAGGGCTCACACTCATGAACCATGAGATATGACCTGAGCTGAAGGCAGAGGCTTAATCTGCTGAGCCACCCAGGTACCCTTGGACTTTATCTTTTAAAATAAAAGATTTTGAGGCAGGGGATTAACATAATTAGATATGAACTTTATTTAGAAAGATTACTCTGGCTGTGATATGGGGAATGGACTGGAAGAAGAGATGGGAAGCAGAAAGGCTAGTTAGAAGATCTTTGCAGTAGTTCAAGTGAGTCCAAATAAGGATTTAAACTTAGAGTGGTAGCAATAGAATGCAGTCAGAACAGATTCATGAGGTATTTAAGAGATGAATTATAGGGTATGGTGATGAATTAGAGGTGAAGTGATAAGAAATCAAAGATAACAGTTATGTTTCTGGCAAGGCTCATTTTCTCCATGTCCTCAGCAATTCAGCTCTGGCCTAGACTTGCACAACCTTACTCAGCAAAACAAAATCTGTACTTACTATACCCAACATCTTTGGGGAGCATATAAATCTCCATCTCTTCCTTGTTGAGCATGGTCTTTGGGTGTCTTACTCTTCACCTCAAGCAGCTTATCAGAGTATCCTTTCTGACCACATACAATACTTCTTCCTAAGAGTTCTGGCAGAAGTTCTTTCTAAAAGTTCTCCAGTTCATAAATGAGTGAGTAGATGAATGAATGACTGAAGAGATGGATGAGTAAGTGAACACATAACACTGGGAATTTTAGGCACTACTGAGAGAAAATCAGCTTGTATACCTATGAAATACGTCAACAGTATTTGATCCACGCCACCCTCCTTGCGTCTGCTTCCTGAGCTCCTATACTACAGATGAGACTCCTCCTACCCATCTGCAGGCCAGGCCCCAGATCTTGTGCTATAGGTTTTAGAATTAAGTCACCCATCCAGACTAGTGATTTAAAGGCTCAGGCAGGATTTCTGAGCAGCTGCACTGCTAGCAGGTCTCAGCTCTACTCACTCTATGTTGTATCACTTTCCTGTGAGAGTTTTGAGTCCCCCATCTCTGACTGGAGCCTGGCCCTGTGCCCCAGCTCTTTGACAGGTGAGTCCTGTCACTCAATTGATGCCCAATTAATCAGAAATCTTGGTATGGGGGGTGTTCAGTAAGTAGAACATGCAACTCTTGATCTTGGGGTCATGAATTTGAGCCCCACATTGAGTGTAGAGGTTACATAAAATAAAATAAAATAAAATAAAATAAAATAAAATAAAATAAAATAAAATAAGACAAAATAAAATAAATCCTAGTATGGAATAATAAATGGCCTGGACATAGAACCAGTTTCATCCCTGTGCTCCTAGTGCCTAGCACAGGGCTGTGCACACAGCAGGGATTCAACCATCACTTGCTAAACGAAAGGCTACATAGTCTTGAGACTTAGGGTGGTCTCTGGAGTTAGACTTCTGGGTGTGAGTCATTGTTCTACCACTTACTATGTTACTCTGGGAGGCAGGCTTTTAAATGCCTCCTCATGATCACTGTCTCCTGGTATGTATGTTCTTGTGTAATCTTTACCTTGGGCAATTTGCCTTTTTGAGCCTTAGTCTCTTCATCTATAAAGTGGGAATAACAACAATATCTACTTCACAAAGTTATTGTGAACATTAAGAAAGTTATTATACCTAAAATGCTTAGAAAAGTTCCTAGTACATAGTGAGTTCCATAAAAGCGTCAGTTACTATTTTTGCACTTCCAGAGTTAGCCCCAGGAACCAGGCCAGCTTCCCAGAGTCTGGCCAGCTGGAGTAGACAAGTTTCATGCTATGTGACACTTCCCACTCATTCAATACTGCTGAGGGCTCCCTCCAGCCAGAGTCTCAATATGATGTTTCCCTCAAAGAGTAGCAAATGGCCTGATAGAAAGGGAATGGATGAGTGTAAAAGTTGAGCAGGTCTTGGTCTGACTCCCAGCTCTGCCATTCATCAGTTGTGTGATTTGGAAAGTTTGGTTTTTTCATCTCTCTGAGATTCAGCTTCCTCACATCTGGAGTAGAATAATAGGGGGGTGATGGGCATGGAGGAGGGCACTTGTGGGGATGAGCACTGGGTGTTATATGGAAATCAACTTGACAATAAACTAGTTTAAAAAAAAAAAGAAATATTAATGCCTACTTTGTAGGTTGTTTGCAATTAAATAAGATTTTTTTTAAATGTCTAGCTCATAATAGGTACTCAAATATGGGAGTACATATCATTTTCATTATTACTTAACCCTTCTAAGCCTTAGTTTTCTCATTTGTAAAGTGATGATAATACCAACCTTAAAGTGGTTGTGTTAAGGAGTACAGATAAGGTATTTGTAGAGCCTGGCTGAGTGCCAGGCACATAGTAGGTGTCCAATAAAGTCCATAGTAGTTCCTGATATTACTGTTGATATTGTTGTTATTGTCATTTCCCTTGAAGAGAAGCAAGGTTGGAAACAACAATCCAGCCCTCACTATGCTGTGCTTAATGGGAAGTAGCCCAGAGAACTGTTCCTGAACCTCCCTCTCTCTTTTATTTTTAAAAATCACTTCAACAAACATTGATTCCCCTCCCACTGGTGAGAGTCAGAAATAGAACCAAAGAGGAGACAGGAAGGAGGAGAAAGAGGCATGACTCACTGGCTACTTGAGGAAGGAGACAATGTCATCAAGAGCAATCAATTTACTTCTATGAAGCAGGCATTCATTGAGCTCTTTATATGAGCAGAGCATTATGCCAGAGTGGACACAAGGGTGAGCAAGCTGCCACCCTGACCTCTAGCAGCCCCATGTGGCAGACAGACATATAGGTAAAGGGGAAAGAAGCTAACATCAACCGAACACCTACTCTGTGTCCAGCATTTTGGTAAATGTTTTATATGTGGGATCTCACTTATTATTTACAGTAACAAAATAAGACTGTTAGTTGAGAATTATTATAGGCCAGGCACCATGCTAAGCATTTTTCCTATTTTACTTAATTACCAAATAACCTTGAAACACTGTTATCTCTATTAGCAGATGAGAAAAAAGTTAAATAATTTGCCTAAGATCTTGCAACCAGTTCGTGCCAGACTGAGATTCAAACCTAGGTCTGTCTGATTCCAAGGCCTCTGCCTTTCCCAGGATTCCCTTTATTCTACATCATTTCTCTTAATTGTTACAGCAGGCTAAAGCAGGACAAATTTGAGTCTCCACTTTATACATAAATTAACTGAGGATCACAGAAGTTAAGTTAATTGCTAGAGTTACAAGCTATAAGGGGTCAGAGTCAGGATTCAAATCCTGTCTTTTGACCACAGCCCGTGCATTTTCAACACAACCTATAGCTCAACCAGACCATGTATTCTTTTTTTTTTTTTTTTTTTTTACAAATAGTTTATTGTCAAATTAGTTTCCACATAGACCATGTATTCTTGATCCCCTTCTGCCTCCTAGGACAGAACCAACCCACTCTGCAGTCCCCCCACCCCACTGCCCCCAGAGAGGAGGTCTTCTAAGGCTTCCTGGGGTGAACAATCTCCCCTCCACCAGAGGGTAAGGCTGGAAATTACCCACAGAGCTTAAATGGAATCACATGTGTCTGGCGCACAGGTGCTCAACCAATATTAGTTATCTTCTTTAGCTCCCACTGAATCATCAAACCACACAGACTCTTCATTTCTTTCTGGAGTTTCCTCATGGTCGCCCACACATGCCATACTCATTTCTGCTCCATATTTCTGTTCATGCTACTCTCTGCCACATATGCCCTCTCCCAGTCCCTCCACTTGTCTTGACTACCAGATTGTTGAATTCTAAAGTTAAAAGTAAACCTTAAATATTATTCAACTTACCCTCTCGTTCAAAATAGGAATTCATTCCACAGCGTACTCATATTGAGTGTTTCTAATGTTGGATACCCACCACCTTAAAAGGCAGACATTCCACTGATGGACAGTTCTGATTATTAGAACATTTCTTCCTTCTCTTGAGCTGAAATCTGTAAGTGGTAATTTCTATCCATTGATTTGATTCTGTTTTCTGGAGACACAAAGAATAAATCTAATTTTTCACTCATGTGGCAGCCCTCCCAAAATTTAAATCCTATGTTTGTTTAGCATTTAGAGATTATAAAGTTTGTTCTTATGATCTCAGTTAATTCCCAAAAAAATCCTATGAGAGAAGAACCAAATTGCCATTTCACAACAGAGGCAACTGACACTTGCAGAGATGAAAGACAGTGAATGATGGAAAGGGCCTTAAATAAAACCAGTTCTTTTGGCTCCAAGAGACCATGGCTCTTTGCACAAGGCTACATATCTGTTTTAAATCACCTATCACAGGGACCTTGACAATTAGCAGAATAACCAGAACAGTGACCGGAACTTGAAACTGTTTCACGTGGGGAACAACTACAGGATGGAACAACAACTTAGTACTGTAAGAAATGGTATCTATTTCTGCTATCTTCAAATATCTAATGTGCTTAACAAGTTTTCCTCTTTTACATATCTTTTCTTTCAAATCTTCACTAGGTGCTGATTCTGTGGTTAGTGTCCACTAGATCCTAAAGATCAAAGGACGAGTACAACACAATACTTGCTCGAAGATTGCTTTGGAAGGTAAACATGAGTCGGATGGGATTCTGAAGCTGGAGAGGCTATTCCCGTAAAGCCCTCCTAGTGCTTTTCCTTGAGGCAACACTTTTCCTTTAGAGCTTAGCTCAGCTCAGCAGAGAAGCTTCCCTGACCATTCTGGCAAAGTCAAGTCCTCCAATTACTGCTGTCCTGGCACCATGTACTTCTCCTTTGTAGCACTCATCCCCACTCTAATTCTGTACTTATTTGTGTAATTATTTGATTAAAATTCTGACTCCCCTGCCAAACTGCAAGTTCCACAAGAACAGGATGTCTGGTTTTGCTTACTATTGTGTCTCGGTGCCCGGCACAGCACTAGCACATAAGGTGGGGGAGATTTCCAGTAAATACTTGTTGAAAGGATGAATTTATTGGGTGTCTGCAACATTTTCGATAGAGCACACTGAAATGTCAGATGGGTCTTTCTAAAATCCAAATCTCATCATTTCCCTCTTGGTGTAAATCCCTTCTCTGGCCTCCCACAGCACACACCATAGGGTCCAAACTTCTCAGTAGAACATACAGAGTGTTCAGGATCTAGCTCAGTCTTCCCTTCCAGTTCCTTCCTTTTCATACCTCCACTGAACCCACCGAGTTCCCGTTTTGCCTAACTACTGTGGGCCTTTTGCTGATATGCAGATGTTTGCCTGGAATCCCCTTCTCTTTCATTCAAAGGTCACATCCTCTCTGAAGCTTTTCCTGACCTCTCATCCCCTGACAAAGTAACTTCCCTTCCTGCCCTTTCACGGTTTGGCATTTTGTCCCTGGACATATCACATTTATTATAGTTACTGGTTTTTTATCTGTCTCCTCTTTCAGATTATGAGCATCTTGAAACCCAATCACATATTTAGCTAAATCCCAGGCCCTTGATTATAGCACTTGGGACATGGTAGGCACTTAATAAGAATGCTGAATGAAACTCAAGGGCTGACCATGAAAACTCATTGCTAACCTCAAGACTGGTTAGAAAAGGGTCTATGAGATCATACAAACCACATCCTCTTACTGGTCCTTTCCATGTTATATAGATAAGCAGGAGGCCCAGAGCAGTGACACAACCTGAAAGGTCACAGAACTAGTAAGAGGTTGTTTATGGGGCCTCCATCCCTGGATACTGCCCTGTTGTATACCTTCTCCTCCAGGCCAGACTCCTCCCTCCCTCCCATTCAATTCACTTCCTCTGGGCCCTGTTGGGAGACAGAAATGATGAGCACAGGGAGGCAGTAAGGAGAGCTTCTGGGTTGGTTCTCCCCACACCCCACACTCTGACCCACACCTGTCAAGCTCCAAGCCCTTTGTATTTTGCAGCAGCAGAGAGCGAAGGCATTGTATCCCATGGGAGTGGGAGGAAACCAGAGGCAGAGAGCTTTTCAGAGATTCTACGGAGCCTGAGAGAAGCAGAGGACTGAGGAATGGAAAAAGTGATCCCTCAGAGCTGGCTTGGTGTTGCACCCATCTGTCCTCAGCAATACAGACCACACTGTAGAGCAGTGTAAACTGTGTTTACAGTTTATAAACATTTTGTTACATCATCTCATTGGATCCTAACAATGACCTTGGATGCAGAATGTTTAGAGCCAGAAGAATCAATCTTAGCTCATGCAGTCTAACTCCTTTATTTTGCAGGTAGGGAAATTGAGACCTAGAAAGGTACAGTGACTTTCCCAAAGTCATATGCCTACTTGCTTTTTGGCTAGTCTAAGACTCAAATCCAACTATTCAGACTCCACATGATGTTCTTTTCAACATACCATGTATTATTGTCACTACTGGTTTACAGGTGAGAAAACTAAAGTCTAAGGGCATATAGGTAGTAACTGATAGATCCCTGAGGGCACAGGGCAGGAAAGAGGTCACTAGAATCCAACACTAGGGATTATAAAGCACTTCCCTCCTCGCTGTAATTCTATCTAACTTTGAGGTCCAGGTCAAAGGGCACCTATTCTGGAAAGTTCTTCGGGATCTAGCATCAAAATGTGTCATCAAGCAAATCAGAGAACTCTAGACGTTGGCGAGGATGTGGAGAAACGGGCACCCTCCTACACTGTTGGTGGGAATGTAAACTGGTACAGTCCCTCTGGAAAACAGTGTGGAGATTCCTCAGGAAACTAACAATAGAACTCCCCTATGACCCAGCAATAGCACTGCTAGGAATTTACCCAAGGGATACAGAAATGCTGAGGCATAGGGGCACATGTACCCCAATGTTCATAGCAGCACTCTCCACAATAGCTAAAACATGGGAAGAGCCTAAGTGTCCATCAACAGATGAATGGATCAAGAAGATGTGGTTTATCTATACCATGGAATACTACATGGCAATGAGAAAGAATGAAATCTGGCCATGCGTAGCAACATGGATGGACCTTGAGGGTGTTATGCTGAGCGAAATAAATCAGGCAGAGAAGGACAAATATCATATGTTTGCATGTATAGGAGGATTAGGAAGAACCTGACAGAGGAACAAGGGGGAGAAGAGGGGGGAAATGGTGGGGGAAAGGGAGAGAGGCAAACCATGAGAGACTCTTGAATGCTGACAAAAACTGAGGACTGATGGACGTGGGGGGGAGGGCGGATGGGCATGGAGGAGGACACTTGTGGGGATGAGCACTGAGTGTTATGTGGAAACTAATTTGACAATAAACTATTTGAAAAAAAAAATCCATTGCTGTGTTGTGATAGTCAATGGAAATAATTCTAACTATATTTTATAGTCTAATTGTTTAAAAAATTTGAATTCATCACTAAAGACTGATATATAACTTTTACAAAAGGTTATATATGTCCTACATTTAAACAAACAAACAAACAAACAAACAAAATGTGTCATCATTCCTTCTGGGCTGCCACAGAATGTACTTGGGACTTTATTTTAGTGGCAGTAGAGCACAGAACATTAGAGCTAGAAGACCCTTACAAGAATAATCATTTCCACAAATATTTACTAATTTACCACAAATATTTCACTATGCCAGTGACAAAGACCCATGTAATCCCTGCTCTGGGAATTCTCAGTCTAGTGGGAAGCTACCTCATATGTGACAAATCCTATGATAGATACATATAGGGTCAACTCCCTCATTTTGCAGATGAGAAGCCAAGGCCCAGAGAAATGGGTGCCCTGGATTCTTTCTTTTGGCACTAGTCTCTTACACAAAACCCTCAAACACTCAAAACTCAAAACCTCTCAAGGGTATAACTATCGATTTCCACATTTTACTTCAAGCAGATAAACCAAAGATCATAGGACTTCCTTTCATTGCTCCTCAATGTATCTGGCATGTCTTTGTGTTCAATAAATATTTATTTTATTTTAGAAAGAGAGAGAGCACACAAGCAGGGGCAGAAAGAGAGAGAAAGAGAGAGAATCTTAAGCAGGTTACGCACTCAGTGCAGAGCCCAATGCAGGGCCGGATCCCACAACCCTGGTATCATACCTGAGCCAAAACCAAGAGTCAGATGTTCAACTGAGCCACCCAGATGCTCCAATAAATTTTTTTATTTTTGAATGAATGGCTCATAGCACTTGTATCAGGGATTTGTTTCCACTCCCATCTGTATCTCCTCACTTACACTGTGGTTTAGGGGCTGTGTCTCTCATTTCTGTACCTTCTGCAATGTCTAAAGTAGTACCTGGTAACTGGCAAGTATTCAAAAATACTAAATGAACAAAGAAATGAATGAATAAGAGAAGGGCAGATAATAATGTGGTCTCTCTGTTGCCCTAAATAACAAAGATGGCATCCCCCCACACACATTCCTCTTCTTGAAACCCTGCCTTTCCTCAGTGTCACCTCGCTTCACCAATATGTTCTCTTTATCTCTCCTTGTTCCTGCTCTGTCTTTACACTAGCTCTTTATCCTCCCCTGGACCTCTCACTTCCAAGTTTCAGGTAGAAATTACTAATTATTTGCTGAACCTCTCCACTTAGTCTGAATGCCTTTATTTTTTATTTATTTATTTATTTATTTATTTATTTTAATGTTTTTATTTATTTCTAGGAGAGAGAGAGAGACAGTGTGAGCAGGGGAGGGTCAAAGAGAGAGGGAGTCACAGACTGAAACAGGCTCCAGGCTCTGAGCTGGCAGTCAGCACAGAGCCTGATGCGGGGCTCGAACCCACGAACCGCGAGATCATGACCTAAGCGAAAGTCGGACGCTTAACCGACTAAGCCACCCAGGCGCCCCTCTGAATGCCTTTAAAATGTACATAGTTGACTATTAATTATGACTTATTTCTGGGACGCCTGGATGGCTCATTTGTTGGGCTTCCAACTCTTGGTTTCAGCTCAGGTCATGGTCTCATGGTTCATGGGCTCGAGCCCCAAATCAGGCTCTGCATTGGCAGCATGGAGCCTGCTTGGGATACTCTTTCTCTCTCTCACTCTTCCCCTCTCCTATTCAAGCACATGTGTGCATGCACCATTCTCTCTCCTGCTCTCAAAATAAATAAACCTTAGGGAAAAAACTATGACCTATTTCATTTGTGTCTTCTCTAGCTCATAAGCTCTTATCAGCACTTAGCACAGATCTGAACATGTAGCAGGTATTTTAAAGAATGAATGAACATTCTTTATGAATGAATGAACCTGCTGAATGAACATCTTCCATAAAACCTCAGTGCTTTGGCACAGACAAATTTAGCATCAGAGTGGGCAACCCATTTCCTCTTCACCCGTTTTGCCTCCAAATTGACATCAGCACCATTCAGAGCATTCTCAGAAGTCTCTCAGAGGAATTTACTTAATTTACTTCCTGTATCCTTTAGGTGACTCACCCAACTCTCCTTCAGGATAGCAAGGGGTGGGGGAAGAAGTGGGGTAGGAGACGGCTAGGAGAAAAAAGAGAAGATTGGAACAAGATTATACTCAATATATTCCCAGGCCACAGCAAGTAAAAGGAAATGAGAGTCAGACCTTGTACTGAGACATTGCCAATGATAAAAATAGGAACCTTGTCAAACAATTTGCAGAAAACAAATGATTAATAAATATATAGATGATTGTTCAATATGTAATGCAATTTGAAATGACGAGATACTATTTTTAACCTATTGAATTAGTTAAAGTTACACATAATATTCCATGTTGGCAGAGATAGCGTGAAATAGGAATTTCACTAATGTAAATCTATTTAAAGGAAATAATCTAAAACCTAGGAAAAGTTTTACACACAAGGATTATCACTGATCACTGTGACATGATTCATAACAGCCCCAAACTGAAAAGTAATGAAATATTCAAACCACAGAGAACACCTAAACTTTGAGAAACCAGAGATTGTGCCTCATCCTTTTACCACTGTTTAGAGTACTCAGCACATGTAAGTGCAACAAATATTGTTGAACGCATGAATTAAGTGGATCTTGGTGCATCCTCCTTACAATGTACAATGAAGTCATTAAAAACAAATTCATGGGGCGCCTGGGTGGCTCATTCGGTTAAGTGTCCGACTTTGGCTCAGGTCATGATCTCACGGTTTGTGGGTTCGGGCCCCGTGTCGGGCTCTGTGCTGACAGCTCAGAGCCTCAAGCCTGCTTCAGATTCTGTGTCTCCCTCTCTCTCTGACCCTCCCCTGCTCACACTGTCTCTCTCTCATTCTCAGAAATAAATTTAAAAAAAAAGCATTTAAAAAATTTAAAAACAAATTCATAAAGACTTTCTAATAATATTAGCTATATTTTTGCTATAATGTTACATTTTTAAAAAGCAGGATATGAAATTGAATATACAGTGTGACTTCAATTATGATAAAAACTAATAGAAAAGAAACTGGAAAGAAACCAACCAAAACAACAATAATGTTTTTTTCTTAACGCTTGAATGTAATCTTATTTTTTAAAATAGGCATATATTTATTACTTTTATAATTAAGAAAAATTAAGCCCATAGTAAGCAGTGGCAGTTGCTTTTAATAGTCCAGGGTAAACAAAATATGGAGAAAACATGGAGGATAAATCATAAGTTGATAACTGTTGTAGATGATGGATTATGCAGTGCATGTAATAGGTAGTCTCCCCATTTGACTGCATGTTTGAAATTTCCCGTAATAAACAGCTTAAGAAAAAAAAAAAGTAAAGCCTGAAACACCATGGTGTCCAGGGAGAGTACAAGCAGTTCCATTTTTACTGAAGTATAAATTACTCAGAAGGATTCTAAGATGTCCACTTTTTCACACTTTAGCATCTCTGAAATAAGAATATAATTTACAATTGATAGCATTTTAGATTCTCTGAAATACGGTAGTTAAAATACAAGGTGAGGGAGGAATTAGGAAGTGATGCTGGAGCTACCTAGATCATCAAGGTCTTGAATGCCAGCCTAGGGGCTTGGACACTGTCTTGAAGAGAACAGGGAGCCACTGAGGGGTTTGTGGTGCCCAACATTGGGCCTATCACCTGGAAGACTTTCAGTAAGTATGTGCTAAATGGTGAGGCCACTGAGGATGGGGACACTGCTGCTTATGCCAAGGGCCTGGGAAATTGCCCTTTATGGGACAAGTGCTTGCGGCCTTGCTCTGATATCCTTCCTATCATCTCATTAGTTCTAATTCTCTTCAGCTCTGCAGGGCAGAACCATTAGGTTGTCTGATAAAATTGTCCCTTTCCCTCCAATCCCCCATGATACTCCCATTTTCCTGAAAGTAAGAATCATTTCTCCAGAACGTGAGCCCGCATCACAGCTAAATAGCTGATGTGAGTGTCCGCAGGCCTGGGTTTCACAGCACCTTCTGACATGACATTTGAATCCCCAAAACTCAGCTTGGAACCTGGCCAGAGACCTTCGTATGAACTCATTTCCAAACAGACACAAAGAATTAAAATATAGATGGCAGATAAGAGATTAGAATGAACTCCTCAGGAGGTGCTGAGTCAGTTAAGTGTTGGACTGTTGACTGTGGCTCAGGTCATGATCTCACAGTTCATGAGTTCAAGCCCCAACTCAGGCTCCTTGCTGACAGCATAGAGCCTGCTTCGGATTCTCTCTCCCTCCGTCTCTTTCTCTCTCAAAATAAACTAAAAAAAAAGAAAAAAGAAAAAAGAATGAACTCCCCAAGACTTCTAAGACTTCACTGGAAAGGTAGTCCAGTATTTCTGCCCCACCCTGAGCTGTGCTTTCCCTTGGTTTCATAGCTGCTTTCTTCGTGGAGCTGGCCGGAGTCACCATAGCAGACAAAGTCCTTTGAGGATCATTTGCATACAGGTGCCTGAGTGTTCTAAAAATAGGACAAATACAAAGTAAATGCCTTGAAATTTATTTACAAAGGAGGGGAGACAATTATCTGAAGAGGGAGGGAAACCTGTCGGAGGTGGCCTGACAATAGTAAGGGAGCCACGTGGTGCAGGCTGGGAGTCAGGAGGCCTGGGTATGATTTAATTCTACCACTAACTTGCTTTGTGGGGTTATAAATATGCCCCACTTTGGGCCTTGGTTTTCCATATTTAAAACAGGGACATTAGGGGTGCCTGGGTGGCTCAGTCAGTTAAGTGTTTGACTTCAGCTCAGGTCACAATCTCGCAGTTCATGGGTTCAAGCCCCACGTTGGGCTCTGTGTTGACAGCTTGAAGCCTGCTTCAGATTCTGTGTCTCCCTTTCTGCCCCTCCCCCCCTCACACTCTGAATCTCACAAAAATTAAATAAACATTAAAAGGGGCACCTGGGTGGCTTAGTCGTTTAACCGTCCAACTTTGGCTCAGGTCATGATCTCACAGTTTGTGAGTTCAAACCCCACATCGGGCTCTGTGCTGACAGCTCAGAGCCTGGAGTGTGCTTTAGATTCTGTGTCTCTTTCTCTGCCCCTCCCCTACTTGTGCTCTGTCTCTCTCTCTCTCAAAAATACATTTTTTAAAAAAATTTAAAAAAAATAAACATTAAAAATATTTTTAAAAAACAACAGGGGCATTAGACTAGATAATTTTTAGGGCCCCTTCTATTCCTAAGGAGTCAGGATAAATAGTAATAATTATAAGAATTAACATAAATTGAGTATTTACTAAGTGTCAGGCACTGTGACAAATATTTTTCATGCATTACTTCACAATCCTCACAACCAGCTCTGAGTGGGTAGGACAAAGGAACCAAAGTACAGAGACGTTAATTACTTGGCCAAGTTACTAAATGCTGAAGGTAGTTTAAGCCCTATGCCATACTTCTTTCCAGGATGCTAGGATGATTAACTTGTCCCTTGTTTTCTAATCTAGTAGTTTTACTGCATTATACTCATGTTACCCCTCCCATTCTTTCTCCTCAAATTCTAACCATTCTGAGCTACTCTCCAGGTCCCAAATATTGTGTTTCTCAAAGTCTCTATGTTTTCTTCATGCTCTTCCCTCTACCTAGAATAGCCGGATCTTCTGCCCTGCTGAACCAGTCCCTACTTAACCATTCAGAATTCAGTTCAAATCTCCCCTGCAAAAACCCACAGGCAGAAGTAATAACTGGTTGTCATTTGCCAAGCACTGTGCTAATTCATTATTACAACTTTCTGGGAGAGGACCCATTACCATACCCCTTCACCAGATGAGGTAACTGAGACTCAGAGGTCAAATGCTTGCCTAAGGCCACATAGCTGATAAAGGTCTGAACCACATAGCCTGACCCCACAGCCTTCCTAATCCCTATTCTACCCTCACTCTAATGAAATACTGTATGAATTGCCAAGATGTCTTATCCACAAGACCACAAAATCTTTTTAGTTTTGTTTGGTCTGGTTTTTACTTTTTAGGATTGACTGAACTGCTAGGAGGTAATTTGGAGCAGCAAACCTAAGAGAAAAAATCAGGCTAGAGTCAGAACCAAACTGGAAAAAAGAAAAAGATGAAGTCCTTCATTCTGTCTAACCTTTCTCTGCCATTTTAAATCCCTGTGGAAACAAGACAAAAATATATTTTTTCAAATATTATATATTGGTATTCAATTCTGTTCCCATCTCAGGGGTGGGATCATCTCCTCCAAGAAGCCTCTTAAAATTCTCATTCTCATCATCCCCCCTAATTTTAGTGTACCTTCAGCACTTAATTTATCATTTAACTAACCATCGTAAGCCCTGAATGTGTGGGTACTGTAAGGGGAACCAGTAAGAGCACGGATTTGGGAGTCGAACACATCTGAGTTCAAATTCCAGCTCTGCCACTTCTTGGTGTGTAATCTCAGACGAGTTATCTGACTTTCTGAGTTGATTTATTAGCTGCAAACTGGGGTTGAAAATAATATCCTTCTCTCTGTATTGTTAGAAGAATAAAATAACTGTTGTGACAGTGCTTGGGCAGCTGTAAAGCTCTGTATAAACATTAGTCATGTTCATTCAATTTACATGCCCTAAATTATTTGCTGTTCCTCCCGTGGTGTCACATCCAGGGAAGGCCTCAGATTCCGGGAGAGTTGGAGGTGTAGGAAAGTGCGAATAGAGAGAAGTCCAAGAAAACAGGGCTGGTAACTACCTGAGCAAACTTCCGCTGGAAGGAAATTAAAAGGGTAATTATGCCTCCACTGGTGGTAAATTTCCAGGCCAGCCTTTGGGCTCAATCAGTTGACGCAGCAACACAGCAGTTGGGGAGGACAGTATCCTGAAAGAACATTTTCTCTCCTCACAAAATGACTCCTCATAGGAGCCTGAACACAATGTCCAACCTTAACATCACCTCTGATTTCCTCTATTCTCTCTTTCTCTCTCTATTCTCTCTTTTCTCTCTTTATTCTCTTTCTCTTCTCTCTTACCTCCCTCATCTCTCTCTTTTGTTTCTCAAAGTTTATTTATTTTGAGAGAGAGAGAGAATCAGTGGGCAAAGTGGGGGGGTGGGGAGGGGAGACAAGGATCTGAATCCAGCTCTGTGCTGACAGCACAGAGCTCAGTGTGGGGCTTGAACTCACAAAACATGAGATCATGACCTGAGCCAAAGTTGGACACTTAACCACTGAGCCATCCAGGCACTCCCTCACTCATCTCTTTCTCCCCATTCCTATCTGAGGAAAGTGAAGTGTTCAGCCTGGAGCCCTCTTTAAAATAGTTCCTGCAGGGGAGGCTGGGATGTCCTAGAGTGCTCTGAGACAGTACTAAATGGCTGCTTGGGGTTAGGTCTCATTTTTTATATGCAGAAACATATGCAGAAACTGTGAGCCAGTGCGACTAGCCCAGGTTTAAAGGTGAGTCACAAAAGCTTGGGTTCAAGTCTCACTTAGCCCATTTACCAGCTGTGTGACCTCTGGTAAAGTACAAACACTTCACCTCTCTGGTCCTCAATGTCCTCATGTGTACAATGAGGATGACCAGACCCCCTCTCAGGATCAAATGAGATCACTGATGTATCTGATGATCTAACTGGACTGGTGTTAGATCACATGAGAGAAAAAGCACATGAGAAAGCAGTGTGCCCATTCTACAGAGAGGCTAACCCAAGAAGAGCCTCAGACCTCCCAGCCACTGAGGGGCAGAATTGACCAGAGGAGGTTTCTGAGAGAGGCAAAACTTAATCTGGGCCAAAGGAGGGTCAGACATGCTGTGTGCAGGAAGAATGACTGGCCTTGACTTTAGGAAGTATAAAGCCACACCCTGAGCACGGACTTCCATTTTACCAAACTCCATTGAATGCTTGCCCTTTGCCAGGCCCTTCTGGGCAATGGAACTGTAGACATGAATCAGACCTGTCCCTGTCCTCAGGGAACTTCAAGTCTGGGAGGAAGACAGACAAGTCCGAAACACTTGCAGTACAGCTGGTAAGTGTAGGAAGTAAAGGAAGGGCCCTTAACCTAGGCTAGGGGTGAGGTGGGTCAGGAAAGGTTTCCAGAGAAGGCTTTATTTGCACTGAGCCTTTAAAGTCAAATGGAAGTTTGCTGGTGGAAAATGAGAGACAGGGGTGAGGGGGGAAGGAGGGGAGGGAAATCCCTAAGGAAAGAGAAAGCAAGACACACAAAAAAGTGCATCCTAACTCTCACAGCCATGAGCAACGTAAGCAGGCATGACAACTAAATGCAGTATGGTATCCTCGATAGGATCCTGGAACAGAAAAGGGATAATAAGTAAAAACTAAGGAAACCTGAATAAACTATGCACTTTGGTTAATAACAAGGTATCAATATTGGTTAATTAGAACAAATGTACCATATTAATTAATGTAAGATGATAATAATAGGGGAAATTGGGTGTGAGGTAAATAAGAACTCTGTGCCATCTTTATAATTTTTCTATAAACCTAAAACTATTCTAAAAATTTAAGTGTTTTTGTTTTTTTTGTTTTTGTAAGTGCATCCTGTGTTTGGATTTGGGGTCTAGAGAACACGTGGGTGTAGTGTGCACTGCCTGAGGGCTGAGTGACTGAAGATGGAGCTGGGAAGGCAAGAAAGGGGCTGGAATGCCAGGCAAAGGAATTTATTGGATATCAGTGGACAGCCCTTTCTGGGTTTTAGACAGTGGAGGGACAGTGACCAGAGAGCATATGAAGGGAGCAAGACTGGGGGCAGGGAGATTCCTTTAGGAAAATAAGAGGAATCTGAGGTAGGAAAGGGGCAGAATGGAGTCTCACAGTTAACCCTAGATAAATGTTTACAGAACAGAACCAAGGAGGGAAATTTGGGATATAGAATTGATAATTCTCATGAACAACTGGATGACAAGGACAAAAGCTGAGAGGAATAAAGGAAGACCTTCAGTTTTGAGGTGGAGGCTCAAAAAGAAAGGGAGTATAGACATTCCCTTGGACTTGACCTCCCATCCTTTTCCTGTCTCCTCCACCTCCACCCTGGAGCCTGAGCTCAGAGCCTCTGCGTCATTAGCACAGAGCTGACAGACTTCACAGAGGAAAGTGAGAAGCATAGGAGTACAGAGAGGATAAGAATTTCCAGCTGTCACCTCGCAGCCCAAGGTGTGGGGCAATGGTGTTGGGCAATGGTGCGGGGGAAGAGGAAGTCTGTAGAAAGAAAGAATTATAAATTCTCAGTTGAATGGCCTGCCCCACTCCTGCCCCTGCCCTTCACAACACATCAGGCCATACTCAAGCAAACTAGGAGAATCTTTGAAGTCTTCAAAGGCAACTGGGCATCTCTGAGAGCAGAGTACTGCTGTTCACTCCATCTCCCACTGAAAATGGGGGTAAAGGGTCCACAACTCATATCTAATTTTTCTGCTGATAGACTATCCTGTAAACCCCACAGCTCACAATCTTTGTTTTTTTGTTTTTAAAGTTTATTTATTTTGAGAGAGAGAGTGAGAGCGTGCACACCCATGAGCATGAAAGGGAAAGGGGAAGAGAGAAAGGGAGAGACCCAAGCAGACTCTAGGCTGACAGCATGGGCCTGGATCCCACGAACCATAAGATCAACACCTGAGCCAAAATCAAGTCGGACACTTAACCAACTGAGCCACTCAGGCACCCCAAATCTTTGAAATGGTAGTAACCAAGATCAGTCACAATAGTATGATGCAAGAGAACACTCATGAATTTTATCCTGGCTCTACCGATCACTATGTGGCATTGGGCAAGTTTACTGAACACCTAATATGTTACAGGCACCATGTTGGGTCCTTTTCTTTTATTGTCTTATTTAATCTTTACTGTACTACTGAGAAGTAGCCATTAATATTATTCCTATTTTACAGTTGAGGAAACAGGTGCAGAGACATCATTACTTATCATATTGCTGGTGCCATGTTTTCATTCTACTTCTTTCTTAGATGAACTAACCCAGTCCCCCATCCTTCCTTTGAATCTGCCAGAATGTGCAGCAGCAACTACTATATACCATTCTATCGGTGTTGTACAACTTTGTATGTCCATTAAAATCACCTGTGAAATTGTAGCGGGGTAGAGTCAGGGAAGGGAAGGAGAGCAGATGAAAAGCTAAGAGGGGATAGTTTACAACACATAACCCATCCCTTTCTGGGTGTTTGCTTGGAGGCTCCAAATTTCAGCCATGATATTGACACCTGTGAGGTCCCTGGGGTATCACAGGGCAGTGGGAAGAGTGGGGAGGGAAGCTAGCTGTGAAAAGAATACAGGCTCCACAGCAGACGGCTCTCATTTTGAATTTCTGCTGTGTCATTTACCAATCTTAGTAAGATTAAGTCAAGTTCCTTAACTTCTGAGTCTTAGCTTTCTCATTTGTTCTGTGTGGCATAACTGTAACCGTTTTTTGAAAAATGCATGGAAAGCATTTGCACAATATATAGTTGCTTCCCAGTAAATTATAACTCTTAGCAACATTTTTATCATCTATTGAGTGCTTTGTAAGCACTCAGGCCCTTACCCATGTGAAAATATAGCAAGAATAGTAGGGGCACAGGGCACAGGACATATGGGGGTTTTAAAGACAGACTTCAGGGGCGCCTGGGTGGCTCAGTCGGTTAAGTGTCTGACTTCGGCTCAGGTCATGATCTCGCAGTTCGTGGGTTTGAGCCCCGCATAGGGTTCTGTACAGGCAGCTCAGAGCCTGGAGCCTGTTTCAGATTCTGTGTCTCCCTCTCTCTCTTCCCTTCCCCCGCTCATGCTCTATCTCTGTTTCAAAAATAAATAAAAACTATTTTAAAAAAAAAAACTTCAGTTCAAATCTGGACTCTGTCACTTGCTATTTGTATGAATTTAAGTAAGCTACCTAACTTCTCTGGACCTCAGTTTACTTATCTGTAAAATAGGGACAATAACAGCACCTAGCTCATAGGGTTTTGTGAGGATGAAATGAGTTGACAAAAGCACTGAGCATAGGGGTACCTGGTTGGCTCAGTCAGAGCCTTGATTTCAGGGTCATGAGTTCAAGCCCCACACTGAGGGAAGAGATTACTTTAAAAATGTCTTTAGCACTGAGCACAGATGGCCATCAGCCAGTGCCACTGGTAGCTTATGCCAGCCCTGTGAGAGGTATTATTAGCCCCATGGTGCAGGTGAGGATATTTTATATAAATGGTAGTTGGTGTTTATTGCCACAATAATTATTGATGTGTGAAATCAAGAGGGAGGCAGTCCAAGTAAGAATGGCACCTCCACCAGCCTCTTGACCTCTAAAAGCAGGGACCAAGAGGAAGCAAGGCCCTATCCCTCTTCTCCCTACAACCACTGTCTGTCTTGGTGCCATATGTCTGCATTTTAATTTCTTATGTTGGACCTTTTATTCCTCTATTCGTGTCAGTCATGGCAAGCTGTGCAAGCCTCTCAAGCCATCCTTGATCTCTGGACTCTGAGTCCCATACAGCTCTGCACATTATCTTTTCCAACCCTCCTCCCTCCCCTTCCTGCTGACACTTTTCCCTCTGCCTTCTGAAACCCACAGTCAGTCATCACAGAAATCTCTTTTTCCTCAGCCTCTTCTCTGAATGTTTTCTTCACCCCCTTGCTGTGACTGAAACCAGCTTTCCCTAAGGCCACATCTTCCCCTAACACCTCCAAATTGATAGTGCCTTCCTCTCTTACCACCTTTGAATCTCTGGGCCAGGAGGTGGGATAGATATTGCTGCTTTTCATCCCTGCTTTCAGATCATTTTCTTTCACTCCTTCCAAAATCAAATAAAAACACCTTCAGCTTTGAATCTCACATCATGAAGACTGTGCCACCCATTTATTTATTCTATAATTTTGTCTACAATTTGTCATTGTTACTCTCATAATTCTTGGTGATTTCAATATCCACAGAGATGAGCTTTCCAATATCTTGGACTCTCATTTCCTTGAGCTTCTTTCTTCTAGTAATGTTCATTTCTAATCCCAGCCCATCCACTCACCCTCGTCATCATACCCTGCACCTTGTCATTGCCAATAGTAATTTCTAGTCTCCCATTTTCTGACCTCTGTGAACTTTCTAGCTCATTCCTTCAAGCTCATCAACCCCTATGATCTTTTCACTGTCCTCTACTCCCCTTATGTCATAACCTCCCTCTCTGCCCAGCTTGAATCCTGTGGCCAATCATACAATGGCTTCCCTGAACACACCCCCTGACTCCCCTGGCTTTCTATTGCTTTGTCCATACTCAGCAAAACAATACTTTCATTAAAGTCAACTCTCCACCTACTCTGTGACTGTATCCACAGGGCATATCATGGTTGGACAGAAACATACAACCATGCTTCAAAATCACGAATTCATGAATTTAAATTTATGATCACTTTTTTCAAGTAGAGCCTTAATGCTAATGAGCAATCAAATTACATTTCCCTATTCACTCTTCCTAGATGACATTCTCCTTGAATCTCCACACTGCCTGCTCCTCATCCTCACTCACAGCTGACAACCTTGCTTTCTACTTCATCCCAAAATTGTATCCAGGAGAACCCCCACCAGCACATGTAGCCCCTGGCCACACCTGTGCCCAGCCTCTCCGTTCTCTCTCCTGTTGATGTGGATGCACAGTCTGTGCTCTTAGCAAGGGCTCACCCTGTGCTTGTGATGCCACTTCCTCTCATCAATTCAAGGATAGTATCCCAGTAATTGTCCTCCCTCTCCTATAGCACGAGATTTCTGTTTTTCTTTCTTTGTTGGTTGCTTGGTTGGTTGATCTCTATTGGATTGTTCCACCAGCACACAAACATATGGTACTTCTACCATCTTAAAAAACAAAAAACAAAAACCTTTTCTGACTCACTTTTCCCTTCCGCTTCAGGTACCACTACTCATTTGAGTCTTTTTTCCTTTTTTTAAATGTTTATTTATTTTTAAATTTTTAATAGTTTTTAAATTTATTTTTGAAACAGAGAGAGACAGAGCATGAGTAGGGGAGGGGCCGAGAGAAGAGGGAGACACAGAATCTGAAACATGCTCCATGCTCTGAGCTGCCTGTACAGAATCCAACTTGGGGCTCAAACCCACGAACCATGAGATCACGACCTGAGCCAAAGTCAGATGCTCAACCGACTGAGCCACCCAGATGCCCCTATTTATTTATTTTGAGAGAGAGTGCACTTGAGTGGGACAGGGGCAAAGAGAGAGAGGGAGAGAGAGAATCCCAAGCAGGCTCCATGCTGTCAGCACAGAGCCCAACACAGGGCTTGATCTCAGGAACTGTGAGATCATGACCTGAGCCGAAACCAAGAGTCTGACGCTCAACCGATCAAGCCCCCCAGGTACCCCTCCAACAGTTTATTCTATATCTCCATTCAGTTTTCCACAGGCTTTTCAAACTTGACATAACCAAAACTCAGCCCCAATTGTCTTCCCCAAGTCCTACTCTCCCTGCAGTCTTCCCTTCTCTGTTAAAGGCATATTCAACCTTCTGGTCACTCAGCCCAAACCCTTGGCATCATCCCTAACTCCTTGTCTTCCTTCTGTCCCCACTACCAATTCATTAGCAAATCATGCAAAGAAATATTTTCAACATATACCCAGAATCTGACCATTTTTACTAACACCACTACTAGCACTCAACTTCCAGACATGTTATTCCTGGCCTCGATTATTACAAATCCTAACTATTTTCCCTGTTTCTGCCCTTTGTCTGTTTATAATTTATTCTTGAAATAGGCATAATCCTTCCTCAGAGCAATATTAAATATTGAAATGTAAGTCACTAAAATATTCTGTAGTAGTGGTGGTTGCACAATTTTAGGAATAGTAAAAATCATTGAACTGTATACTTTAAAAAGGTGCATTTTATGAGATATGAATTATACCTCAATTTTTAAAATATATTATGAAATATAACATAAATTGGATCCTGGAACAGTAAAAAGACATTATTTGAAAACTAGTGAACTCCAGATAAAGTCTATAGTTTAGTTAATAATATCGTACCAATTTTAATTTCTTAGTTTTGACAAATACACCATGGTTATTAAGATGTTAATACTAGGGAAACTGGGTGAAGGATATATGAGAACTCTCTGTACTTTCATGGCAAATTTTCTATAAATCTAAAATTATCCAAATATAAGGTTGATTTTAAAAATGTTAGTCAGATCATGTGATTTCTCTGTTCAAAACCCTCCTGTCTTATTCTGAGTAAAACCCAAAGCCTTTCCTTAATTTTTTAAGGAATGTTCATATGGTCCATAGTGGCTGCACCTACATTCTCACCAACAGTACACAAGGTTAGAACACTGAATAAGTGAAACAACGCTTCTGATTTCCCCACATTCTTGCCAACACTTGTTTGTTTGTTTGTTTGTTTGTTTGTTTGTTTTAAATAGCTATCCTAACATGTGAGGTAATATCTAGTGTTTTGGATTTGCGTTTCCCTGATGATTAGTAATGCTGAGCATTTTTCAGATACCTAGTGGCCCATTTGTAGGTCTTCTCTGGAGAAATGTCTTTTCAAGTTCTTTGATAGAACTGCCATATAATCCAGTAATACCACTTCGGGGTATATACCCCAAAGAACTGAAATCAGAATCTCAGAGGTATCTGTAATCCCATGTCCATTGCAGCATTATTCACAGTAATCAAGATATGGAAATAACAATTAACAACTATCTATTGATAGATGAATGGATAAAGAAAATGTGGTATACACATACAATGGAATATTATTCAGTCTTAAAAAAAAAGGAAATTCTGCCATTTGCGATAACACAGATGAAACTGGAGAACATTATGCTAAGTCCATAAGTCCATTATGCCAATCACAGAAAGACAAATACTGCATGATTCTATTTATATAACATATCTAAAGTAGTAAAATCCATACCAGCAGATAATAGAACAGTGATTTCCAGGGGATAGGGCGAGGGGAAAATGGGGAATTGTTTAATTGGTATAGTTTCAGTGATACAAGATGAATAAGTTCTAGAGATCTGCTATACAGCATAGTGCCTACAATTAACAATACTGTATTATGCACTTAAAATTTTATTAAAAGGGTGGAGCGCCTGGGTGGCTCAGTAGGTTGAGCATCTGACTTCGGGTCGGGTCATGATCTTACGGTTTGTGGGTTCAGGTCCAGCATCAGGCTCTGTGCTGACAGCTCAGAGCTTGAGCCTGCTTTGGATTCTTTGTCTCCCTCTCTCTCTCTGTTGCTCCCCCACTCACTCACTGTCTCTCTCTCCTTCCAAAATAAACCTTAAAATATTTTTTTTTAATTTATTAAAAGGGTAATTCTCACCAAAAAAAAAAAAAAAAAGATTTGGGGAAGAGGACACAAGAAAACTTTTAGATGTGATGGATATGTCTATCATCTTGATTATGGTGATGGCTTCACATATGTTTGCATTTGTCCAAATTAATCAAATGGTATACATTAAATATGTACAGTTTTTTGTGTATTAATTATACATCAATAAAGCTGTTAAACTGGAAAGTCCAGAGGCACCTGAGTAGTTCAATCGCTTAAGCATCTGACTCTTTTTTTTAATGTTTTATTTATTTTTGAGACAGAGAGCACAAGCTTGGGAAGGAGCCAAGAAAGAGGGAGACAGGTTCTGAAGCAGGCTCTGTGCTAATAGCAGTGAGCCTGATGTAGGACTCGAACTCACAAACTATGAGATCATGACCTGAGCCAAAGTTGGACACTCAACTGACTTAGCCACCCAGGTGCCCCAACAGCCTGACTCTTGGTTGTGGCTCAGGTCATGATCTCACAGTTCATGAGTTCAAGCCCCCCATGGGGCTCTGCACTCACAGTGCGGAGCCTGCTTGGGATTCTCTCTCTTTCCCCTCCTTCTGCCCCTCCTCTGCTCACTTTATCTCTGTCCCACCCTCTACCTTAAGAATAAATAAATTTTTTAAAAAACCTCCAAAGTCCAGTTATGAAATAAATAAGTTATGGGAGAAAGAACACAACATAGGGAATATGGTCAGCGATATTATACAGACAATAGCTATACTTATGGTGAGCACAGCATAATGTATAGAGATGTTGAATCACTATGTTGTACACCTGAAATTAATGTAACATTGAAGGTCAGTTATATTCAAATAAAAATTTTTTCACTTTCTTTTTTTTAATGTTTATTTATTTTGAGAGAAAGATTAAATTTTAAGTAACACTCCACTTCCCAGTGTGGAGGTTCCTCAAAAAATTAAAAATAGAACTATCCTATGACCCAGCAGTTATACTACTAGGAATTTATCCAAAGGATACAGAAGTGCTGATGCATAGGGGCACTTGTACCCCAATGTTTATAGCGGCACTTTCAACAATAGCCAAATCATGGAAAGAGCCCAAATGTCCATAAACTGATGAATGGATAAAGAAGATGTGGTTTATACATTATACAATGGAATACTAATTGGCAATGAGAAAGAATGAAATCCTTCCATTTTCAACAGTGTGGATGGAACTGGAGAGTATTATGCTGAGTGAAATAAGTCAGTCAGAGAAAGACAGATATCATATGTTTTCATTCATATGTGGAACTTGAGAAACTTGACAGAAGACCATGGCAGAATAGAAGAGGAAAAAATAGTTTCAAACAGAGAGGGAGGCAAACCCATGAAAGACTCAAATACAGAGAACAAACTGAGGGCTAATGGGTTGGGGGGGTGGTATGGGAGAGGGGAAAATAGGGGATGGGCATTGAGAAGGGCACTTGTTGGGATTACCACTGGGTGTTGGATGTAAGTGATGAATCATGAGAATCTACCCCCAAAACCAAGAGCACACTATATACAATGTATGTTAGCTAACTTGACAATAAATTATATTTATAAATTAAATAAATAAATAAATAAATAACCCTCCACTTCAGGGGCACCTGGTGGCTCAGTCAGTTAAGCGTTCGACTTTGGCTCAGGTCATGATCTCATAGTTTGTGAGTGAAAACCCCAAGTTAAGCTCTGTGCTGAAAGCTCAGAGCCTAGAGCCTGCTTCTGATTCTGTCTCCCTCTCTCTGCTCCTCCCCTGATCACACTCTCTGTCTCCCTCAAAAACAAACATTTAAAAAATTAATAAAAATAACAGTCCACTTCCTATCTCCCTTTTCCTGTCACATTTTTCCCCAGAACACTTATCATCATAACATACACTGTATATCTTGTTTACTGCCAGCCTTCCCCCTTACTTATATCTAGGGGAATGTGGGATAGGGGATTCTGTTACTTTTACTGCTGGATCTGTAGCACCTAGAACTATGCTTATGTGTACAATGTAAATATTGCTGAATGAGTAAATAAATGAACAAGCACACAGATGTTTTCTAAGTAGGGAATGTCTACACCATATGGCAATTGAGGCAGAGGCAGGAGCTGTGACTGGTACATATGGGAGAAGTTCAGTCACCTCACCGAAAAAAACCACTGCACAAAGCACACTACAACTCATGCCCTCCTCTAATGTCAATCCTCTTACCTGGGATCTCTCTATCATAGCCTTCCTTCTTTCCCCATTTTGTAGTGGTCCCTCTACTGCTTCCCTCCTAGAAGCCTTTCTTACCCACTCTTACGGAACTCTTTCCTTTAAACTTCCATTACATTTACTCAGCACCACATATCTTAATTTATTATGGTTTTCTAAATTGTTTTATCCCCCAAGCTGTGCCATCAGGACACAGCTCTGGTGGTCAGCCACCAACTACTGCAGACTTAGCTCAGGACTCAGAGAAAGAATTCAGGTAGATGTTCATCAAGTCCTAAAAGATGCAGAGTCCAGCTCAGATAACATCCAGACTTCTGGTGCCACAAATCAATCTCTGAGAGTACCAGAGTTAATAATAACAAAAACTACCAACTAATGATCACTTACTACATCCTAAGCATTATCTTATTTCATTCTCTCAACAACACTATGTAGTTGTTACTAAAATTATCCTTATTTCAAAAAGAAGAAAGAGAAACCCTGGGCAGTAACGGACATAAACAAGGTAACAGTGGCAGAAATGGGTTTGGAGCATGGATCTGGCTCACTCCAAAGGCTCTGCTTCTAAGGACAAGCTGCACTGCTTCCTGAACATGCAAATCATTTCAGGGAATGTCAGAACATTGCCTCTGAGTCAAAAACTGAGGTCAACCTGGATCACAGACCTAGATGAATGGGACAGACAGCTCTGCCTCTGAGGATGTTATTATCTGCTACACCTGACTTTCATTACAATAAGGCCACCTCCTCAATGAGCCCCTCCCTGATGCTGTCAAGCTGCGAGGGAGCACTCCCTCTCTGAACTCCCTTAAAACTTCCTGTACCTTTCAAGGCCTCATTCATGTCTATAGCACCATTGAGAATTTGCATGCATGTTATATTGTCTTACTGCACTGAGTGCCCCTTAGAGGTAGGGATGTTGTCTCACCAGTCCCTGCAAGGCCTACCACAGCCAGGCATATAAGAGGTCCTTAAAAGTGACCATGCTTTTGCAAACAAATGTCTTTCTTTCCTTTTGCTTGTAAAGATCTTCTCCAGCATTAACCTGAAAAACTCTGACTCATTTGCCAAGACCCACCTCCAGTGTCCACTTCTCTGCGAAGCCTAAAATAAAAATTCCCCAGGCAGAGGTAGCAGCTCCTTTCCCTTTCCTAGAGCACATTCTTCATCCCTTTATTAGATCATTCATATTGTGCCATAGCTGTTTATTTGCCCTCTTATGACAGTGCCTGGCATGTAATAGGTACAGGGTTATTGAATGAATGAGTATGCAAATTGCTTGTAGGTATTATCTTTTCTCCCACACCAATTTGGGTGGAGGTAAAGGGGTAGGGGGTTGCCCTAAAGAACACATGCCCCTGGAATAGCCAATCAGGACTTCTGGTTAATTCATTTGCAAGTTGCAAAGGCAGCTGAGGCCTGCAATTCTGGCTTGACATCCCATAGTCTTTGTTGTGATTTTAAAAATCAGATTAAACCTCTCCAGCAGCTGGTTCCTACAGGCTTTGGGGAGATGAAAGTGTCAACATGTCTCTGCAGCCACACCAGGAAACTTGCTGCCTAGAAAAATCAATTCTGATTATCATGAGAGCTAAGCATGAGATGTTGTACTCAGAACTGTCTCCAGATTCCTGGAGCAACAGGGACCTGTCAGAGCCCTAGTGTTCTGTTCAGCCTCCAGCCTCTTCTATGCTGCCCATCAGTCTCTCTGTGGGTCCCCAGTTTATATTCAGGTGGCCAGATTTCACCTTCCCAAAGTGGGAGGAAGAATACTGAAATGTGTTAAGAAACCTTGCTGTGGGCCCTTAGTAAAGTCTGTATCTCTCTGGACCTTAGCTTCATGTCTAAAATGAGAGACTAAGGGGGTACCTGAGTGGCTCAGTCGGTTAAGTGTCTGACTTCAGCTCAGGTCATGATCTCACAGTTTGTGGGTTCGAGCCCCGTGTCGGGCTCTGTGCTCCTCTGTGCTGACAGCTCAGAGCCTGGAGCCTGCTTCAGATTCTGTCTCTCTCTCCCTCTCTCTCTCTCTCTGCCTCTCCTCTGCTCATGCTTTGTCTCTCTCGTTTCTTAATAGTAAATAAATGTTTAAAATATTAAAATACAATACAATACAATACAATGAGACTAAGATGTGATAAGCTCTGAGCTCACAGGCTTTTTGGGACCTAACAATGTGACAGGCATTCTAAGCGGGCAGTGTAAGCCTAAGATGCAAACAGTGCCTGTTTCAGGCAGTTAGCAGAGGGACTAACATCAGAGGAGAGGGAACTTAAGTTAGAGCCTCAATGGATGGGGGCATTTATATTAGATCTTTTCCATGTTTTGTTTTGTTTTATTGCCTCTCTCATTTATCTATTGATTTTTGATGTGAAGGGGTTTTTTAGGTTTTGGAATTGGTTTGTTTAGATTTTATTTAAATTTCAGTTAGTTAACATACAGTGTAATATTAGTTTCAGGTGTACAATAGATCTTTTCCATGTTATTAATAGATGCTGTGGTAGTCAGAATAATAGCATCCCAAAAGATACTTACATCTTAATTCCCAGAACCTGTGAATATGTTACCTCTTACGGCAAAAGGAACTTCATAAATGGGATTAAATTAAGATTTTGAGATGGGAGATTATCCTGATTATTCAGGTGAGCCCCAAATAATAAACCTCCTTATAAGAGAAAAACAGGAAGGTCAGAAAGAGGGGGGGGGGGCTTGAAAGATGTTGCATCACTGGCTTTGAAAATGGAGGAAGGGGGCCCATGCAAAGGAATGCAAGTGACCTGTAGAAGCTGAAAACTGAAAATTAATGGATTCTTCCCTGGAGCCACCAGAAGGAATGCACACCTGCCAATATTTCAATTTTTTTTAAGTTTACATACTTCTTTGGGGGGGGTGGTCAGATAGAGGGAAAGAGAGAATCCAAGCAGGCTCCACACTGTCAGCACAGAACCCACTGCGGGGCTTGATCTCATGGACCATAAGATCATGACCTGGGTGGAAATCAAGAGTCAGACGCCTAACCACCTGAGTCACCCAGGCACCCCCCCAACACTTCAATTTTTAAGCCAGTGACCAGTGACACCAATTTTTTCTGGCCTCCATAACTATAGGATAATAAATTTGTGTTGTTTTAAGCCACTAGATTTATGGTAATTTGTTAGAGCAGCAATAGGAAATGAATGCAGATGTCCATGAAACTGCTGCCCCATATCATACAATCCATTATTATATATTCTTAAGTTCTTAGAAAAAGCCAATCACTCTTGATGTCCTAATTTGTTTCCCTTAACCAGAACAAGAGAATTATGCTATTCATTTTATTTCACTTCTGGAGCTCACAGGTAAATCCAATCTCACTAGTTTCTGGAGAGCAGAGAATGTGTCTCCTCATATTAATTTCTCTATCTACAATGTAAGCCACAGTAAATATTTGTTAAAAGACTACATAAGAGCCACAATCCTTCTTAGCCTAGGTCTCTGGTATGATTATATTTCCCCACATTCCTAAGCTCCATTGCATTTACTGTAATCTTATATTACTGGTTCTAAGATATGACATTCCCAGATTTCATATTCACTGCTTTTAATATTTATAAATGATTCCAAAACCATTTGGTAACCTAAATTGCATTAAGGTGGCTGTGTGGGAATAAGGTAGTTGGCTAGTGAGTAAACCTAGCTGACTCCCAACAGCCCTATACTCACCTGGTCTTACTGTTCTCAGCTCCTGGTTACATAGAAAGTTAATTACATAACTGTGAAATTCAGGATTCCCAGGAAATCTCTTAAGACTCCTCCTATTTTTCCTGGCTTTCATTACTGTGCTCAACCTCCTTTTAGAGCAAATGCTTACCTCCATATATTTCTTTAATTATAAAAAGAGCTGTTGGGGGAGGGGCCTTCCTTTCCTCCATGAGGAAGACTGAACATGGAGATAGAGGCATCGACTATAGTCCTGGGCTGCAGGCTTTAGGTCTGAGGCATCAGTAAGTCTGGGCAACATGGACTTTGACATTGGGTACATTGCATGAACAGATTACAGCTAGCTACCCATGCTGGCCTGTGATTGGGTTTCTACATCTATCTGACTCCAGAGTGAAATATTAGCAAGCTCCACTTCCCTGAAGATTTGGGCCATGTGCTTCATCTTAGCTTTTATCAGAAATAACGCTGTCATATAACTCCCCATCTTTCTGACTCCTGCATCTCTCTCACTTGGTTCCAAAGTTAAGTGGGGAGGAAAAGGAATGTGATTTCTTGATCACCCTGGAACCTTAATAAAAACTACTGTTTGTTGAGTGCTTCCCCCATGCCAGGCAATATATTGGTGCTTTCTATACTTTATCTTTTCATGACCAACACAGCAAAGCAAGTAGAATAATGGAGGTACACACAAGTGCCACAGTGACTGAGGGCTTCAGAGGAATGACTTGCAAAGAAAGAAAGATGATAGGAAACAGTAATACCATAAGAGGCCCAGAAGTAAGGATAGTGACCTGTAAATCCTCCACAAAACAGAATTCTTAAGGCAGGTCACCCAAAGCCTCACTGGTGGGAGTAGGCAGGATATACCATCTTTCCACAATGGAGACCCCTGCCACCATGTTCCCTAATAGAGATAGGCCTGAGGTGAACTGGTGTGGTGAAGGTCATCAACTAAGCTAGCCTTTTAAATTGTGAATAGAGGGGTGCCTGGGTGGCTCAGTTGGTTAGGCTTCCAACTTCGGCTCAGGTCATGATCTTGCAGTTTGTAGGTTCAGGACCCATGTCGGGCTCTGTGCTCATAGCTCAGAGCCTGAAGCTTGCTTCAGATTCTGTGTCTCCTTTCTCTGCCCACCCCCATCCCTCCATGTCACTACCAGTCTGTCCCTCTCTCTCAAAAATAAAAATAAAACACTAAGAAAAATATAAATTGTGAATAGAATTTGACCCTAAACTCCAGCTGCAAGCCCAGGGTTGAGTCACAATTCAGTGATTAGAGTTCTAAGTCCCAGTGCCTGAGTTTGAAACAAGTCTATTCTTTTCCTTCAGGGTCCTTCCCACAGATACAATTAGGTATTTTTTATTGATGTACTTAGTGTCTATCTCCCCTCCTAGAGGGTAAACTCCAAGCAGGCAGAAAGGGTGTTTTCCCACAGCTAGTACAATGCCTGACACAGAGCGAGCACCAGGTAAATGTCTACCAAATGAATTAAAGAATGAAGTTTACAGTTTGTCTCCACGCAAGTAATTTCATGTCTCTAACCTTAACCACCAATTCTTTAAGGAGATCACTACCTCCCTGGGTCAGAGGGGAGGTGGGAAAGATACAAAGAATGATTGAAAGCACATGTAAGAAGAATTCACATAGCTGACAATATCTAAAATCCTCTGATCTCCGCAAGGCTTCATAGTTCTCTTTAGGCTCTCCTTTGCATTTCCTCACTTGATCTTCACAACAACTCATGAGGCATGAAGAACAAGGATTATTTTCTCCATTTGATAGTTAGGGAAAGAGGCCCATGGAGGAAAAGGGTCATTCCAGATCACATGACTGGAGGGCAGAGCCAGGACTGGAACCCAGGACTGCAGAGTCCTAGGTCAGCTCAGTCCTCCCACAGACCCCAGATTCTTTTCTTGACCAGCACCAGACCCAACAGTCCCTACAATGGGCTCAAAATGGAAGTAGTGGTAGGCCCTCTCCTGCTCATCTCTTCCCACAGGCCTCCAGTGGTTGCTTGGCAACTAGCACCAAGCAGTAAATGGCCTCTAGTCAGGTCTGTTGCTGTGGAGTTACCAAGGCTCCCTCCCTTCACACCTGTACATACTCTCACTCCCTATTAATGAGACTTTCCCCTACCCCCACTTCCCCAGTAAGATTCTCTTCTCTGATCCATAATAATTAACCTCTCATGAAACAGAAGGGGCTCTTAGGGACCTATGTATCCAGGGACCCCAGGGAACAAAGCACTACCAATACCTTCATCATCCAACATCCTCCAGAGATGATAGAAACTCTTTTTGCAAATGGTCCTGCTCAGCAATGCTCATAATCTCCTCTTCTTCCCTCTCCTCCTTCCACCCTGACAATGCCTTTCTGAAATCCCCTAAGAGATCAAATTGACCAGAGAAATTTAATTGAACATTTCAGACAGTGCTAGTGCTGTTCCAGCACTCCTGGAACCACAGGTGGAAAACCTGGCAAGGAGAACCCAGTCACACTTTGCATCTGGATCAGGAGCAGAGGGAAAAAGGAATCTAACATTTATTGTGTTCCTAATATGTGCTAAGCACAAGACTAGGCTATCACATGTACCTCTCCCCCATCAACAAACCTGTGAGCCTTTTACAGTTGAGGATATTATCTATTCATAGAAATAGAGTGACTTATCAAAACTTACATAGCTTTAAAAAAAACCCACATGGGGCGCCTGGGTGGCTTAGTCAGTTAAGCGTCCGACTTTCGCTTAGGTCATGATCTCGCAGTTCGTGGGTTTGAGCCCCGCATTGGGCTCTGTGCCGACAGCCAGCTCAGAGCCTGGAGCCTGTTTCAGAGTCTGTATCTCCTAGAGATACA
Source organism: Hyaena hyaena (assembly GCF_003009895.1). NCBI lineage: Eukaryota > Metazoa > Chordata > Mammalia > Carnivora > Hyaenidae > Hyaena > Hyaena hyaena. Next base: position 8,496,134 of record NW_024080637.1, on the reverse strand, counting down.
GACAGTCTCTCTCTCCTAGAAATAAATAAAAATATTTTTAAAAAACCCACAGAGGGGTGCCTGGGTGGCTCAGGTCATGATCTCATGGTTTGTGGGTTCGAGCCCTGCATCGGGCTCTGTGCTGACAGCTCAGAGCCTGGAGCCTGTTTCAGATTCTGCATCTCCCTCTCTCTCTGACCCTCCCCTGCTCACACTGTCTCTCTCTCTCTCAGAAATAAATAAGACATTAAAAAAAAAAAAAACTTAAACCCCACAGAACTTTTGTTTACAGAAGTAAATATATGTAAGTAGATATGTATACATATATAAGCAGATATGTGTTCTTCCTTCTTCCTAAACAATTAATTGATCATCAGATTCTGTAAATTCTAGTCTAAATCTCTCTCCTTATTTCCATCCCTTTGGTTACTTTGTCACTGTCTTGATATTATGTTCCAAATATCTGTATCTCCTAAAACTCATACATTAGCATCCTAATCCCCCAGTGTGGATATATTTGGAGATGAAGATTCTAAGTTAGTGATTAAGGCTGATTGAGGCCATAAGGGTGGGGTCCTGATCTGACATGATTAGTGTCCTTATAAGAGGAGACACCAGAGAGCTCCCTCACTCTCCATATATAAGCACCAAGAAAAGGCCATGTAAGCACACAGCTAGAAGGAAGCCATCTGCAACACAAGGGGAGAGCTCTTGTCAAACATCAACCCTGCTTGGCACCTTGATCTTGAACTTCCAGCCTCCAGAACTGTGAGAAAATAAATTTCTGTTGTTTAAGTCATCCAGTCTGTGGTATTTTGTTATGGCAGCCCAAGCAGATTAGTACACTTAACTCAGGCCCTTATAACTTACCCAAACCACTGGTTTCTTTGCCTTATTTCCATCTATTCTCCAAACTGAAAGAAGAGACTTTTCTAAAATGCAAATCTGACTTTATTAAAACCTTTCTATGGCTCCCCACTGTCTGGTAATGGTCTCCAAATTTATACCCTTTAAGTAAAGCCGTGTGAGCACATATGCACAATATTTGTATATTAGATTACACATACATATAGATCTATTTGTACACAAAAGATGTTAAAACTCATAAAAATGACAAATATTTCAATGTTCACATTTTAATGTATTTATGAACAGTACAGAAAGCTTTTTCTCTGCTATAGAAAAGCACACATGCACAAAATCTCGTTGCTAATTTTTTCTTTTTGCAAAAGCAATGTGATTGACTATGTCAGATCTAATTAGATCATCATTGATTTTACCTCAAAACATAGATGACAATGAACTTATGCTGGGAGTCAAAGAAACATCAGTTCAGCCATTATCCGTGCTCACTTGGGCTCACTATAATTAGTATAGTCTTCAGGCAGAGGTTTCTTCGCAGGACTCTTTTAAAGTCACATATCCATTGTGAGGGTTTATTTAGTTAAAACTGGGTAGTACGGTCAATAAATCCACTTAACCTGGGGCAGAGAAACTGCAAAAGCTAACAATGCACTGAACATAAATGAAGGACTGAGGGAGCCACCACTGACAATCTCTTAGAAGGGCAGACTATCTTCTCCTACCTGAAGATTTTTTGAGTGTAGGATACGTACTTGGAGATCCAATGAAGACATTTGGGTCAATCCATATAGGAAATATGAGTAAACATTTATTTTATGTTCATAGACTTAAAAAAGAACTCTAATAGTTTCTTCAGCTCTCTAAAGAATCATCAGGTATGGGGGCGCCTGGGTGGCTTAGTCAGTTAAGCGTCAGACTTTCGCTTAGGTCATGATCTCGCGGTTCGTGGGTTCGAGCCCCACGTCGGGCTCTGTGCTGACTGCCAGCTCAGAGCCTGGAGCCTGTTTCAGTCTGTGACTCCCTCTCTCTCTGACCCTCCCCTGCTCACGCTGTCTCTCTCTCTCCTAGAAATAAATAAAACATTTAAAAAAAAAAAAAAGAGTCATCAGGTATGTAAACTCTCGCCCATGTAAACTTCTGTTTTCTGTGCAAGGTCTCCCTGACCCTCAAGCCACTGCCTGACAGCCTCTCCAGCAAATTTCCCTCTCAGCACCCCTCCCTGCTCTTCACAGCCTTGTTCCAGTTCCCTTGTATTGCTCACCACATTCCAATATCCTGTGCATTGTCTGCGCAATATCTGTACATTGGCTGCCAGGAAGACGTCAGGTTACGCAAGTGGAAGCAGTCAGCACGTAATAGGTACTTAATAAATGCTTATTGTTCTCACCATAAGACAGTTAAACCAAGTGGTAGTTAAACCAAAGTGGTTCTTCAATTTTAGCCTGGAAGGCTTATTATACTACACATTGTTAGGCCATAGCTCAAAGTTTCTCATTCAGTAGGTCTGAGGAGGGGCCTGAGAATATTTCTAATAAATTCCCAGGTAATGCTGATGCTGCTGACCTGGAGACCACACTTCTAGAACCAATTAACTGAGTGGTCTTTTTAGCTTCTCATATTTCTAATAACTCATAATTCCTCAGTGATTTTGATAAAGACTAAATGAACAAAATAAACTTTTATCTCTATATAAATTAATACTTAATATTATCATAAATGTAAATAAGGGCTCTATAAGACCTAACATGCACAGTATAGAGAAAAGAGCACAAAACTTGGAATCAGAAGGACTGAGTTGGAATCCTACTTTGCAAACTGTGTGGTTGACCTAAGGCAAGTTAATTACTGACTCTGAATTTTTTTCTTCTATAAAATAAGAGTGATTAAAGTAATATCTGCCCCTTGGGGTTAATTGGAAGGTAATAATATATGGAGATAATTTATAAAAAGAAAAGTACTGTATACAGTCAATAAGATATATGCACAATACATTAAGTTGAATGGAGAGATCATAAATAACACGTGCTTTGAATACTAAAATCACTAATTTTCAAAATATCCAATCCTGGTACTAATTCATTATTGAAAAGCATATGATCTATATTTTGCTCTATCATATCAAATATGTATGTATTTTATTAGTACCACTGGTAAATACCAATAATAGTAGCTGTGACTGCCAGCTTCTAAGATGGTCCCCAATGATCCTCACCTCCCAGGATTCATACCCTTATGTAATTTCCTCCTACCCTGAATCAGTGACCAATAGACTACTCTAAGGCTAAGTAATAAGAGACATTGTCACTTCCTCTCTGGTTTCTTGGATCTCTCCCCCTGGGAGAAGCCAGACCCCATGCCATGAAGGCACTTAAGCAACTCCACGGAGAGAACCACATGGGAAGGAACTAAGGTCTCCTGCTAATAGCCAATACCTGATATGTGAGTAAGCCACCTTGGAATGGGATCCTCTATCCCCATTAAAGCCTTCAGACTACTACAACCCAAGCCAATACCTGGCTACAACCTCATAAGAGGCCACACAAGACAGAAACCAAGCCACCCCCAAAGTCTGACCCACAGAAACTATGTAATAATAAATTATTGTTATTTGAAGCCACCAAGTTTTGAAGTGATTTATTACACAGTAATAGATTATGGACACAGGAGCTAACATTCACAGTGCATTTACTGCATTCCAAGAAGTATGCTAAGCATCAACAGCCCTATGATGTAAATGCTAGTATAATCCCCAAAGAGGAAAGGGTGGCCTAGAGAGGTTAAGTAATATAGTCAAAATTCTTTAACTAATAAGTGGCAGAACTGGAAGTTGAATCCAAATTTCTAACCCCAGAGCCCAGACTCTTGGTCACTCATTTGTATAGGGAGGATAAAGCCTCTTAGAAAGTTATGCAGCAGAAGCAACTGAGGCCCCTGAAGAGAGAAAACTTCTATAAAAGCAGCAAGGAGCAGTACAGGGGCCAGGTCTTCAACAGCACTGGTGCTTGCTGCCATAAGACCCAGAAGTTCCAGACTGGCCCTGTCCTCCTGGTCTTATATTAGCAGACCAGTCACCCCCCAAGACAATCCTGCACAAGATGCTCAGGACTCACCCAGATCTGCAGCTTCACCCGCTTCTCATTGCGGTACACTGTCTTCACCTTGAAGTCGATGCCCACAGTGCTGACGAAGGCTGGGGTAAAGGTGTCATCGGCATAGCGGAAGAGGAAGGAGGTTTTGCCAACACTGCTGTTGCCAATGATGAGCAGTTTAAACATGTAGTCAAAATTCTGGTCAGAAGCATCTTTGACTCCAGCTTTACCATCGGTCACTGAAGCCATCTGTAGGAAAGACCAGTGGTCACTCAAGACACACCTCCAGTGTCACCAATCTTTAATGGTCACTCCACCATTCACATACACACTCTCCACCCAAGCATCACTGAAGAAACACACACACCACAGAATCACTCCAGTACTGCACCTGCTCCAAATGTTGTCTCAGAATTGGGGTGGAACCAAATTCCTCCCATTCATTCTTTCAGCAAATATTTATTGAGCACGTTGCTCTGGGTCAAGCCCTGTGCTGGGTATGGGGAATACAAATATGAATCAGACATGGTGCTATAACCTCTGAGTGGCCACAGATTAGAGTAAAAAAAGCACATAAACACAGGGTAACAAGGCAGTGGATAAGTGATAGAACAGAGGGAAGCCTTGGCCCAGGAAGCCCACAAGAAACATCTAACATCTAACCCAACCTGGGAGGCATGTTGGTAAGAAGAGTCTCCTGTAAGAGGCAGCTCCTGAGCTGAGTTTTGAAAAGAAAAAGCCAAAACAGTAAACACAAGAATATTCCAGGAAAGGTCCAGCACAAGGCTCTCATTCCCCAGTTTCAAAAATTTCATGGCTTCCCACAGCCCTAAAAATCGAGCCCAAAGAACCAACTAACTAAAAAATAAAGTTGATCTTCTTCTAAGCCTTCTCCCTACCAACCAGTCCCACTTTTACACCAAATTATATACTTTACTCTAAATAAGCCATGTTATTTCTTGCTTTATCCCTTTAGACATGTATTCTTTCTGTTTACAACACTCTTAATAAACTCCTATTCATCCTTATAGATCCAAATGAAATCTCACCCTCTGTTGTGCAAGACAGAGACACGCGCTCCTGCTTCTATGCCCCCAGAGCACACTAACCACACTGGTACCATTTCGAAACTGTTTACTATTCCAGCTCCTTCTTTAGACCAAGCATCTTGGACTTAATGTACTTCATTTCTGCATCTCTAGCTTCTAGCACAAGTACTCATACATAATCAGCAATCAGTAAATGTGTGCTAGATTAATAAAAGTCACTCATTACTCAGGGACTCAATCTCATCATCTGGAAAATAGAGAGGACAATTTCTGCCCTGCTTTTCCTACAGGGCTGTTGTGGGGCCCAATGAGATAACACTAAGACCTTAATGAACTGGTAAAGCCCACGTAGCTGTGAACATAAGTCATTATTATTCCAAATCCTTTAAAGCCCAGATCCTTTGTTTATTTATTTGTTCATTTTCTCACTCATCCATATACTCATCAGCAAGTATTTATTTATGTGCCAGGCTTTCCCTGAGACCACAGCTGCCTCAGACCTGCCACCATCCTCTCTTTTCCGGAACACTTTGGATTCAAACCCCATAAGCCAGCACTTGGTCCCATAGTCTTATTGGAGTGGCAAGTACCCTACTTCTCCACCTGCAATCACTCCTTATGCTCAGCACTGGGTTCTTGGGCTATGTAAGCAGTTAAAGGAGGGTAGGAGAACAGCCCTAATGTGAGATAATGTCCAGGGTGTCACTCTCTTTAGGAATTCCTGGTTTTGTTTTTAAAAGGAAAAGAAAGAGTTGGCTGGTGGATTTAGCTCTTTGGGCCTCTTGGTTAGCTGTAAGGAGAAGGAACTGACAAACATAGAAGGTTTAAAGGTCCCTTAAAAACAAATACCATATGTTTACACGTATAGGAGGATTAGGAGGAACTTAACGGAGGACCATGGGGGAGAAGAAGGGGGGAGATAGTGGGGGAGAGGGAGGGAGGCAAACCATGAGAGACTCTTGAATGCTGAGAACAAACTGAGGACTGATGGGTTTGGGGGGGAGGGGGGAGATGGGCATGAAGAATGGCGTTTGTGGGGATGAGCACTGGGTGTTATATGGAAACCAACTTGACAATAAACTACTTGTAAAAAACATAAAAAATAAAGGTCCCTTAAAGAAAGGCCAGACAAATACATGGGATTATTAACAGCCCTTTAATAATACTTTCTTAAATGTGCCTCCACTAGCTTCCAATGGACTCTGTTCTTCCTTTCTCTTTGATCCCAGCTCTCAAGCCTTTATCTGAGACCCTTGGCCCCACTTCTATAATCAGTCTGCCCCAGGACAACGCTCACTAGTGGTGGAACATGCCCAGGACACCTGGAGCATTTACATGGAAGAAGAAAGTGAGATTGGAGGGGAGGATGCCATTGCTTGCTTAAACTCTCATTGCCCTCGCTTTTCAGCTTTTCATGGTATGAGATGCAGAGCCTATTTCAATAATTGGCAATTCAAAAGAATTATGCTTTTTTTCTACCTAAAACAACAGAAGCAACCACAACAACCTCACACCTTCCTCCACTCTGCTGCCAGTCATTTTTGTTTGTCTACAAGACAGAATTTTTGCTTTGAAAGTATAAATTCATTATAAGAAATTAGAAAAGAACACAAGAGGGGTCCCTGAGTGATCCAGTTGGTTAAACATCTGACTCTTGATTTCAGCTCAGGTCATGATCTCACGATTCTTAAGTTCGAGCCCCAAGTTGGGCTCTTTACCTGCAGCATAGAGCCTGCTTAGGATTCTCTCTCTCTTCCTCTCTCTCTGCCCCTTCCCAGCTTATGTGCTCACTCTCATTCTCTCTCTCAAAATAAATAAATATATAAATAAAAAGGAAAAGAAAAGAACACAAAAATGTAAAAAAGAAAATTTTAAATTACACGATACCCCATCCATTCAGAAACAGCCATTATTAACATTTAAGTGCATTCTCTCTCTTATTTTTTTTCTTTTTTTTTTTTTTTTTAGAGAGAGAGAGAGAGCACATGAGTGGGGGAGAGAACATGGAGGGAGGGAGAGAGAGAGAGAGAGAGAAAGAGAAGGCTTTCACACTCAGGAAACTTTTTAAGCAGGCTTCACACTCAGCCCAGACCAACGTAGGGCTGGATCCCACAACCCTTGGATCATGATCTGAGCCAAAATTAAGCATTAGACACTAAATGACTAAGCCACCCAGGTGTTCCTGCCTTTTTTTCCTTCATTACTTTCTCATGCAACAAAGTACCATCTGTTTTTAAATTATATCTTATTATTTGTTGATTTAAAAGGTAATACATGCAGACAACTTCTCCTTTGCTATCCTGCCTGCCTCTCCTTTGCAGTGTATTCAGTAAACTTCTATCTCCTTTAATAAACAAACAAAAAAATAAATAAAAGGTAATACATACATTGAAAATAATTCAAACTTTTACTATTTGCAAGCATTATCTTATTACCGTCTGTAGTTGCCATTCTTTTCTTAATATTTACTTAAAAAAATAAGTAATATGTAAAGGTTTATAGTGCTTTCCACCCCTAACTTCCAGTCTCTGGTCCTCTCCTCGGAGGCAAACATGTTACCAATTTATGCACCCTTCAGAGATAGTTTTTGAATATATATAGAAGTCCATTTATCCTTTTTATCTATATATAAATGATAGTATACCATATATCCTTGTTTATTTCTTCTATGTATATTTCACTTAACATTATATCAAAAATATTTTTCTGAGACTTCCATTTTTTCATTTTTTTCAAAAACTAACAGCCACAATAGTTTATTTACAATTGAGACCTTTAAAACTCTTCAAAATATCATTTCAATTGACTACATTGTATTCCAAGGATATGTCATATGACTAATTCTTAATATTGTACCTTTACTTTTCTATTCTTAATGATTATAATTTAAATCAAAGTGGTCATGTCTTTACATAAATATGTTTTCAGTTTTCTATTACTTCCTTAAGAAAGATCCCTAAAAATGGGACTGCTGGTCAAAGACTAATTTTACTGAAACACAGATCTGATCCTTACCTCAATTTCAAGTCCTCTATCTTAGTCTCTAAACTGGGGAGATAAAATTGGAAGAACAGAGATTATAATTCATATTTAATCAAGAAAGAAATTGAAGACCAGAAATTGAGGATTTGCCCAGGCCTTACAACTAACAGTTGAGACTAGACCTAGTAATGTGCATTGTTATAGGAAAGTTCAAAATCCCTGTTCTTTTATTCTTCAGTTGAAGTTTTGAGTAAGTCATACTACCCCTCTAAGCCACAGCATTTTTACTTTAAAAGAGAGGAAATACCTCCTCTTCACAGAGTTGTGAATTGTTCAACTCTGTGGTACATATAGAATGAACAATTGCCATATGTAATTAATCTAGCATGGTTTCTTGGCCTATGAGAGGTACTCAATAAATATTATTTCATTGGTCCCTTTAATTCACTTCTGTAGTCAGATCTTGTTCAAATGCCTTTTCCCTAATCTGGGCTATATTATTGGAGTTTGTTTTACAATTAGCTGTCTGCTGCTTCTTCTGGATTCATCTGAGTATTATTTATCCTTACACCCTGCTAACACTGGACTATAGCAAATCTTTAGGGTATGTTACTCCTTTCTTTTATAATTATAATAATTATTATTAATGTTTATTTATTTTTGAGAGAGAAATAGAGCACAAGAAAAGGAGGGTCAGGGAGAGGGAGACATAGATTCTGAAGCAGGCTCCAGACACTGAGCCAGCAACATAGAATCCAATGTGGGGCTTGAACCCACCCTCCACGAGATCATGACCTGAGCTGAAGTCGAACGTTTAACCAACTGAGCCATCCAGGCACCCAATGTTACTCTTTTCAATAAACATTTATTGAGCGTTTGCCATGTGCCAGGCTATTAATGCAAATGTCATATTATTGGCCTTCATTTTTTCTGAGTTTACACACTTAGGTTTCTGGAATAAGAAGGGACTTGGGGGGTGGGGGGCGCCTGGGTGGCTTAGTCGGTTAAGCGTCCGACTTTCGCTTAGGTCATGATCTCGCGGTTTGTGGGTTCGAGCCCCGCGTCGGGCTCTGTGCTGACTGCCAGCTCAGAGCCCGGAGCCTATTTCAGAGTCTGTATCTCCCTCTCTCTCTGACCCTCCCCTGCTCACGCTGTCTCTCTCTCTCTCCTAGAAATAAATAAAAATATTTATAACAAAAAAAAGAAAAAAAAAGAAGGGACTTGGGTATGGCAGCTGTTTACACACTTAGGTTTTTGGAATAAGAAGGGATTTGGGTGTGGCAGCTTTACCATAACAAAAACCTTGACTCCTGGTCCTAGCTTTCCCATAACTCAATGTATGCACTTGGGCAAGTCACTTAAACTCTGAGCCTCATTGTCCTCATCTATGATATGAAAATATTACCTACCTCAGAAAGCTGCTGTGAATTTTAAATAAGAGAATGCATATAAATGTGCTTCATACACTGTGTTGAGAAAAACACATGTGGCCTCCTGGAGAATCAGCAGCAAAAGTGCCTGCCTTTATGAGCTATGCCTGCCACAAGGAGTGAGGCAAGACTAAAAACTAGTTTAAATTCCTGATCTGATCCACTTCTCTTCATTGTACAGGTTTAAAAAAACCCTGAAGCTCCATAAAGAGAAGTGATTTGTCCAAGGTCACACAACAAGTCAGTTGGAGTATCATGACTAGACCTTCTGTTAGTGACTCCCAGATTAGATGAGGCTTAGGGAAATTAAAAACTTCAATAGTTTTAGGATGAGTAAAGAAGCATCTCCAGCACCCTGAGCAGCTCCTTCCTAGTGCTTGCCTTACTGTACTATCAGCATCTGTTTATGTGCACACAGCATAGCTTTCCCAGTAGGTGGTGTGAGAATAGTGAACGGCGGAGGGCAGAGAGGTTTAGTTGCAAGGCACATTTAAATGGAAGGCCCCAACCATGAGAGACTCTTGAATGCTGACAAAAACTGAGGACTGATGGATGTGGGGGGGAGGGGGGGATGGGCATGGAGGAGGGCACTTTGGGGATGAGCACTGAGTGTTATGTAGAAACTAATTTGACAATAAACTATTTGAAAAAAAAAAAAATAAATAAATAAATGGAAGGCCCCAAGGAGATCTTTTCAGGAAGGTGGCAGAGGCTACATAGACAGTTAGAAGAAAGGCAAAAAGCAACCCAGCAGGCAACTGCCTGAGGCAGATATGAGCAGACAGGTCATGCACAGTGGTGAGTGCAGAACGCATTTGTAAGATAAGCATCAATCAGATCTTCCTGTCTTTTGTGACAGTCATATAAATGATAGAACTGGGTAGCTCACTGTCTCCATGACAAGCAATAAAGATGAAGGCCCAGGGACCATCTGGGAAGGCATCTCTAGTCCCAAGCTGGGGGAAAGAAGGAATGGCCCCTCTGAGAACTGGTATGAAAAACAAGGCTTTCAGTCTGATAGGCAGCAAAAATAAGCACCTAAGGAAGAAGGTAACTTCAGCTAGGAAAGAGTGGAGAAAGGAGGCAAAAGCCCTAAAATCCAGCAAGAGATCAATTCGTTACATGTAATGAAGAGGTGAACGGATGAACTTCTCTTTTGATGGAAAGAGCACAGGATTTTGTCCAAGAGACCTGAGTTGAGCTCTGGCTCTCTCAGCACTTGTAAAACCTTAGGCAGATCAGTTTTCTCATCTATAAAATGAGTTAATAAAAGACTTCCTGGCGAACTGTTATACGAATTAAAACCACTATAAGGGAGAGTGCTTTATAAGCTCCTTAAAAAAAATTTTTTTTTGTCTTAGGTAGTGGCAATAGCTTGGGTTTCCAAATCAAACAAACTAGATTCGGTTTCCAGGTCTATCATTAGCTGTGGGACCTTGGCAAGAAATTTTACATGACTAAGACAGTTTCTTCATTTGTAAAACAAGCATCATTGGGAAAATTATAGTCAATGTTGGTAAAGTATCTAGATAATATATGACATATAGCCAGTGCTCAATAAATATGACTCCATCTTCTCATTGGGAACATTTATTTAGTGAGGACAGGAAGGAAGTTGGGCAAATGTGGACCTCACCCTATTGTATGCAGCCTCCTCCCTAAAGCCAAACTCTACTAACTTTTCTAATTCAATCTTTCTGTAGACCATTCCCTAATGCAGCACCACCAGCCCAGCCTAGGCCACCTACTTACCGTTTCTCCAGGTCTTTCAGAGCCAAAAAAAATAACAACCCAGTATCATGATAGCTACCATTTATTGCACACCTACTAAATGCGCAAGTAGAGTAGGCACTCCACTAAGTGCTTTCAGTGTATTCTATCTTGCACAGAGTGTAGGCACAACTGCATATTAGTGGCCTCTCTCTTTTGTACAGTGCTTTATAGTTTATGAAGCTCTTTTCACCCATGTTATCATATTTGCTTCTCACAATTCTTGGGGAGGTGGATGAGTGAATTGAGGCAGGAGCATCAGCACAGGTCAATTGTTCACTGAATGAATATTCACTGAACACCTACTGTGCACCACACCCTGTGCTGTACTCTGGGGAGAGGAAGAGGAACCATAAGGAGTTCTGAGGTTGGGTGGGGGGAAATCCTTCAAAACATCCTCTGTAGGTTACTGGTACCTCTTTTCACATCATATTCCTTAAGAAACTGGAGATTCACTTAGTGGACTGGAGATCATGTTAGAGTTCTGGCTTTTCCCATAGTGTTTCCTCTGACAGGAACACATTGTCCTCCACTGCTAGCTAAATAGTTCATTATCAGAAAGCCTTCCCTCACCCATTGTCTTCTGGCAAAATGTCTCCTCTGGCTAACACAGTGCCAGGACTTCCCCACTACCATAGTCAGGGCTTTTCATGGAATTCCATGATTTTTCTCCCTTTATAGGCACAGAACAGGTGGGCATCCACCTGTACACACACACACTCCTTTTACTTTCCCCCACCCCTTTCCATCTGGATTCCAGAAAGTTGGGATGGAGGGTCCTGTCTTTCTCCTACCCTCCTCCACACCTTTATTAGCTTCCAGAGGGTGCCACCCTGCCCTCCCTAAAGTCCCTTCCCACCCTTGGACTTGGAAGAGAGGGAGCCAGTGGATGAATTTTTCTTTCCAAAATTGTCTTCTTGTCTGTGATCCCAGGTGTAACAGAGTCCAGTGACGCCCCCCCCCCCCGCCCCCCTTCAGCCTTCTTGGTAGCTAAGGCACTGCTAGCACCTGGGTGCCTGTGGGCTCCACTATGGGCCATGTTATCTTTCCACCCTCACACTACAACCCACACCTGGCTTCCTCTCCAGCCTGACCCAGCACATCCACTACCCTCACCTTTCCAAGCTCTCAAACAGTTCCTCCACTCCCAGCCCCCAGCCCCCTGCTCTATGCCACTGCCTCTCCACCCTCCACCCCTAGCCAGAACTCAGGTGCCCACTGCCCATACCGAAGGCCACTGCCCTGTCCCTCTACGGGCTCCCTGCCCCCTTCCTCTGCAGTTGGGGTAGATCTAGCCTTGCCTCCCACCTTCCCATTCTTCCTGGATTCCCGCCTCCGAGCCCCACCCCCCAGGCCCCACTCACGGTTATCCCCCGGGCCCGCACAAGGCTGGCCTCTGGCTCAGCATCCTTTTCGCTCCCAGCTCTCCATTCACATCCCCTCGTCCTCTTCCCCTCTCCCCGACCAGCACCCTCCTTTGCCCAGCGCCCCTTCCCCTCATCACCTCACTCCTCTCCAGCTCACAACGACCCCCACGGATCCCGTCTCCCGCCCTTAGCTCTCCACCTCCACGCCACCCCCTTGCCCTCACTGTCCTCAAAGCCCTCGCTTCAGCTCCTGCTTCATGCTCCTCGACTGCCTGGCACCCTCTTCCCGCACTGCCCCTCTCAGTCCCTCTTTACATCTCCCCTCCCCCAACGCCCCGCGTTTACCCCCAGCGAGCCCCCACTGCGCTCCAGCAGCCGCTCGTCCTTTCCTACCGCCTGTCGCCCCCTGCCCTAGGAGCTCCCCTCCCCGCCCTCACAATCTGGTAGACTCCTCCACCTCAGCGCCGCTCCGCAAGCTACGCACCTCCCTCCCGGCCGTAGTGCCCCCTCCTCAGCGGCCTCCCTCAGCCCCTTCTCCTTGGTGTCTCCTACGCTGCCCTGCACTCCTCAGCGCCCGCCGAGTGTCGCCAGCGCCGCGAGCCCGGGTCAGTCCCACATCCTCCCCGGGCGGGGCGCCCGGGCCGCGCCCCTTACCTGGGACTCCGGGTGCGGGACGAGCGGCTCGCTCCTGGCAGTGTAATGGGATTGGAGATCTAGCGGCACGCGGCGGAAGGTGCAGCCGGGTTCCCAGAGCAGGGAGGTGCGGCGCGGTGCGGCGCGGCGCGGGGAGGTGCGAGGCGGGTCTGGCGCCCACCGCAGCTACTTAGGGCTGAGGCTGTAGCTACAGCTCGGCTCCGCTACGGCAGTGTCCAGGCCCCACCCACGCCCCGCCCAGGGGCGTGGTCGGTGTTAGCTCCTCCCCGGGCCCCCGATGCCTGCGGGTGCAGGAAATCTGTGGTGTGTCTTGGGCTCCCCGGGCTCCTTCCCACGAATTCACGGATATCTGAGTGACTACCGTGATTTATCTTAACTGTCACGTTTCGTTCCATAGACTGAACCTACTACTATGGTGATCGGAGAGCTTTAATAATAATGTAGATGATGATGGGTACCCAGCTTTGCCATTCCCAAAGCACTCTCCTGTCATATGGCTTCATTCTCACAAAAGCGCAAGGAGAGAAGCAGAACCTGGACCACTGACTAAAAGAGAAAACTAAGTCAGAAACCCGGGCATTGTCCTCTACCCTATGCACTCCTTCACGCGCTCATCCCATCAGTCTGGTGATAACGCCCACTTAACATACCCTCTCCCTGCCCTTCCTCTCCATCACCACTGCTCTCACCATGGTTCAGACTTATCACTTCTTGCCTAGCCTAACGTAACAGCCTCCCAATACAACTTCCTGCCTCGACTTTCCAATTAATCCTCCATACCTTGAGTGATTGTTCTAAATGTCACCATGTTACCGTCAACCTTATTAAAACAAAACAAAAAGTTTCAATGGCTCCCCATTACTAGCAGTAGCTTGGAGTGAGAAAATGTTATTTCCCGGTCATTAGCAAGACCCAGTTCTGTCAGAGGAGGCAGGTATAGGAGGCAATTGGCCTCCCATCCTGACCTGGAATTCACTTTAAGTATTCCCAATGTCATAGGAATCAGCTGCCAGCTTTGATTTAGAATCAGTGTCTTTTTCTACTCTTCCTCCATCCCAAATCTTAGAGGTCTGAGTCAGATACCAAAACCATTTCCCCCCAAGTTCCATTATGACCCTACATACAATTTGTCTCCCCAACCTGGGAAACCACCTAATTGATAGCCTCTGGTTGTCTAACTTCTCTCTGACTCATCATTATACATTTCGAGTTTCTCCATCCTCCTCCCTTTCACTCACCTTCTCCCTGCCCACTTCCCTGGCAGGTCTTTCCACTGTGCCCTCTTAGAACACTGTTCCTTTCTTAATAAACTCTCCTACACCATTTGCTTCTTCAAAGAGTTTTCTTCTTTGCATTTGTTGAAACTTGACCTTCTTCCAGGATTCTTCTTGTAGCCCTCTGGAGACTTCTCACTTTCCCACTCCCCACATACCAAAAACTAAGTCAGCCTTGCCACATCTACCCTTGTACAAAAAATTCCTTCTTCTTTGCTCTTCAACCATACCACCTTCTACTCCTCATCATTGCAAATATCACTGACCCCTAGTTGCTCCTTATGCATTGGAAATCCCAACCTCTGGCTTGTGGTTATACCGATTAACCCCTGTCCTGACCCCTGAGTAGCCATGTGATTTTTTGATCTTTCAGTCCTTGGTCTACTCCTCACATCACTTTGGCCACTGTCTCCCATGGCACACCCTGAACTTCTTACTAATCCGGAACTAGTGCTTCTGTGATCTCAAAATCAAATATCCTATACTACCTGCTCCCTCAGGTCCTGTCTCCCATAAGGCCCTAGTTTACTCACTTCAAAATGGGTATCATAATAATGACTATTCATTCTCCACAGGAATGAGTTAACATACAAAACCATCCTTTTAAAGTTGTGAAACAATATGAGAACAGATGGTGTTGTGTTTATGTAGCTTCAGGTCTTCTGATTAGTTTCTCTTTCTGCTTCCCCTGGAAGGCCATGTAGTAAGCTGGAAGGAGCACAGATGTGGGGCCAGCTAGATCTGGTTTTCAACCCTTGTTCCACCGCTTGCTTGCTGTGTGATCTTATGCAAATTACATAATTTTCTGATACACACACCTCATCCTCGTTTGTATTAATAGCAATAATGAGAGCTACCTCTCAGGGTCATTTTGAAGACTAAATAAGAAAATGAGATAGCTACTGGAAAGCACTTGATAGAGTGCTGGGCACATAGTAAGCACTCAATAAATAGGAAACACTGTGATTATTTCACCAGAAAAAATGCTATTTTTAGCCATAACTGCCTTCCAAGAAGGATAGACCCTAATGTACAAAGATCCTTTTGTCTACTTAGGGCCTTGAGATGTGTAGATATGTAAGTGTGGGAGGAGAAGGGGGAACACTAGATTGTTCTGGGTAGAAAAGGGAGGAGAATTTAGAATTCATTTGGCAAAATGGAAGGAAGAGGCAATAAGGAGAACTTGAAGGGGGAAAGGAAAAAGATGAGTAGGACAATCAGGGCAGAGACTAAGAGAACACAGCCCTCATAGAATTTACAAAACTTTCCAGGAAGACTTAGAACTTGTAAGGATTATAAAATGTGAAAATTGAGGTTCAAGTCCATTGCAGTTAGATCTTAAGGAGGCAGAGAGGCCATTTCTGGCAGTTGGGTTATACCAATTATGCCCCCCAATAGCTATCTCCCTATTAACTAGCAGGTTACCACCAGTTCAAATTATATTGAACTGCCTTAACTTCCAGATCAAAATGCTTCTAGATCTTCACTTCTCTTCCAGTTCGAAAAGAACAGGAAGAAAGACCTATTCTACCCCAAAAGTCTACCTTTTGTCTTTGATTACATTGATTGATAGCTATAATCATTAAGACCTTAATATGTGATGGGCTCATTCACATCTTTTATCTCATTTAGTTCTCAGTATAATTGTGCCATATATGGATTGTCATCCCTTTTTATAAATGAGGAAACAGAATTCAGAGAGTTCCAGTGGGTTGCCAAGGTTACATGTCTGGTAAATGGCAGAATCAAATACAAGTCTTTCTGATTCCAAGTCTAAGACCCTTTCTATTAGACCCTAGAATTGTGGTTGTTCAATGGTCAACACCATGGTTAAGAGTCCTACAAATAAAATTTCCTTAAATCTTTTCTAACTTCCAAAGTAATCAACCTTTTCCAGCTCCTAATTTTTACATGAAATATAAAGTTGATGCTTTCTGTTGAATAATAATCAATCACTTAGAGAAGGTAGTATCATAAGTGTGGATATCATTTGTAATGTTCAAATTTTTACAAGGTTCAAATCCACACCTCAGTGCAAGCCCCTCATGACCAACCTAGAAACCTAGATGTGTTGACAGGTTAAGTGTTTTCATCTGACCTCCTCAACAGGTTGCATGAGCTTCCTCATGCAATGAGAGAGCTTAAGCAGGTGTCGGAAGGTCACCAGAACCTATGAAGCAGCTTTAGAAACATAGGGTTCAATCAGAGGAGTGATGGAAGACAAGACTGGGAAGAGGCAGGGGCCAGGTGATCTTTTTTTTTTTTAATGTTTATTTTTGAGAGAGCACAAGTCGGGGAGGAGCAGAGAGAGGGGGACAAAGGATCTGAAGTGGGCTCTGTGCTGACAGCAGCAAGCCCAATATGGGGCTTGAACTCATGAACCTTGCATCTAGTCAAGGTCAGACGCTCAACCAACTGAGCCACCTGCCCCAGGGGCCAGGTGATCTTAAGGCCTCATAAATCATGGCAAAGATTTGAGAATTTACCTTACAAGCAAAAGGCTTTAAGCAATGGAGCAACCTAGTTATATATACATATAATAAAGAATGCTCTGGGGAACCTGCATGGCTCAATTGGTTGAGCATCTGACTCCTAATTTCCTCTCAGGTCATGATTTCAGAGCCATGAGATGGAGCCCTGCTCTGGCTCAGTGCTGACAGCACAGAGCCTACGTAGGATTCTCTCTCTCTCTCTCTCTCTCTCTCTCTCTCCTCCCTCCCCCACTCACTTGGTCTCTCTCAAAATAAATAACTAAACATTTAAAAAAAAATAAAGAGTGCTCTGACTGTGGTGGGTATGACAGATTGAATGGGAAGGGTAGGGAGCGGGGTGACAGCATTCAGTGAACAGAAAATACAATTAGAGATTGCTCTGATAATCCAGGTGAGAGAAGAGGAGTACTAGAACTCATATCCTAGCAGTGGGGAAAATGAAGAGTAGAAAGATTTGATATGTATTTAGGAAGGATTAAATGTGAGATATGAGGGAAAAGGAACTGGCATAACTAACCAGGTAGACAAGGAAGCCATTTATTGACAACAGGAGCCCAGAAGCTGATTTAGTTACCTATTGCTGTATAACAAAACACTCCCAAAAATTCATGGCTTAAGAAAGCAACAATGTATGATTTTTCCCAGTTCAATGGACGGCTGAATGGGTTCGTCTGCTGGTTTTATTTGAGATCACTCTGAGCAGCATTCAGCTGGAAGTTTAACTGGACTATGAGGTCTAAGACAGCCTCACTAATAGGTCTGGGAGTTGGTTCTGGCTGAGAGCTGAGCTCCATGGTTCTTCTCCATGTTCTAATCCACAAGTAGGCTAGAGCAGCTTACACAGTGGTCTCCAGGCAGCATTCCAAGAGGATAAATGCAGAAGATACAATCTCTTAAGGGCTAGCCTCAGAAATTGCATAATATCACATGTACTTTATTCTATTGGCCAAATCAAATCAGAAGAACAGCCTAGATTTCAAGGAGTGAAGAAATAAACTTCTGATGGGAAAGAATAGCAAAGTCACATTGCAAAGGGGCATGGATACGAGGAAGGGAGGAATCTATTGCCTTTAACCAATCTACCGCAGGAGTGGGAATAGATTAGATGAGTATCTCAAATGCCACTTTATGCACTAATCATTCCTTCCTCCTTTGTGCTTCAGTTTCTTCAACTGTAAAGTAAATGAATGTGCATGGGCATTCTCCCAACTAGTATAAGTTAATAAGTGAAACTGGTTAAAATATACATTGAGGACACTGCCCCCATCATCAGGGCACACCACTGTCAGCAGGAATGGAATCTGAGACACACAGGGAAACATTCAAGTTGTGAATAGTCAGAACACAGGTACCACCCACCACTCCTCCTTCTTCCTTCACGGAAGCTGATCCATTTTACTTCCGTCCTTAGAGCTCTCCATTCTGTTCCTTCCTCTCCATTCCAGAGCCATACTGTCCTACTGCCACCATAACCTCCAATCTTCCCCTATAGTCTGAGTTCCATGCTGCAGCAGAGGGCTCTCCCTAAACCCAGTTTAAAACCCCCCACCACACTGCCCTCCTCCAAAGTCCATCTATTAATATGCACATATGGCCACCTGTGGTCTAGCGTCATGTATCCTCTAGCCTCATTCCTAAAAACTCCCCCATCATATCCTAGGTACCAACATTAAACTACCTACTGTTCCCTGAATGTGACCTGCTCCATAACATCTCCATGAATTTGTGTCAGTGTCTTCTACAGGGAATGCTATTCATTTATTTATTCATTCACTCACTCACACAGCAAATATCTCCTGTGTTCCTATTATATACAAGGGTGAATAACAAGCATTCCCTGACCCCAAAGATACTCAGTGTCTGGTGCAGCATAGTAAGCTATAAGATCTTTGAGTCTGAGTTCCACAGGGCAAAGGCCATACTAGTACCCAACAAGGTGCCTCCTGGATCATTCTTAGAAGGAATCAGGGGATATTTGCTGGAAAATAGGGATATAAATATTTACAAAGGGTTTGTCCCACCCACCATCTCATTGAACTTTCAATTAAGCCCATAGAAACTAATTCATACTATCTTAGATGTGAGGAAGAAATAACTAGGCCATGGTCTCTTAGCTACTGAGAGTAGGGAAAGCCAGGACTAAAATTAGCCACGATAATGAATTTGACAAGACAGGACTGTATTCTCATTGTGGGAGGTGCCTGAGAGTTAGGCTAGGCTCCATGCTGGGATGCAGAGTTGAGACTTAAGCTGAGCCTTCAAGGATAAGTAGGAGTTTGGGGTTTTTTTTGTTTTTAAGTTTATTTATTTATTTTGAGAGAGAGAGTACAAGTAGGGGAAAGGCAGAGAGAGAGAATCCCAAGCAGGCTCTGCACTGTCAACACAGAGCCCAATGTGGGGCTCTAACTTGCAAACTGTGAGATCATGACCTGAACTGAAGTCTGATGCCCAACTGACTAAGCAACCCAAGGATAAGTAGGAGTTAAACTCATGGGAAGCAACCTAGGAAGATGGGGCAGCATGAGCAAAGGCCCAAGGGTTGGAATGATGTCTGAAGTCTTCAGGGAACTGCAGGGGTTGTGAGCTGCTGGAACCACAGACATGACAGGCGCAGTGGAGGTGATGAGTGAGGTGGGAGGTAAGTCAGAGCTGGAGGTTGGCTAGGGCCTGAGGCGGGGGAGGGGCATGCTAAGAATGACAGACTCAATGATCTGGGCAACGTGGAGCTGTTACAGGACTTCATCCAGAGGAAAGACTTGGCAAAATTCATGCTTTGCAAAGATCTCAGCCTGCACAACAGGAGATGGATTGGAGGCTGCAAGAGACAAAGGACAGGAAGACCAGAGAGAAGACTGGTGCAGTGATTTCAAAAGAGATGAGACCTGATCTAGGAGGTGCAGTTGGACATTAAAAAGATGAAAGTATAAGAGCTAGTAACTGGATTAGATGCGGAGAAAGAATATTGAGGCAACTAGGAAAGCTTTCTGACATGGGTGGTGCATTCCCTATGAGAAAGGAAACAGAAGAGACATCCAAGGGGGAAGTGGGGTCCAGAAGAAGGGAACATAAGACCAGTAGTAAAAGCAATCTATACCATGGAATACTACATGGCAATGAGAAACAATGAAATCTGGCCATGTGTAGCAACATGGATGGACCTTGAGGGTGTTATGCTGAGCGAAATAAGTCAGGCAGAGAAGGACAAATATCATATGTTTGCACGTATAGGAGGATTAGGAGGAACTTGACGGAGGAACAAGCGGGAGAAGAAGGGGGGAAATAGTGGTGGAAAGGGAGAGAGGCAAACCATGAGAGACTCTTGAATGCTGACAAAAACTGAGGACTGATGGATGTGGGGGGGAGGGGGGGATGGGCATGGAGGAGGGCACTTTGGGGATGAGCACTGAGTGTTATGTAGAAACTAATTTGACAATAAACTATTTGTAAAAAATAAAAATAAAAATAAAAATAAATAAAAATAAAAATAAGACCAGTAGTAAAAGCAGTAGCTGAGCTGGAAATGATTACTCATAATTATCTTCATTTATTTTATGCTAATTTAAGCAAGCCTACCAGTGCCTTAGGCCTCTGCCACAGAGCCCAGAAGCAGGATCTAGTATTGCCATTTCCTTGTCTCTGCCTCTCCTATCCTCCGGGCCAATCTTTCCTTAATTATTAGAGAAAGTACCAGTTCACAATCAAACACCAACAATGACTAGACCACATTCTATTATCAGGGTTTTTTTTTTTTTTATATTTTTATTTATTTCTAGGAGAGAGAGAGAGAGAGAGACAGCGTGAGCAGGGGAGGGTCAGAGAGAGAGGGTGTCACAGACTGAAACAGGCTCCAGGTTCTGAGTTGGCAGTCAGCACAGAGCCCGACGCGGGGCTCGAACCCACAAACCGCGAGATCATGACCTAAGCGAAAGTCGGACGCTTAACCGACTAAGCCACCCAGGCGCCCCTCTATTATCAGGGTTTTAATTCAAAACCTAATTAAGACTTTACTGAGGAGCCAAAGGAACCTCAAATCAGCCCTTCCCCACCAACCCAACATGGAAGCCTCCTCTAAGCCTTGGCATGCTCAGGATGGAAGATTACCTCCTCCAGAGCAGACTTCTTTGTCTTTGAACAACTTATTTTTAGGAAGACCTCTTCTTTGTTGAAGTATGCCTGCTTGTAGCTTTCACCCTCTGGTCCTGGTTCTTCATCATTATGTCATTAATTCATTCATTCATTCCACACAGGCTATTGATCACTTAGCAGTATTCCAGATACAGAGTACACAAACAGTTAACTAAACAAACAGAACCCTGCTCACTGGGAGGTTATGAATCCTAGGAAGGGAGATTTAACAAGTAAGCAAAATGTATAAGATAATTTCAGTTAGTGATGAGCACTTTTAAGGAAATATTCCAACAAGATGATGGAATGAAAAGTAACTACAGGAGGGTATTATTTTAAAATGATTAAATAGGGAAAGCCTCTCTGAGGAAGTAACATCTGAGTTGAGACCAATTGAAGAAGGAGTCAGCTCATTTTAGAAATGAGAAACTTAAGGACCAGACAAGACAGGTGATTCTCCCAGAGTGAGACCACAGCTAAATGACCAATTGAAAGCCTCTCATCTTGCAGGATGTTTATACAGCAGCAACATGGGGACAGCACAGTGGTCCATGGTCAGGGTCTTCGTGTCCACAAGCCCAGCCTGGACACAAAGTCCTCCTTGGTCTCCTCCATTACTACTCACCCCTGACCAGTTCTTTTTCTGGACCATTTCTGTTAAATAAAGAAATTGAATTAAAATAAACCCAAGGCTTTCTAAGGTAAACCAGTGTGGGATAATAAAAAACACATAAGGTCTAGGTTCAAATCCAACTTTCACCATTTGTAGTTATGTGATTAATTTTCTCTTGATCACACAGGTTGCTCATCTATAAAAAGGGGTGAGAGTTAAATTAAAAGTGATAATGTAAAATAGGTGGTGATAATAGGATATTCAAAAATATCAGCTGTTTTAAGGGATCTGATGGCTCTTGTAACTAAATCCATCATGCTTGCCAATGGTTTCCCCCTTCAAACACATGTCCAGGAAACTAAAGGCAGTTGCTACTTAGTCAGGTTGTCTTTCCAGTTTTGAAAAAAAAAAAAAAAAAACCATCTATTTCATCTTTCTCAGAGGGTTGGCTAAGCGAGGCTGTCAGCCTTGTGACCCTCGGGAAAGGTTGGGTTTCATACCCCCTCTTGTGCTCTAAATGGGAACTGCATTCTCTCAGGACTGACCAAAAGCCATGATGCTGAAATCATAGGGGTGAAAGAAAGGGAAATAACATTTTAAAAAAACTTTTTTAACATTTATTTATTTTTGAGAAACAGAGTACAAGTTGGGAGAGAGGCAGAGAGAGAGGGAGAGAGAGAGGGAGACACAGAACTCAAAGTAGGCTCCAGGCCCCATGCTGTCAACACAGAGTCTCACAGTTTAAGGGATTTTTTTAAGCCTGGGTGGCTCCGACTTCTGCTCAGGTCATGATCTCACAGTTTGTGAGTTTAAGCCCTATGTCGGGCTCTGTGCTGACATCTCAGTCTGGAGCCTGCTTCAGATTCTGTGTGTCCCTCTCTCTTTGCCCCTCCCCTGCCCTCTCTCTCTCGCTCTCTCTCTCTCTATCGAAATAAACATTAAAAAAAAAAAAGCCTCAGTGGTTTTGCACAGGCCTTTTCTACTTTTCTACCTTGAGTGTCTTTCTCAATACCCCTCCTTTATTTAGAAAACTCCTTACTCATCCTACAATCCATCCTATCCTTCTTACTTGGAGATAATTTAATCACCCTCATTTGTACTTCTGGATCTTAGGCTTGCTGTTGGTACATGAGAGCTAAAGTAGAACATTCAGCCCTAAGAAATTAACACTGTCCATGCTTTTATTCAGCAACTACTCATTTATGGTATAGAGATATGACTGCAGTTTGAACACTAGAAATACAATAATGAGCAAAATACATATAGTCTGTTTCTCCAGAGGTTGCATTCTAATGAGTAAATCAGACATTAAACAAATAATCCCATCAATAACTAATTAACATTGTGATAATTGTTTTGAAGGAAAAGAAGTGAGGGTTGTAAAAGAAAAGGTCATTTGGATGGTATGATCAGAAAAGGTTTCACAAAGTAACATTTAGGTGGGATTTTTGAAGAATGAGGCAGGCAAAAATCTGGGGAGTATTACTCCAGTGAGGGAATAGCATGTATAAAGGCCATGAGGAACTTTGAACAATGGCTGGAATACTCATGATAGAATGAGAGAATAATATGCATCAAAGATGGAAAGAGACTGTTGGCCAAATTATACCAACCACTTAAACAATATTATTGATTTTGGACTTTATCCTGAGAATAATCGAAGAGAGACAATAAAGAGTTTCAAGCAGGAGAATGATATAACCAGAATTTTTATATAAAGAGAGTAGTCTCTGTGGAGAACAGTTGAAGAGAGGGGCAATGACACCATCTAAATAGCTATTCATTTATTTAGCTGTTTCATTAATACTTATTAAATGCCTACTATGTGCCAGATTCTGTCCTAGGCTTTAAGGATATAGCAGCACATGAGATAGATAAAACACTTTCCTGATGGATCTTACACTGCAAAGATCTAGGCAACAAATGCTTGTGGTGATGGGGATAGAGATGAAGAAAATGTATTAGTTGGCTTAGACTGCCTTAACAAGGTACCACAGATTGGGTGGCTTAAATTACAAAAAATTAGTTTTCTCACAGCCCTGGAAGCTAGAGGTCTGAGATCAGGGTTGGATTCTTTTTAAAAATTTTTTTAAATGTTTTATTTATTTCTGAGAGAGAGAGAGAGACAGAGAGAGAGACAGAGAGAAAGCGAGCGCGTTGAGCAGAGGAGGGTCAGAGAGAGAGACACACACGGAATCTGAAGCAGGCTCCAAGCTCTGAGCTAGCTGTCAGCACAGAGCCCGACATGGGGCTCAGGCCCACAAACCGTGAGATCATGATCTGAGCCACCCAGGTGCCCCGTGGGTTGGTTTCTTAAGGTCTCTCTTTTTAACTTATAGATAGCCATCTTCTCCCTGATTCTTCACATGGTCTTCTCTCTGTGTGTCTATACCTTAATTTCTTCCTATGAGGATATCAGTCAAATTGGATTAGGTCCTACTCAATATGACCTCATTTTAATTTAATAACCTCTTTAAAGACCTCATCTCCAAATTCAGTCACATTCTGAGATACTGGGTGTTAGGACTTCAATATATTAATGGAGGGGGGACATAATTCAGTCCATAACAAGAATGAATATTTTGTTATTATATTTAGGAGAAAGAATGAACAGTAATTGATGATTAAGGAGTAAGGGAGAAGAAAATGTCAAGAATGGTGTCAGTTTTCTGACATGTATAACAGTGGAGGGTTGTGCTATTTACTTCGATAAGGAACTTTATAGGAATGTTCACTGTTAGGCCCGCTGAGATCCATTTCCTCTTTTTTCAGTAGTTGTGATCATTTGGAAGTCCTAAGGCAACATACAAAAAAAAAAAAAAAAAGTTTGACCAGCAACATATTGGGGTATTTATTGGCATATAACATCATATATGCACAGGGGGGTGGATCAAGCATTATCCATGCAAGTCTGAATTAGAAAGAGAACTTTGAAAAATAATTTCATCAGCCAAACTCCCCTCACTCATTTCTCAATATATTCTCCCATAGAGTTGCAAAGTGGGGCAGGTAGAACACTGAAGAGAGAATAAGAGGTGAAGAAAGATTGACTGCATGGGTCATTCATGAAAGGTTGAATAGACACATAAAGTCTATAGATGGTTTAATTTTCTTTTTAATTTCACATATTTTTAAGATTTTGTTATTATTTTTTATGTAATCTCTGCCCCGAATGTGGGGATCAAACTCATGACTCTGAGATCAAGAGCTGCATGTTCTATCAACTGAGCCAGCTAGGTGCCCCCAGATAGTCTGTTTTTAAATTAAAAACAAAAAAACAGTTCTTGTTTAAATGTGTATGGGAATGATCCAATGAAGACAGACAAATGATATAAAAGAGGAAAAAAGAAACATTTATGATGGAAGAAAAAATATATAAGGACAAAGAGAGGATGGCCCCAGAGCTCAATGGAAGGATTAGCCTCTGATAAGTAGGAGCCATCTCCTCCACTGAACGAGAGGGAAGAAGGAGATGGTGGGACATATTTAGGAAAGTCTATACATTCACCAATGGAAAGTTGAGCAAGTTTCAGCAGAAGATTTATATAAGATAAAAGTGTAATAAAAGATGTTGATCAGTTAGGAAGAAAGGACAAATAGGTGGTTGTGATCAAAAGAATTTCTCAGTTTAAGATTTCAAAGGCAGAACAGTTTTGAATAACCAGATGAGACCATTGGAGTGAGTGGCTGAGATAGAGCAGAGGTCATTGGTGATGAGAAAGTCAAGTAAATATATATTTTATGATATAAATGAGAGATCATGATATTAGATGATGTTTTACATAGTTTTTCATGACAAGTAGTGGGAAGCTGAGCTTCGATGGTATTAAATATAAGGGGATGTTACCTCACATATCTCAAAGTCCAAAAACAATGTGGAACCCAAAGTTAACTTAATCCCCTGGCTCCAACCATGTTTCACTGTAGTTTCCTCAGTATACCTCCTCCTTTCATACGTCAGCTTCACAGTCAGTCTGGTAACAAGTAAAAATCTTTCTGGTAAGCCCTCTCAAAATTTCTAAAACATTCCTTTGAATTATGAATCATTCTAAGGTATACATAATTATCCAAACTTACTGAGCCATGGGCTCTTTTTCTGGGAGACTATGGTTCCATGAACTATACTTTTGAAGATGCTGCTATAACCTTTTTTTTTTTTTTTAGATTTTTGCTTATCTTTTATTTAACTAATTCTTTGTAGATATTTAAGCTGTTTCCAATTGTTTTTTTCTCTTTTATTATTCATTCATTCATTAAAATTGAAATCCAAGTTAGATAACATATAGTGTAGTAATTGTTTCAGGAGTAGAATTTAGGGATTCATCACTTACATAGAACACCCAATGTTCATCCCAACAAGTGGCCTTCTTAATGCACATCATCTGTTTAGCCCATCTCCCACCCAATTCCCCTCCAGCAATCCTGAAAGAGCCCAAATATCCATCGACTGACGAATGGATAAAAAAGATGTCGTATATATATATATATATATATATATATATATATACACACAATGGACTATTACTCAGCCATCAAAAAGAATGAAATCTTGGTATTTGCAACAATGTGGATGGAGCTGCAATAACCTTTAACAATGGTGATTGACAATTTTATCAATCACAGTTAGTGGCTAACCACAGAAATTTACTCTAGCTTATTTATGGAAGAAAATAATTTATTATATAATATCGAATAGATCACAAAATACCCAGGGAGGCTGGAGAACCAGGTTTGGACGTACTTGTTACAGATGCTGGGAAAGACACTACTGCTGTCACCAGTAAGCACTAAACTTGTACTGCCAACTCTACTAGCTTCCAACACTGCACACCACCATGGGTACTACAGCCACCATTCCCCAAGAACTGTCAAATTTCTGCTGTAGAAAGCTGCAGAAGGTATATTTGGCTGAGCTTAGGTCATGCACCTGTAGTCTAGCCGCAGAGGAGGCCAGGGAAGCAATTATCTGGTATTTCCAACTTCTAAAATAGAAAGGGGGTTTTGCCTCTCTCCCAAATTTATAAGGTGAAAGATTTCTTAAATCTAAGAATGGGATTTTAATGCAATGGGTAGAAAGGATTTTTAAATGTCCATATAATCCATTAATTTATTTGCCCTCCATGAACTATATCCTTCCTCCCTTCCCCCATATTTATGCTTCAGAAAAATCCCAGTTAACATAATGCAACTCAAAGTTGCAATTATTCACTCATTATAGATGGTGTAACCCAAAGTCTCTTCATTCACTACATCCAGTTACAAATCTAGAACCTTTAAGAAATGACCTGGGAGTCTGTATATAGGATATCTGAATTAGAAAGTTCACCACTATATCTTCAAGGTTCTGCTGTAGTTAATAGGAGCCATTCTAACTATGTTAATCAGAAAAGCATTTATTTATCTCTAAATGATTAATTTTTTTATTTTAGATAGAGAGAGAGCATGAGAGGGGAGGGACAGAGGGAGAGAAAGAGAGATTCTTAAGCGGACTCCACGCTCAGCATGGAGCCCAATGTGGGGATCAATCCCATGATCCTGGGATCATTACCTGAGATGAGTAATCAAGAGTCAGACACTCAACCGACTGACATTCAGGTACCCAGAAAAGCATTTATTTTATTTATCATTTTTTTAAAAAATTTTAATGCTTTATTTATTTTTGAGAGACAGAGAGACAGCGTGAACAGGGGATGGACAGAGAGAGAGTGAGACACAGAATCTGAAGACAGGCTCTAGGCTCTGAGCTAGCTGTCAGCACAGAGCCTGACGCGGGGCTCAGACTTACCAACAGTGAGATCATGACCCGAGCCGAAGTCAGACGCTTAACCAACTGAGCCACCCAGGTGCCCCCAGGAAAGCATTTAATACAGAGAATTAGGTACTAAAAAATCAGTTCGAGAGCTAGAGGAAAAGATAATGGGCTGGGCCTCAAGGAATGACTCCAAGAACATCATAGACTGTCCTGGAAAAGGACAAGAAAGTTTCACATCAATAGGAAAGGTGGAGAATCAGGAATTTAGTACCTTCCAGGTTCTGGTTCCAGGATCATACAACCTTGGCCACAATCTGGAAATAAGGAAGCCATTGTCCTTTTGGAATACACTGTCATAGTTACAACCTGGGAATAGGAAGCTGCTGCCAGAACTGTTAGCTAAAGAGCCATGATCATACCTGCACCCACAATTCCCAAGTCAGGTCTCACATGCAAGCTTCACTGTAAAGTGAGTTCACTACTCAAAGGCAATATTGAGCAAGGTAGCATGATGATAAATAAAGCAGTCTGTACATCCACAGAGGGCAATGTGACAGCAGAAGCTTGGTGGGTAAGAAATCCAGATTGATTCTCTTCTGATAAAGTCAAATCACTGCTTCATCCATGATAGGAGGAAGCTAGTATAATCAAATGGATTTTGATTCAGTGCCTGGTTGAAACCTCAGTGTTGGTTGCTGCTGCTGGCATGGTGGACACTCAATAGTGCCAGGTTACTCAACAGTGCCAGAATTGGAGAAGCAGCGTTACTGAGCAGTAGCTCTGATGCTGTACTGCTTATCATGGCTCTGAGTGGCCCAGGAGGACAGCCAAATTGTCTTGCCCACAGAAGGGAGTAGAAGTGGTGCTGAGGAGTTGATGGTGCCAGGGGGGTCTTGCTGACAGGGTAAAGGAACAAACAGAGTGAGTGGACTGACCACTGGAAGCTGATAAGAAAATAGACATCTCAGAAGATGCTTTCATAGGAAGATGTGCCAGGAACAGGCATCAGAAGATATCAGCATGGGCAATGTCTACTATCTGATGTCATGATATTGCATAACTCTCTGAGATGTAGATGTCACATGCAGGGGAGAATAAAATAAAAATTTAAAAAGCTGACAGAGTTGACGGGGCGACTGGGTGGCTCAGTTGGTTAAACATCCAACTTTGGCTCAGGTCATGATCTCACAGTTTGTGGGTTCAAGCCCCGCATCAGGCTCTGTGCTGACAGCTAGCTCAGAGCCTGGAGCCTGTTTCAGATTCTGTGTCTCCTTCTCTCTCTGACCCTCCCCTGCTCACGCTGTCTCTCTCTGTCTCTCAGAAATAAATTTTTTTAAAAAGCTGACAGAGTTGAAACCTCAAATACTTGAAAAAAGTTGGATCTGCGTATATAAAAGATTTCTCTGTTTTCATGAGAAGGGGGGCTTGAGAAAGAATTATTGGAATGCACAATTATGTTCCCTATTTTTTTGTAACTGTATTTGTTATCTTGAAAATTTAGACCAGCTACACAGCACAAGGTATTGATGCCTTCTCTGAGATGGTTGACTAGAAACTGTATCAAATAGTATAGTGGTTAAAAGCATGGATTCACAGCCAAACTGCCCACATTCAAATCCCAGCTTTGATGCCTACTAGTTTGGTAAGTTACTTACTTGCTGTGTGCTTCAGTTTCCATATCTATAAAACAAAGATGATAATGATGATAATAGAACCAAATCCATCAGGTTTTTATTAGGATCAAATGAATAAATGTAACTGGAAGGTTTAGAACAGTTCCTGGCACAAAGTGCTGTATAAATATGTGCATTATCAGATGAGGAATGTTTGAAATCAGTAGCCTTGAGACAAATTTAGGTTGAATAATCCTTGAAAGAATTTTGGAAAACTATGTACTTTTAAGATGACACTTTTAACATGATATTTACAAGTTTCATTATTTAAATAACTGCCAAGGACATAATTTCTGGCATACTGTAAATATTAAAATTTAAAAATAAAACAGGCACCTGGTTGGCTCAGGTCATGATCTCATAGTTCGTGAGTTCAAGTCCCACATCTGGTGAACTCAAGCCCTCCTTCAGGTGAACAGGAGCCCTTCTTCCGGGAAGAGACAAGCTTCACTTTGGGTGAACCCCCCTTCTCTCTTTCTCGTTCTTTGCCAATACAATATACTTTGAAGGAAGGTGGGTTGAGGGGATGGGTAAAACAGGTGATGGCGATTAAGGAATGCACTTGCTGTGATGAGCACCAGGTGTTATACGGAATAGTTGAATCACTATATTGTATACCTGAAACTACTATGACACTGTATGTTAACTGGACTATAAATAAAAACTTAAAAAAACACAATATATCTTGCTGAAATGTATTTATCTTATAATGTAATTTAAGTATGTTTTAATCAACACTTGGCTTTCTTTCAATTTATGGAAAAAATCTTATGTATTACCTAATTGGCCACATCAGTCTTTACTGTTATATCAATCAGCTACATCAGACCTCTTTCAGAGACTTCAGTTTGGAGAGCTGGGATCGATATTTTAAAATCAAATGTATTGGCATATAAATTGCATATCAAAATGTACATTTACAGTACAATGACTTTTGACAAATGTATACACCTATGTAACCATCACAATCAACACTTCCATCACCACATAAAATTCCCTCCTGTGCCATTGCAATTCTCTCTCCTGTCACTCCCAACTGCAGGTAACCACTATTTGATTTCTTAGACTACAGGTAAGTTTTGCCTGTTTCAAAACTTCATATAAATGTACTTTTTTGGGTCTATTTTTTAAAGTTTATTTTTATTTATTTTGAGAGAGGGAGAGCATACACATATGTGTGAGGGAGAGGCAGAGAGAGAGAAACAGAGAGAATCCCCAGCAGGCTCTGCGTTGACCATAAAGCCTGATTTGGGGCTCGAATTCACAAACCATAAGATCATGATCTGAGTCAAAACCAAAAACTGGACTCTTACCTTACTGAGCCACCAAGGCACCCCTCACACAGCATGTTTTTAAGATTCATCCATATTGTTTCATGTACCAGTAATTTACTCTTTATTCTGAGAAGTACTCCTTTGTATGAATATACCACAATTGATCCATTTATTTGTTGATAGACATTTAGGATGTTTTCAGGTTTGGGATATTATGAATAAAGTTGTTATGAACGTCCTTGTACAAGTTTTTGTTTTTGTTTGCAGACCTCTGTTTCATTGGCCACTCATATATCTTCTTTTTGAAGTATCCATTTAAGTCTTTGCTCAGATGCAACATTGTAACTCTATTTTCTAATTCAAGTAAATGTGCTAACATGAAATCTCTATGACAACTATCCTACGTCCAAATTCTAAGATTAATTCTGAATTCTTTATTTTTTTTTTACAGGGTTTGAACTCACAACCCTGAGATCAAGACCTGAGCTGAAACTGAGTTGGATACTTAACCAAGTGAGCCACCCAGGCACTCCTAAGATTCTGAATTCTAAGAGGTGAAGACTTATCCTGAATTTGTCATCTGGATGACTTCAAACTTTCTTCTATGCTCCCTTAGAATTCTCCCTTGGGAGAGATGCCTTCTTTAATAACTGGGGATAGGAAGAAGCAAATTTTCAACACTTCCACTATACAACTTTGAATTCAAAACACCTCCAAATTGACTCTTAAATGCTGAGAACAAACTGAGGACTGATGGGGGTGGAGGGGGTGGGGGGAGATGGGCAAGGAGGAGGGCACTTGTGGGGATGAGCACTGGGTGTTATATGGAAACCAACTTGACAATAAACTATTTGTAAANTTGTGGGGATGAGCACTGGGTGTTATATGGAAACCAACTTGACAATAAACTATTTGTAAAAAAAAAAAAAAAAAAAAAAAAACCCAAAACACCTCCAAATGGTGCAAACTTCCCATTTCTAATGTCAAGTTTTGCTAACAGAACTATGCTTAAGACAGAACTATGGACAGGACAAAAAGCCTTCAATGATGGAAACCTAGTCTTATTTCCGTTTTCTTTTGTTTAGTACCCCAGAGGTTTTACATAGCAGAGCAATGCACCATATTAATATTTAAGATGAGAGGTATGCTTTTTTTCTCTCAAGTGGGAAAAGGTGAATAGTGAAAAAGGAGGTAGGAATGATAGTATTTCCTGGGAAATTTTTAAAAAAAAATTATGATGAAATATATACCTAAGAGTTACCACTTAAACCACTTCTAACTATAATTCTGTGGCATTAAGTACATGGACATTGTTGTGCAGCCATCATCAACATTCATCTCCAGAACTTTATCATCTTTCTCAACTGAAACTGTAAATGCTGGCTCCCCATTCCCCCTCTGGCAACCACATTCTGCCTTGACTATGAATTTGACTGGTATCTCATTTGAGTGTAATCATATAATATTTATCCTTTTGTGAAGGGGTTGTTTTACTTAGCATAATGTCTTCAAGGTTCATTTGATGTTGTAGCATGCATCAGTCCTTCCTTTTTTAAGACTGAGTAACATTCCATTGTGTGCATATGTCGCATTTTGTTTATCCATTCATTCATCAACAGACATTTGAATTGCTTCCATCTTTTTATTATTGTGAAAAATGCTATGAACATGGGTATGCAAATTATCTATCCAAGTCCCTGCATTCAATTCTTCTGAGTAAATAGCTAGAAGTGGAATTGCATTTTATGGCAATTGTTTAATGTTTTGAGGACTCCTGGGAAATCACTTTCAAGAAAATGAAGATCTGGGTATCAATTCACTAAAGTTTGTGTGTTCATGTCTCTCTTGTAAAGTCTTTATGTAACCCAGATTGAAAACTCCTGTTCTGAGTCATATCTTGGAACATAAAGGAGGTAATACAATCAATATGTGGTGAGAAAAAGCATAAGTTGAGAATAAGATAAGCGTATTGAGAATTCAGTATTTACTTAAGTCTAGGAACTGTGGGCAAGCCATTTCCCTCTCCATAGTTTCCTTTTCCATAAATGAGGCTAACAATGCCTGTCCCATAGAACTATAAAGAAAATGGATAAAAAGAATCTACCATAGACATTGACAATTCACTTGAAAATACATTGTTTGGAGACCTGGCTACAGGCTTAGGAGTATCTGCCCTAGAGAAGCAGGACCACCTGGTGACTGGTGACAGCCACAGATGTGCAAATAGAGAACTATAATTTATTGTGGGGCCAGGAAAGATGTGCTTGGGGGCGGGGGGGATATACGAGGACACTTTATCCTCATGAGAAGGTTGAGCAAAGATTCTCAGGAAGAGAAGGCAGTGGAAGCAAGCCAAAGAAAGACACAAAAACATAAAAAAGCACATTGTGAGACAAATTTGAAGAAATTTGGTATTGCCACAACACAAAATGCAAAGACATGAATGGAACAAATGTGGTTGAAGTGCTAGCAGGCAGCTTCTTAAAGGCCACTGTAAAAGATTCGAACTTTCTTCTGTGCCTTGGCTTCACTATATACTTCAAATTCCTCTGTAAAATGGGGATTGTTAAATACCTTTCTTTTATTTTGAGAGAGTGAGCAAACAGGGGAGGGGCAGAGGGAGGGAGAAAGGGAAAGAGAAAGAGAGAGAAAGAGGGAGGGAGGGAGAGGGAGAGAGGAGAGAGGAGGGGGAGAGAGAGAGAGAGAGAGAGAGAGAGAGAGAGAGAATCCTAAGCAGATTCTACACTAATGCTGGGCTTGAACCCATGAACCGTTAGGTCATGACCTGAGCTGAAACCAGGAGCTGGATGTTCAACCAACTGACCCACCCAGGTGCCCCTATACCTCTCATGGGACTGTTAGGACTATAAACACATGAACTGGGATAACATATACACATAGTACTTAGGAGAGTGCATGGCACATACTGAGGCCCAGATACTTCCTTAACACTACTGTCTTGAGGTGGCAAGAAAGGGCATGACACTGTCACATTTGCATTTTGGAAAGATCACTGGGGGAAGCAAGGAGGATGGACTCTAGAAGACAACAGTGGAGGTAAGTAGGCAAGTTAAGAGGCTAGCACAATAAATTGTCTAGGAAGTAGAAAAAGCCTCCCTGCCTGAAAACAGTGACAGTGAGGAGAGAGGGAATCCAGCTATTTAACTGGCAGAAGACATGAGCTCTGATGCCCTGTGTGAACATGGGAGAAGCAGGAGTGGGAAGAGTCCTAGGCTGGGCCCTCAAGGCTAGTTTTCTTCCTGAAGTGATTTCCATACCTCCCTCCATTCTCTAGTAACAAAAAGGCCATCACAACACATTTCCTTTCAAAGTTTTATTAAAGTTTAATGGAACGATTAATGTCTTTTAATTTTTTTGTTAACTTCAGTACAAAAATACAGTTGATGACTTGACAAAATTGGCTCCACCTAGGGCTTGAAGGTTTCTGTTTCTGCAACAGTAACAGGGAAAGCATGCTTCCAGCTGGGGCTGAGTCCAAGCACACAGCCATTCCTGCACACACATGCGTGCAAACAGGGAAGCCCAAGCAGTAGAAGAGGATGGAAGTTGCCGGGATTCAGGAAGAAGCCCAAGATTATTCCCAGGAGAAAATAAGATGAAACAGGCTGGTCTCCTTGGTGGGGGTAAAATTACTGATTTGCATTTAGGTTCGTTGTTTTAAATGATACTTCTGAAATTTTACTATCGTAGAAAATATGCTACTGGTCTCTTTTCACCACCAAGGTGAATAAAGCTGGAGGAAATGGAAAAAGATTCAAATACTGAAGTGTGAGGAATAAAACTCCAAATGGCTCAAGTTTTGTGTCAAAAGCTGTCATCCTTTACATTCAATGACAAACAGACATCTAGGAGGGTGTGGGACAAGAAGTCTGCCACACTGCTGGATCCACAAGCATGGAGACCAGTTTCTGTTAGCAGAAGTCTTCCACAGTGACAGCGCTCCTTCCCATGTAGGCAGGAGCAAGGGATCCTGGTTGGTTTACTTGTTCTGAGTGATTCCTCAAGATTACCTCCCCTGCTGCTTTCCTTCCAGAACACTAACTTTGATAAAAGAAGGGATACATTCAGGTTACAACTCATCTTCAAGATGTTTCTCTCTGAAGGCATCACCCGTCAGCCTTTCCTGAGCTTCCTTCATCCCCTGAACAACTGTGAAATAAAGGTTGGGGGGGGAAAAGTATGAAGTAGGTTTTTAATATCTGACATTTGACAACTAACACAGATTTTTTTGTTATAGGAGAAATCTGACAGAAGCCCAGCATCTGGACTTGAGATCTAGTTCTGGATTTTAGTCCTGGAGAGTCATTTACCTCTTTGGATCTGTTTATAGCTGGTCTATAAAATCAGCTAATGCTACTTACTTCACACAGGATTATTATAAAACTTAAATGAACAATAAAAGAGCATTATAACTTATGAAATACTACAAAAATATTACTAGTTACTATGGCTTACCATCCAGGATCAGGAGTGAATCCCTGTCACAGGCTACAGATGCTCCCTTGACATTAAGGGAGTAGAAAACACTTTCCTACCATCCCCATCATATCTTTTTGATGAATGTTGTGTTTATTTCATGTGCTGTGGAAGTTACAGGCATTTGTGTGCAGGTGCTAGGAAGAGGTGTAGTCTTCAAGGAGGTAGTCATTTCTAGTATCACCTACACATAGAAGCCAAGTTCTCAGTCAAAGAAAGAGTAGACTGGAAGGAGGGCCCTAGATAGATGAGAGATGAAACTTCTATCTTAGGACATCTCTCTTGTCGATTTAGCTTCAAGGAGGGCAGCTGTTTTGGTACAGGCTAATACAGTGACAGGCCAAGAACTAGACTGAACCAGAGTCTGTAGATCTCAGAATGCAAGCCTGTAACTTCATAAGAGCCAAGTAGAATAGTTGGTTATTTCCCTTTTGCTTTCCCTAAGCCTTTAGTAAAGCCAAGTTTGAATGTTCCAGTTTCATGTCAGCTGAGCCATGGGGGATTCAGGCAACAGCTCTGTATCCACATTTGGACTAATGAGTTAAAAGATGATGGCAGCGTGGAGATGGCAATGGTAAGTTGGATGAAATTCTACAGGGAATTTGAATCTTAATGGTCAAAAATTGGGGACCTAAAATCTAGCTGCCCTTCACATGTGGGAAATTTCCCTCTAATACCAGCCTTTAATGATCTGCATTTGGATAAGGAAGATGACATTCTCCTTACCCATAGGAAGGAGATAACCTCGAGATCTCTTTCTTCTCCCTATTCTGAGAAATAAGAGTTCCAAGGACTCAAAACATAAAGTGACCAATGACGACAGCATAGCAGTTCTGAACAAATGGCAACTTAGCACTAACAACCCCCTCTTATAGATGACACAGGGTAACTTTGGAAGGGAAACAGGGACAGTACATAGCATGAATTCCATCTCTGCCTCCAGAATGATTACGCTCAAGGATTAGAGAACAAGAACGCATGACTGACATGATTTAAACCTTCCTTCACCTGTTTGTGCTGACACTGTTCTCTTTGCCTGGAACATGCTTTTTGCATTCTTCTGCTGGCTAGGTCTCGTTCTTCAGGATTCAGTCCAGTCACTGTGTACTCCAGCGAGCCTTACGTACTCTCCATGTTGGGCTATACCTCCCACCCCTTGCTTCCATAGCTTGAAATGTCCTCATATCTGTTCATAGAGACAAATTCTTATCCTTCTAGGTCCAACTGGAGATTACTATCTATGAAACTTCTTAGACTTGATCAGCTAACAGCATTCCTCCTTTGAATTCTTAAAGGAACAGTAGCATTAGTACTGCTGTGGGGAAAAAACTTAAGTTCTGGACTGAAATCCTGGCTCTATGACTTAATTGTGAGACCACAGGCAAATGACTATCTCCGTAAGCCTCAGTTCTTCTGCTCCCTGTGGTTTGGTTAGCTCCAAAGTAGACTGTAAGTAGCTAGGGACAGGGCTCAGTCTCATCTTTCTCCTGTATTCTACACAGGTTCTAGCCAAAAGCTGGTCACATAGGAGATGCTCAGCTAACATGTAGAATCAAGTTTCCTACCATGGGCTTAGTTAAATTTAGCAACAATCCTCTTCCTCTCAACATAACATACCTTGTTCAGCACTGACGTAGAAATACTTGTAGCTGGGGTTTCCATTCTCATTGATGATTTCAGGACGCACCTTGCCACTGGGATCTATTGTAGACATAATGCCATAAGGATTGCAGTAATTGTAACGGAGGTATTTCAAATGCTATATAGTAAATAAGGCCTTCTAGGAAACGAGACCTGCCCATCTTTGCAGCCCATTATCTCACCAGTCTACCCTTTGTGTTTTATGCTGTAATCACAAAAAATTCCTTGCAGCTCCCTGAACTCAGGAGCTCCCATGCCTTGGCATATGGCTGTTCTCTCTTCCTGGCATGTTTCCCTTCTGTTTGATGATGGGGGTGGGGATCCTACATTTCTACTTGTCTCCCTGACAGAATCCAGCAGAATGCTGAGCAAAGATTAGATAGTCATTAAATTTAATTATCTTTTATAAGTTGTTTGCAGAAAGACATTTGTCTGGTTATAGTATTCTACTGCCTCAGTTGCACTATAAGTCAAGGGTAGGAACTGTGGCTTCTCTCTGTCCCTGCAGTGCCTAGCACAGTGTTTGACATGTGGCTAATACCCAAATAAATGAATGGATGATCAGTACTCTGTCATTGCTCACAAAAACAGTTAATAGAAAAAAATTTCTCTCAGACTTGAAGTTCTGGCATTCGGAACTCCCGTACTTTCTCGAAACTGGTTTTTGTTTGTTTTTGTGTTTGGCCATCCTACTACAGTTTCACCAGATGGAGTAGGTGCCTTGACTCTTTTACCTTTCCTTCCACATCACAGGTCCCCAGATTAAGGTCTTTCACCTTACCCAGGAAAAGAATTCGTGGAATATAACCCCCATCAGGGCTGAAATCTTCATCCTTGGGCTCCTCTTCATCCTATTAAGTATAAACCTTAAGTCAGATCATGTTCTTTCTTTCTTTAAAACCTTTCAGTGGCTTCTGCTTTCACTCAGGGTCAAACCCCAAGTCCTTGCATTGGCCTAAGAGGCTCTACATAATCTGCCACCTGGGCACTTCTCTAACTTTATGTCCTCCTACCCCTTATTAAGTTTTTTTCTTTAAAAAAATTTTTTTAACGTTTACTTATTTTTGAGACAGAGAGAGACAGCACGAGCTGGGGAGGGGCAGAGAAAGGAAGACACAGAATCTGAAACAGGCTCCAGGCTCTGAGCTGTCAGCAGAGAGCCCAATGTGGGGCTCGAACCCACGGACCGCGAGATCATGCCCTGAGCTGAAGTTGGATGCCTAACTGACTGAGCCACCCAGGCGCCCTTGTTTAGTTTTTCCAACCACACTAGCCTGCTTGTTGTTGCTGACATTAAGCCAGGCATGCACGTCACTCAGCCCTTTGTGAGTGACTGCTCTTAACCTCTGCCAGGAAACACTTTTTCCATGATCCACATAGCTCACTTCCTTGTTTCGAATATTTGCCCAAATGTCATCTTTTCTTTTTTTTTTTTTTTAACGTTTTATTTATTTCTGAGAGAAAGAGACACAGTGTGAGCAAGGGAAGGTCAGAGAGAGAGGGAGATACAGAATCTGAAGCAGGCTCCAGCCTCTGAGCTAGCTGTCAGCACAGAGTCCGACGCGGGGCTTGAACCCACAAACTGTGAGATCATGACCTGAGCCAAAGTCGGATGCTCGACCAACTGAGCCCCCCAGACGCCCGTCACCTTCTTTTCTAACCGTCTATTTAAAATTGCAAAGTATCCCCTCCATCCTTCATTTTTAGCCATAGCATTTACCACCATCTGACATATTTTATTTTACTTGTCTGTCTCACTATATTCAATTCCCTGTATATAATTTCAGTGAGGGTATAAAGGATACCTAATGAAGAAACAGGAAGGCAGCACGCACAAGGTGCTCAGCTGAATCACATTTTGCAGGGATCTATGTCCTGCATGTGTTACTATACCTTTAGTTCAGCGATACAAAGATGTAAAACATGTCATAACCACAGACTAAGACTGAAGGACCTTAAAATGTAGTCTTCTTAGCTAATCTCTCCTTACCTTCCTCCCACAAGTGGAGGCTGGATGGCCTTCTACACCTAACACAAGCCTTACTATTAGAAGTCAAGAGGAAAATACATACATACAGGAGGCCTGCTCTGCCACATATGACTTTACATCATTGATGATGTTAATTCTAAAACAGCGAAGACTTAAAATTATAGCAGAAAGGAGAACCCTTCCCCCCAGTCTCACCTCAAGATTCACCATAACAAAATTATGGGAAAGTTCTGAAATTTCTGTAGATTCTGCAAATTTGGGCTTTAAAGCTAGGAGGGAAAAAAAAGATTTTGGAATATAAGAAAACATCACTGTCATATGCAAACCCTAATTTGCTGAGTTGATTCAAATAACTGAACTTCTTTCTTTTTTTTAAACTCCTAAGAACCAGAAATCAGGACACCTGAATTCTGGTCATGTTTCTGCCACTTATTCACACAGGTAGGTGACCTAGAGTGACTGACTTCATTTCTCTGAAAACACAGATAATGGCATATAATGAAAAAATTATTTCTATTTGCTTTTTACAGTCACAGGTCAGTAACTTCTATTGAAATAACAGAAAAAAGAGTAACATATATGTTTATATACATATAATTATATATATGTATATAAAATTGCACTATTTTATATATATGTATGTATATAAAATTACACTATTTGCACTAATTTTCTACTCCTTTTCCAACTTCTGTAGAGTGTAGCATACCAAAGAAAAAACCTGACTAGGAAGTGGTAAGGTGGCAAAGCAGAAAGACTACAGGCCACAAATAATACTGGGTTCTAAATTTGGTTCCCACCTCCTCCAGGAAGACTTCTGTAATCACTTCTCATGTTTCTGTACATTTCAGCTTCCTATATTTACTGTCCATACAACTACTATAGCGCTTAATACTATACTCTGACTATATCTCAATTGCTTTACTCTCTAATCCCTTGCAAAGATAACTGCAAACTTCTTGAGGGCAGGGAATCTATGTCATACATATTTCTTTGGTATCCCTTAGAGCAATCAGCACTCCTGGCACAAAGTCTGTGCCAATTTAATGTTTTTTTTTTTAATTTATTTTTTAAAAATGTTTTTTTTTGAGAGAGACAGAGACAGAGTGTGAGCTGGGGAGGGGCAGGGAGAGAGAGGGCTGAAGTCAGATGCTTAACTGACTGAGCCCCTCAGGCACCCCTGTGCTAATGGTTTTTATTAAATGTTAGTACTTAAAAACACATTTGAGGTTTGATTATTTGCACTTACCTTTGCAAGCTCCACACCAGGATTTATGGATGATCACCATTAGGGGCAAGCCACTTAAAAAGAAAACAAAGAAATTATAATCTAATAATTCCACTTCTTTAAGTCTATCCTAATAAAGTGATCATATATAAAGAC
The DNA here is from genome assembly GCF_003009895.1 of Hyaena hyaena. Lineage (NCBI taxonomy): Eukaryota > Metazoa > Chordata > Mammalia > Carnivora > Hyaenidae > Hyaena > Hyaena hyaena. The sequence continues at coordinate 8,456,235 of NW_024080637.1, read as the reverse complement.
AAAGATAGTTCATGTAGTATTATGATTTTAAGAAAACTTTTAGACAACCTAAATATTCAAGAATAGAGTATAATAAAATTATTATAAAATTATTGTATAAGTTCTGACATTCCTATAAATTCTGAAAATTTGGGCTTTAAAGCTAGGAAGAAAAGGCTGTAGAAAAGAACATCAAATCATGATATTTCTAAATGTTATGGTTACATAACCATTGAAAATGTTTATAAAATTTTTCATTGGTATGTCAAATTAAACTAGAATGGGCACTTGGCTGGCTCAGTCAGTGGATCACATGACTCCTGATCTCAGGGTCACGAATTTAAACCCCATGTTGGGTGTAGAGCTTACTTAAAAAAAAAAAAAAAAAAAAAAAAGAATACAAAATTGTCATCTATAGTTTGGATTTAATTGTATAACTATATATAGGGGAAAGACCTTAAAATAAAATGAAATATACCAAAACATAATAGTTATCCCTAGATAATGGGATTGTGGATTTTACTATACTTTTTCTATATTTTCCATTTTTTTCCTACAATTAAGTGTAATTTTTATAATCAGGGAGGAAACAACTTTTTCTTTTTTAAAATGATGAGCAATATCATCTACCTGAACCAGTCTTGGCCAAATGAAGTCCTTAAGCTCTCAAGGCTTAAATGTCAACTTGTAAGAAAGTCCTACGTAAGCAGCCATTGGCTTTCTGAATCATCCAATCACCGTTATCAGCACACTACATAACAGATCATTGTATGTACTATATTAAACTCTATTACTTATCCATCTCCCTGCAATAGACTTGGGAGTTTCCTTAAGGAAAGAACTCAGCTTTCTCTACATGCCCTACATGTGGCACATAGAATATTATTGATAGCAAACACTTGCATAGCATTTACTATGTACCCAGCACTATTCTAAATATACATAAATTAATTAATTTAGTTAAGTGTCAAGTGAATTATTCAGTACCTCATTAGAGGCCTACTACAAATCTGGGATGAATTTATAACTCTTAATACTTGTAAAAGCCAAGTAAGCAGGGCAAACTTAAGTGAGAAGTAGGATCTAACTAAGCATATGCATTCTGCTATGTGCTTTACAGGCATTATCTCATTTAAATCCTCATAACAATCCTAATATATATACTATTAATGTTCTCATAACAGAAATGAGAAAATTGAGACTCCCCAGAGATTAAGTATTTAGCCACATAAAATCTAGGTTCTGCACCCACTACCTAATTCATTAAGTCTGACTCCAAAACCAAGGACCATTACTGTCTACTTCAACTTAGAATGGCAATCCACAACCAATAACTAACTTTGAATCAGAGAACAGAGATTGGAAAAAGCATTAGAAGTTGCCTAGTCCAAACTTCCATTTTACACAGGAATTCTAACATGTATCATCTAATATAGCATATGTAACTATAATATATCCAATATAACAACAGGTGGTCCAAATTGCCTGGTGAGCAAGAAACCCATCACCAACCAGGGTAGCCCATCCTTTTAATAGCTCCATGCACTTACAGAGCAGTTTAGAATGCCTTGTTCCCTCCTCCCTCCCTGGTAAACTTTTATTTATCCTTCTAGAGCAGAGATCAGGAAACTACTCTGCAGACCTGATCCAGTCCACTGCCTGCTTCTATAGAGGTGTAAGATATAAACTTTTTTTTTCATTTTTAAATGGCTGAAAAACAAATCTAAAAATAGTACCTCATGATATGTTAAAATTAAATATAATTCACATTTCAGTGTAGTTTTATTAAAACACACTTATACTGAGGTGTCTGGCTGGCTTAGTTGGAAGAGTATGCAATTCATGATCTCAGGGTCGTGAGTTTGAGCCCCACTTGGGTATAGAGATTACTTAAATAAACTTAAAACACATACACACTCATATTCAGTTGTATACTTACTGTATATGGCTGCTTTTGTGCTAAAATGCACTACAGTTAATAAGCTACAACAGATACCCTATGGCCCACAAAGCCTAAAACATTTACTATTAGATCCTTTGCTGACACATGTTCTACTGTGACAGGCCAAATGTTAACCCCTCTGCGAAGCCTTCCCAAAACTATCTTCTCTCAACAGCTAATTAGTCCTTTCCTCCTCTGGGGTCCCAAACCATTGTGTTATCATCATGTAAACACCAACACTTTTCATACCATAATCATGTTTACTTGTCTGTATTTCTCACCAAACTATTAATTTTTCAAGCATAACAACAGTATCTAATTCCTCTTTGAAAATCACAAGTACTGATTTTTATTTAATAAAATTAATGAAGGAATGAAAAGAGCTTAAAGTGATATTTGCCTTGAAATACAGAATGAAGCACACTTATGGAAGTTGTCATCATCAGTCTAGGTTAGGCCAAACATCCAGTCTCAATAAGCACTGTCAAAGAACTATTTCGGTCAAAGTTATAACAGTGATAAATGTTTTTATAAATGTTACATTAAGTAAATTACATGCAGAACATTAAGTTACATGAAGCGAAAGAGATTCCGGCAGACTTTCTTCTTCTAAAAGACTTTATTAGATATAAATTCTAATAGTTACGTCTTTTGCTTCCACTAGAAGTAAAGCTTCCCAAGGACAGAAACCAGTGGATTTATCGGAGATCCCTGGCCCCAGGACAGACTAGCAAAAAGTAGGCACAGTACTTGAAAAACTGTGGTATGAAAGAAGGGCCAGTGCAGATGCAGAACTGTGACATCTTCAGTTTCCACTCACAATTGTTTAAAAACAATTCATCCATTCAGTCTGTTCTACAAGTCAGATGCGGAAAATCCTGGGTGTGTGACACCAAATGTAGAACCCAATCTAAACAAACTCTGCCCACCTGAGCTCTGTCCCTAGAGAAATTTGCCAATTCTCCAAGCCAGTTCTCCGTTTTCTCTAGTCTCAATTTATGCTGTTAACTAAAAAGCATTCAGATAGAGGAAAATGTGAGTAAAATCAGTCACAACAGCTGTAGTACTAGATACCAACATGCTATGCAGACCTTCGGATTACTGTCTCAAGAAACACAGAGAGCAGTGGAGGTTAGACAAGGAGCCAGGGCTTTTCCCCCACACCCCTCTGTTTAGTGCAGGCTCTGGCTCAAATACTGCAGAAACATGTTGGCCAGTTGAGGCAGGTTCTCATTGTTGGGATGCATTTTGGTATAGGAAATAAACTGGCGACGGAGACGACTCAGTTCTGCCATGGTCAAAGGCCGGGTAAACTGCAGGTGCTCCGTGGTGCCAGGAAGCTTAAGCAAGTCTCCAGGAACCGCGTTCTTCTGAGCCTCCATCAGTCCCGCCAACACCTGGTTGGTGACCTGATCCAACTGGTGCAGAAAACTGCCGGAGGCAAGGGGCTGGGACTGTGTAGACTGATGGGGTGGGGGAGCCTGGTTCTCAAACAAGGCGGCCCGTATCTCTGCCAGGGGTAATGGCTCCTCTAAACCCACCAAGGTGAACAGGGGCCGATCCCAGCGGTTTCGAGAGTCGGGAGCTTCAAAACGCTGCGTTAAGGCCTCCATAAGTTCAGGAGAGTAAAAGGCACTAGCCATACGCTTAGCACCTGTATCAAATTCTGGAGTCACAGGAGCTGGAAGATCTGGCGCCCTGGTTTCCTCCTGTTCCAGCTCCTTAGCTATATCTGCTTGGGTTCTCCCACTTACTACGGAGTCCACAGCTTGTGGTTCCCTGAGGACACAGCTAGCCGCCGCCAGAGGTCTCCCTCTCTCCTCAGTGCGCGGCCTCCAGCTCACGCTGGGGTTCCGGCCTTGGTGGTCCACCGCATCAGCTTCCGGAGGTCCCCCGCTCACACCGCCCCGCCGTATGCAATATACCAGGCAGAGCGGAGTGCGCGCCGCCCGCGCCAGGCAATAGAGCTCATAGCGGAAGCCCTTGATGTAGTTAAGCGAGTCGAGGATGACCACATCGTGGCGACTCAGGCGCCGCTCCACTGCGGCTCGCAAGGCCCCGCGCAAGGCCTTCTCACGGGCCGAATCACCATACACCGTCGCGTCCTCCGTACCCAGCACCAACGCGTCATCCACCACGTACACCGCGCGGCCGTCGACCGCTAGCGCTCCACGGAGCTCGTCCGCCCGCCGGCTCTTACCGCTGTACGGAAGCCCGCAAAACACTACGAGCGGCATCCCTACAGGACGCGGCCATGTGCAAACGGGCAGCGTCACTTCCGGGTTGCTGAACTCTCCGACGCAAACCGGAAGAGAAAATTGCACTTCCCGTCCCTCTCTAGTCATAAACGGACTTATTGTTGCTATGGAAACATGAGATCTACTCCAACTAAACTCAGGATCTGCTCTCAGGAAAAAGAGGGAAACAAGAATGACATCAGTTATTTATGTATGTAGGCCTATAAATAGGCCTCAAGAGAATGTGATCTGCCAAAGACTGCCCAACTGTTTCTAATAGGGCTCTAAGGAGCATTAAACACTGCAAAACAATCAGTACTATATTTATCATACATAGACCATTCACAAATGCTAGTTCCTGTCTTTCCTTACACTCAGTGATTCTCAGTAACTGTTTACTCAACAACCATTTCAATCATTCAACTTCTCCATGATTGGTAATTCATAAATGAACATAAAACAGTTTCCCCATAGAAGTCTGAATGGGAAAAATAAAGCACCTTACAAGCAAAGTAAGATATACTTTGGAATAGTATGGATAGAATACGTGGTTGAAATATAAAAGTATAAAAGAGAAAAACAAACTGCCCCAAAAAATCATTTAAGACTTTATCTAGACATAGTCATTTGATTTAGAATTTGAAAAACTGGGGGGCCTGGATGGCTCAGTCCATAAAGTGGGGGACTTGGGCTCAGCTCACGATCTCCCAGTCTGAGTTCCAGCCCAGCGTCGGGCTCTGTGCTGACAGGTCAGAGCCTGGAACCTGCTTGGGATTCTGTATCTCCCTCTCTCTCTGCCAGCCCCCCGCCCCCCCCTCCATTGTTCATGCTCTCTTTCTCAACATAAATAAACATTAAAAAAAAAAAAGAAATTGAGAAACTAACATAAATTTTTCTCTGGGGTAAAGTTGCTTGATAATATACAGGATGCCTAGTCCAATTTGAATTTCAGATAAGCAACATAAAATGTTTTTAATGTGTCTCAAATATTGAATGGGCCATATTTAAAACTACTTATTATTTACCTGAAATTCAAATTGAACGAGGCATCCTTAGTTTTATTTGCTAAATCTGGCAACCCTATTCTACAGAATGTGTAAGACTCAAAGTCATTAAGCTATAGGATCTGTTCCAGCAAAAGCAAGCACTATGCAGTTGACCCTTGAAAAACAGGGGTTTGGATTGCACAGGTACACTTATAATGCAGATTTTTCACAGCACAGTACTATAAGTGTATTTTCTCTTCCTTATAACTTTCTTAACATTTTCTTTTCTCTAGCTTACTTTGTTATAAGAATACAGTATATACTACATGTAACATACAAAATATGTGTTAATGGACTGTTTATGTTATCAGTGAGGATTCCTGTCAACAGTAGGTTACTAGTAGTTAACTAGTAGTTTTGGGGAGTCAACAGTTATATGCAGATTTTGACTAAGTAGGTGGTCAGCACCCCTAAACCTACATCCCAGCATTGTTTAAGGGTCAGTTATAGTTTTGTAGGTGCAGAAGTGTGAGAGTTTCTGTGCAAGTATGTAGGTGTATAAAGTAGATGCACAGGAGTGCCTAGGTGGCTCAACTGGTTAAGTGTCCAACTCTTAATTTCAGGTCTGGTCATGATCTCACAGTTCATGAGTTCAAGCCCCACATCAGGCTCTGCACTGGCAGCACAGAACCTGTTTGGGATTCTCTCATTCTTTCCTTCTCTCTAACCCTCCCCTGCTTGTGCTTGTTCTTTCTCTCTCTCTCTCAAAATAAATAAATAAACATTAAAGCATTTTTTAAATAAAGTAGATATATTGGGTCATTGCATCTCTCCAGTATAGTATTATAGAGAACATTCAAGTATTGACTCTATCAATTACTACCTGTGTAATCATTTGACAAATTTTTCAATATTCTGTGTCTCCATTCCTCTCCCATGCAATAACAACAACAGCTCTTATTTCAGTCTGAACCAACCTCACAGGTTATGAAAATTAAATACATTAATGCATGTAAAGCACTTAGATCAGTATTTAACCTTCCCTCTCTGCTCTGCCTTTTCTTCCTCCTTTGCATCAGTTATTTGCATCAGTGCATAGACTAAACTTAACTGAAACTCAAAACTATTCAATTTGAGACTGTTAGGCAGTATGGTTTACTGGTGGGCTGCAGACGCTACAGCTATAGTATCTGGGTCTGAATCTTGGCTCCACCACTTACTAGCTATGTGATCTTGAGGAAGTTACTTAACTGCTCTGTGTCTTAGTTTTCTCATCTCTAAAATGAAGGTAACAGCATTACCCACCTCAAAAGAGTTCTTGTGAGAATTAAATGAGTTAATTCAAATAATTCAGTGTCTGGTGCATAATAAGCACTTATCAAATGCTAACTACTATTGCTTTTTTTAATGTTTGTTTATTTTTTGAGAGAGAGAGAGAGAGCAAGCTGAGGAGGGGCAGAAAGAGAGAGGAAGAAATACCAAGCAGGCTCCACAGTGTCAGCACAGAGCCCGATGTGGGGCTCGAACTCACGAACTGTGAGATCATGACCTGAGCTGAAACCAAAAGTTGGACACTCAACCAACTGAGCCATCCAGGCACCCCAACTAGTATTGTTGTTATTGTTATCATCAGGCAACTCCCCAGTTCTGGCTCTGTTTTGGCATAACCCTTCACCTGAAATTAATGTTAAACTGATGGCTAGAAGGTGTTTTACCACCATAAATAACCTGCTGAATGTATTTTCTTTTTAAAGCAATCTCTAGGCCCAATGTGGGATTGTACTAGTGACACCAAGATCAAGAGTTGCACGCTCTACGTGATGAGCCAACCAGGCACCCCTCTCACCATAAATAACCTAAAACCATATCTTGTACCTGGCAGCTGCTTCCTTCTTCCCATCTTCTAGTGTCCTCCAATGAATGTGATCTCCAAAACCTGGAAGGAAAAAGCCTTGTAAACATTCACCCGTGAACAAAGGACAAAGACCCAAAAAAGAGAAATGTGGTGTGTTCACAAGGTAGCCATAAAAAAGTTTTCCCTCTGTAAAGAATATGGTGTTTAAGTCTCAGCTCTACCACTTTCTAGGCGTATGGGACCCTGAATGGTCCCATACCTCAAACCTCAGTTTACTTTCACACATATAAAACAGACAACATGACCTAATTCATAATTTTTAAGAAGAGTAAATAATGGCTGTGAAATCCTTTAACACAGAGTATGCAAATAATACTATAAGCATAAATGAGAACTTTCCACAAAGTAAACATAAAATAAGTCATTACAAATCATTACTAGTTGGAGACAATATAGCAACATAGGTTTAGAGTCAGAAATATAAGGGTACGGGGCGCTTGGGTAGCTCAGTGGTTAAGCATCCAACTGTGGCTCAGGTCATGATCTCATGGTTTGTGGGTTCAAGCCCTGCCTCAGGCTATTGTGCTGGAGCCTGATTTGGATTCTGTGTCTCTCTCCCTCTTTGCCCCTCCCCTGCTCTTGCTCTGTCTCTCTCTCTCTGTCTCAAAAATAAACATTGAAAAAAAAAACAAGGGTATTTGATTCTACTTCCTATTAAATGTGTGAATTTTGTGAATGTAGTGGGTTCTCCAAGTCCCAATTTCTCCATCTTTAAAATCAAGATAATAATACCTACCTCCAAGTGTTGGTATAAAGATTAAATGAGATAATTTATCTAAAGCTACTCTTAATTTTCCCCTCACTTCCACCAAAATCACACCTCTGTTAGGTCAAAACCTTCCAGAGGCTCTCCAATTGTCTAAAAAGAAAGGTCAAATTCTGGTAGCAGGACTTATAAAGCCATTCCAAATATGGCACCTGCCCATCTCCTCAGGCTTACTTTCTGTACTTTTTCTACAATCCTCTATACAAAACTATTTTCATTTCCTTAAACTCAGCATGCACTGTCTCCCCTCCAGCTTTCATAATTATTGCCTCCTCTGCCCTTCCTTCCACCCTCATTTCCAATTTATTCAAGTACAAAACCAGAGGGCATCATTACGTCTGGTAAATCTTCCCTGACTCCCAAAGCAGCCTATTCTTGCCCCATCACAGCACTTCCCAGGCTGAACTGTAAATGTTTATGTGCCTGTCTCCCTCACACTAAAGAGAATTCCCTAAGGCTGAGGCCACATCTGTATTATTCTCTCCTGTTTCCCCAGCTTTGAGCATTACACATGGCCATAGTAAGTGCTCCATAAAATATTTATTGAGTAAATGAATCTTATATAGGCCATATCATGTAAATGACTTAATTTTATTATTTGGACAATGTTAAGTGATCAAAATAATACTATCATTTATTAGCCCCTCACATATGCTCATGTTAACTACACATGTTATCTCATTTAAATTTGGCCTTGGAGTACCTGGGTGGTTCAGTCGGTTAATTGTTTCACTTCAGCTCAGGTCATGATCTCATGGTTTGTGGGTTCAAGCCCCAGTTGGGCTCTGTGCTGACAGCTCAGAGCCTGGAGCCTGGCTAGGATTCTGTGTTTACCTCTCTCTGCCCTTCCCCTGTTTGTGTTCTGTCTCTATCTCAAAAAATAAATAAACATTAAAAAAATTTGGCCTTGGGGCACCTGGGTGGCTCAGTCAGTTAAGCGACTGGCTTTGGCTCAAGTCATGATCTCCCCGTTTGTGGGTTCGAGCCCCATGATATGCTCTGTGCTGACAGCTAGCTCAGAGCCTGGAACCTGTTTTGGATTTTGTGTCTCCCTCTCTCTCTGACCCTCCCCTGCTCACACTGTCTCTCTCTCTCTCTCTCTCTCAGAAATAAATAAAACATTAAAAAAAAGTTTTTTTAATTTGGCCTTAACAGTAACCCTCTACTTCTTCAGTTTTCTCATCAGTAAAATAGGTAAAATAATAGCTGAATCTCATAAGATTGCTACTGGATATTACATAACAAATAAGAATATATAGTACCTTAGCACACTGCTTAGCACTTATAAATGATTAGTAAATAGCAGCTCTTTTTATGCTTTTCCTTTGAGACTTCTAAGCTTCCAAGAAGTTACATAACCTAGGGGGCGCCTGGGTGGCTTAGTCGGTTAAGCATCCAACTTTCGCTTAGGTCATGATCTCGCGGTTCGTGGGTTCAAGCCCCGCGTCGGGCTATGTGCTGACTGCCAGCTCAGAGCCTGGAGCCTGTTTCAGTCTGTGACTCCCTCTCTCTCTGACCCTCCCCTGCTCACGCTGTCTCTCTCTCCTAGAAATAAATTAAAAAAAAAAAAAAAAAAAGAAGTTACATAACCTATACCAGGTCACATAGCTGGTAAATGGCCAAACTGGGATTTAAGCTTCAATTCTATGACTTTTCAGTTATTATACTATCTTTCAGGCCTTTCGTTCCCAGAAATAAATTTAAATTTCCATCAGTGTTACCACAGGGAAATAAACAGCTCATCTAGATTAGTGCATAGAGGCAGTATCCAAACTAATCATCATCATTTTTCACTCCCAATAGTGAGGGTTGCTAGCCAAGAGAAATATGTCACTTGCTTGGGGCCCAAAGTCTAATCCTAAAGAGTGAATGATTAAGTGAGAGTAAAACTGGGAGAACTGGAAGGTGCCTAATGTGATTGATCACCATCATTCTACCTGTCAATACCTAAACTCAGGCAACTGAATCCTACTTTGGTGCGATTGCCCAAGTAGGCAGTCTGGGGGAGTATCCACCTACAAAATAATAAAATCACAGATAAAAGAGACTTTCAAAATGTACTCACTGGGCTAAAGTAAGCTAAAACCAGATGAGGAATAGTGAGCAACAAACAAAAGGGAAAGCTGACCTGAAAACAAATGTCCATTACGATACAGCAAAATGGAGATAATTCTGAGACTCCATATTCAAACTGAAAAAAGACTGAAATGATAATACCCCTAGGTTTCCAGATGAATCACATTTCAAACCTTTCTAGAGGAAAGTACTCCCCTCTTTAGGCCTTCAGAATAGCCAAAGATAAACAGTTATGAGTTCACAATCAGATTCCCCAAACACATAAGAAAACAGGCTACCACAGGTAAGAATCAGCAGAAGCAACAAATAGATTTCGATCCCTTAAGGACTTCAGATATTAGAATTATCAGCAATAGGACACAAAAATAACTATGTGTGAACATTTAAAGAAATAACACATGGAGGGTGCCTGGGTGGTTCTGTTGGTTAAGCATCTCACTTGATTTTGGCTCAGGTCACGACCTTATGGTTTGTGCACTGTCAGTGCAGAGCCTGCTTGTGATTCTCTTTCCCTCTCTCTCTGCTCCTCCCCCACTTGCCCACTCTCTTTCTCTCTCCAAATAAACATTTTTTTGTTTAAAAAATGGAAATAAATAAACATTATTCTGTTTAAAATAAAATGAAAAAAATAAATAACACATGGGATCACAAAAATGCATGCAACTCATGAAATAAATAGGCAAATCTATAAAGGCACCTGGACTTCTAGAAATTAAATATATAGGGGCACCTAGCTGGGTCAGTTGGTAAAGCATCTGACCTTTGATCTCGGGGTTGTGAGTTCAAGCTCTACCTTGGGCATAGAGACTATTTAAAAAATTGTTGAAGTATAATATCAACAGATATTCAGTGATAAAAATAAGCTAGTAAGCCACAAAAAGACGTGGAGGAACCTTAAATGCATATTGCTAAGTGAACAATGCCAATCTGAAAAGGCTACATAATATATGATTCCAACTACATGACATTCTGGAAGAGGCAAAACAATGGAGAATGTACAAAGATCAGTGGTTGCCAGGGGTTCATGGCGGAGGGAGGGATGAGTACATGGAACAGAATTTTTATAGCAGTGAAACTATTCTGTATGATTCTGTAACGGAAGATATAAGTTGCTATGGACTAAATTGTGTCTACCCCACCAAATTGGTATGTTGAAGTCCTAAATCACAATACCTCAGAAAAGAACTGTATTTGGACACAGGCTCTTTAAAGAGGTAATTAAAATGAGGTCACTAGTCTAGGCCCTAATCCATTATAACTGGTGTCCTTCTAAAAAGAGATTAGGACATAGACACATACAAAAGGAAGACCACGTGAAGACACAGGAAGACAGCCATCTACAAGAAGAAAATCAATCTTGCCAATCACTTGATCTTGAACTTTTGGCTTCCATATTTGTGATAAAATAAATACTTATTATTTAACCAAGTCTGTAGAATTTGTTATGGCAGCTCTAGCAAATTAATATATATATATTATTATACATTTGTCAAAACCCAGAGACTGTACAGCACAAATGTAAACCATGGACTTTAGTTAATAATAATGTATCAATACTGGCTTATCAATTGTAACAAATGAACCATACAAATGCAAGATGTTAATAATAGGGAAAATCAGGACTAGGGGTAAGTGGAAGGGTGACATCTGACATGGCAACCCTATTTTCTACTCAGGTTTTCTACAGACCTTACACTGCTCAAAAAATAAATTCTATTAATTAAAAACCATACAGTGAGGGACGCCTGGGTGGCTCAGTTGGTTAAGCGTCTGACTGGCTCAGGTCACGATATCATGGTTTGTGGGTTCAAGCCCCATGTTGGGTTCTGTGCTGACAGCCCAGAGCCCGCAGTCTGCTTTGGATTCTGTGTCTCCCTCTCTTTCTCTGCTCCTCCCCTGCTTGCACTCTGTCTCTCAAAAATAACTAAACATTAAAAAAAAAAATACAATAAAGGGGCACCTGGCTTGCTCAGTTAGAAGAGTGAAGTGACTCTTGATCTCAGGATTGTGAGTTTCAGCCCCATGTTGGGTGTAGAGATTACTAAAAAAAAAAAAAAGAAAGAAACTTTATTTTTTTAATAAATAAATGTTAAACATTTTTTTCTTTAAAAAATAAAAAAATTCAATGAATAGGCTAAAACAGCAAATTAGAGACCAGTGGAGAGATAAATCAGAAGTTATACAGAATGCAGGGGCGCCTAGGTGGCTCAGTTGGTTAAGCGTCCAACTTTTCAGTTCAGGTCATGATCTCATGGTTTGTGGGTTCGAGCCTTGTGTTGGGCTCTGTGCTGACAGCCAGCTCAGAGCCTGGAGCCTGCTTCGGATTCTGTGTCTCCCTCTCTCTCTGACCCACCCCCAGTTCATGCTGTCTCTATCTCTCTCTCAAAAATAAATAAAACATTAAAAAAAAGAAGTTATACAGAATGCAGCACAGAGAGATAAGGGAATAGTAAATGTGAAGAAAAGGCCAAGAGATATTGAGAAGATTAAGAAAGTAGTATAAAAAATTGGAGTTTCAGAATGAAAAGATGAGAGAAAAGGATGTATTTGAAAAGACAAAGTCACTGAGTGACTGGGGAATAAAACTGGGAAGAAAAAATACCTTTTGAAATATCACACCACGTTATTACCTAATTAAAATACATGTCCATCTTTTAAAAAGAAAAAGAAAAAGAATGGCTGAAAATTTTCAAGAACTTAGAGAAAACATGAATTTGCAGATATACAAAGCACAATTTACAACGACTAAGACAAATTACAAAATCAAAATATACACACTTAAACCGTAGTAAAACTGCAGAATGGCAAAAATATTAAGACCTTTAAAGCATTTCAAAGACAAATGACCTATTTCCTACAAAATATCAATAATTAGACTGACAAGAGCAAACTAGAAATTAGAAGAAAGCAGAATACCATCTTCAAAATACTGAAAAGAAAGTATCTCTAAATTTAGAATTACGTGCCTAGCAAAACTGTCTTTAAGAACAAGGGCCAAGACAGACATTTTTCAAAAAACTAAGAAACTTTTCCACCTTTGGGTATTCACAACTCATTATTATTTAAATGAATAAATATTTATTATGTAGTATTATGTAGTGGTTAAGAGCACGCGTGAACTCTGGACCTAGACTCCCTGGGTTGGAATCCTAGTTGCAGCTTACTTGCTGTGTGACTTTGGGCAAGTTTCTTACTCTCAGTGTCCTCAGCTGTGGGTAACTGAGGATAACAACAGTACTTACCTGTTAGGGTTACTGTGAGGATTAAAAAAATGGATACGTTAAAAAAAACTCCGAACAGTGTCTGGGACCGGAGAATTGCTACAAGTATTTGCTATCAATATAATATACAAGGCCTATTCTAAGTACTTTATGAGTACTAATCCTCATAACCCAGAGGTAGGTACTCTTACTACCTCTGAGAGAAAACTGAGACACGAAATCTAAATAACTTTCCCAAGTTTATATCACTAGTGAGTATCAGAGCTGGGATCTGAACCTAGGCAATTAAGGTCTGGACTCCCTGGTTTTGATCACTACACAATGGTGATCCTCCAGTAGAGGTGGGTAAAAGAGGCGAAGGAAGGAACAAACAATGCTGGGCTTGTTAGGCCAATGTAAAGACTCTAGCTTTTACTAAGCTCTTGGGTTTTGAGGAGAGCAGGAACACAATGTGGTTTATGTTTCCACAGGATTGCTTTGGCTTCTATGCTGAAAACAAACTACAGGGGGTGTTATGAGTTGAACTGTATCCCCTAAAAAAGATATGTTGGAGTCCTAACTCCCAGAGTTGTGACCTTATTTGGAAATAGGATCTTTACAGAGGTAATCAAGTTAAAATGGGGTCACGGGGGGGGCGGGGGGGGGCCTAACCCAATATGACTGGTCTCTATCTAAAAAAGGGAAATGTAGTCCCAGATATGCACACAGGGAGAGCATAGCCATCTACAAGGAGAGAGGCCTGGCACAGATCCATCCCTCACTGTTCAAAAGGAATCAATCCTGTTGATTTCAAACTTCCAGCCTCTAGAACTGTAAGATAATAATTTTTTGTTGTTTAAGCCACTCAGTTTGTGGTACTTTGTTACTGTAGCCCTAGTAAGCTAATATAGGGGAAAAAAGGAAAAGCAAATGAGATTAGTAAAGTGGCTATTGCAATAACCCATGTGACCAGTACTACTGTATTAGGATAACACAAACTTAGATATTAGTCCAGTCCTCTCATACTAGGAAGGCCTAGAAAAAAGGAAGAGACTACCCAAAAACACAAAGTAAGTAACAACCCAAATTTAGGTCTCCTGATTCCTAATTAGCATGTTTTCCAGTACCCCAACGTGTGCCTACCTGCCCTACTGCATTATCCCTAAGAGTTAGTCTAGAGGTATAATTTCAAACAATTCACTACATGTACAAAATTTCTTTGAAAATTTATATTAAAAAATACATTGGAGGAGATTCTGGGTGACTCAGTCAGTTAAGTATCCAACTTCGGCCCAGGTCATGGTCTGTCTCATGGCTTGGAGGTTCGAGCCCCACATTGGGCTCTCTGCTGTCAGTGTGGAGTCTGCTTTGGATCCTCTGTCCCCCTCTCTCTCTGCCCCTCTCCCACTCACATATGCTCTCTCTCTCTCAAAAATAAGTAAAGATTAAAAAAAGTACATCAGAGGAGTACCTGGCTGGCTCAGCCAATAGAGCATGCAACTCTTAATTTTGGGTTGTAAATTCAAGCCCCATGTTGGGTGTAGAGAAGACCTAAACATAAAATCGTTAAAAAATAAAAAGTCTACTGGAATTTTTCATAATAGTCGTAATCACCACCACCATTTTTTATTTTATTTAAACATTTTTCTAATGTTTATCTATTTTTTTTTTAATGTTTATCTATTTTTGAGAGAGAGACAGACACAGAATGAGAGTGGGAGAATGACAGAGAGTGAGGGAGACACAGAACCTGAAGCAGGCTCCAGGCTCTGAGCTGTCAGCACAGAGCCCAACACAGGGCTCCAGCCCACGAACCATGAGATCATGACCTGAGCCGAAGTCGGACCCCCAACAAACTGAGCCACCCAGGTGCCCCTAATTTCTTTGTGCATTAGCTGCTATGAAATGTATCTTATTTTTGAGATTTATGAAGATTACTCCAGTATTTCCCTATAAACTTTAATGGGCATTTCGCCAATTGTCCAATACCACTGATAAAAATTACTAACTTCTAGAGGCAAGGTTAATAAACTTCTTCTTGGGGGTGCCTGGGTGACTCAGTTGGTCAAGCGTCTGACTTCAGCTCAGGTCATGATCTCACAGCCCATGGGTCCGAGCCCTGTGTCAGGCTATGTGCCAACCACCATCATTTTTTAAATGCTTACTTTGTGATGATCACAATAATACAATTATAACAATATTAATAATGACTAATACTCACATGACATTCATTGTATGCCAGGTACTGTTTTCCATCCTTTTACACATACTAACTTATCTTCAGAATAAACTTATAAGGTAGAAACTCTAATTATTCCCATTTTACAGATATGGAAGCTGAAGTTAAATAGCTTGCCCAAGGTTTCACTGCCAGTAAATGGCAGAGCTGGGATTAGAATTTAGGTGGTCAAGTTCTAGAATCTGTAGTTTAGCCATACACTATACTGCCTTTCCAGCAAAGATTAAATGAACAAATGAATAAAAGAATATGGTCTCACCAAAGGAGACTGAAAATACTGACTTCAGATCTGGAAAACCGGGTCCTTTTGTTTCCCTTCAAATGTAACTTGAAAGGGTACAGTGCTAACCTTGTTACTAAAATCACCTACTCCCCTGACACCAGCCACACACACACCCATGCCAACTCGGAACATCTGAAAACAGTCCAATTTCCTGAAGTGTCACATGCATAGCCACCTAATTATGCCACTATCTGCAAAGTGAGCTGAAGGCTCCCACGTCAGTAGCTGTTTCCCTAAAACACTAAAAAAGTACAGGGTTGGGGGGGGAACCATTTCTAAACACAGCATTTACATCAGAACTCCCAAGCCCTTCATGCTAAAACTGTTTTCATGAACGTATGTGAAAGACATCAGAAAAGTATTATCCACCCACTTCTGCTGTTGAAACAAAAGGTCAAGTGTCAGAGCTGGCAGCCAATCCTCCAAAACAAGCAACACTGTACCTGAGAGGTAGAGTAACACAGTAGCTGAGCAAAGTCCAACCACAGCGAGCCGACCTGGACTGGAAGCCTAGTTCCACCCTTAGTATTTTTACAAATGCAAAATATGGCTAATAAAAATATCTATCCCATAAGATTATTGTGAATGTGCATAGGACACTGATACTTCATGTGTCAGTGCCAAGTTTTTATTCCAGAGACTTGACAAAGTCATCCATCTCTGTTTCAGGCAAGAGAGCACCTGAACTGCCCCCATTGACAGCTTTCTTATTCCTCCTATGAAGTCTTCAAAGGAGTTTCTGCACTCAGAGACAGGAATGGTACACTGGTTAAGAGCACATGCTCTGGGATTTCTAAACCAGAGAGTCCGTTTACCAGCTGTGTGACTCCCTTGCCCGATTTTAGATTCTTCATCTGTGGAATGAGGATGATGAGAAAAAATATTATCCATCTCAGAGGGTTATTATGAGTATTAAACCAGTCAGTACATGAAAAATGCACAGAATAGTGCCTGGAATGTAGTAAACGTACAGAAAATGTTAGTCATCACAATTCTCCTCGGAGATGATATATTCCAAATTTTTAGGACACAGAGAACAACAAAATAATAGTTGACCCCTGAACAACATGGGACTGAACTGCATGAATCTACTTATACATGGATTTTTTTTTTATAGTACAGTACTTTATATTTTCTCTTCCTTGTGATTTTCTTCATAACATTTCTTTTCTCTAGCTTACTGTATTATATAAAAACAGTATATAATACATATAACATAAAAATATGTGTTAATCAACTATTTATGTTATTGGTAAGTAAGGCTTCTGATCAACAGAAGGCTATCAGTAAAGTTTTGGAGGAGTCAAAAAAGTTATATGCTGATTTTTCGACTGTGGGATGTAAGGGGGGTCAGCATCCCTAACCCTGGTGTTGCTCAAGAGTCAACTGTATTTGAGAATACCATCCTGTTAGAGCTGGAATGACTCTTAGGAATCATTTCTAGTTCAATGCTCTCATGGTCTGACCAGCACTAAAACTCAGGTCTCCTGATTCCTATCCAGTGCTTACAACACACCACTATATTTCCTATTCTTAATGAAAATAGTAGGGTTGTTCAATCTCTTCTTTCTGCAAACCAACAGAAAGAGCCAGAGCTACTGAAACATTTGGGAAGAAATTTTACTCATCAAGATTTTCAGGACATACTGCTTCAGGGGCACATTTTGGGTGAGGTAGGATAGGTGAGCTATAATTTATTTCCCAAGAATCCATACCCAAGAGATACAAAAAACAAAAGTTTGAAACATTATTAATTCCTTTCAGGAAGAATTAAATATTCTTCCTTTGGAGGACATAATAATAAATATTAACTAAATATTCTCTAATTTTGTAACACAATATTAAGTGCTTTTTAAAAAATTTAATCCTCACAGCACAGCCCCCTTGCCTCAAGTTGCCTTCTTACATCCTGCTACAGTTACCTGGTATTTCCCTGCTCACAGTACATACCAAAGCTTATGCAATTGTTTGCTTACTTGCCTTGACAATCTTTCAGACTATAAGCTGAAAAAAGACCGGAATCTCAATGATCAGATATACCATTAATTTCTTCTTTCAACAGATATTCCTGAGCATGAATGAGACAGAAATGGTCCTGGCTTACTGGGGCAGACTTTACCTGCAAATATCTCTCATTCCACATGCTTTTCTTACAAAGTGACCTCAACATTCTTTGCATGGAGGTCCTTCCCCTTGAACATGCCCCTACAGACTACAGTAGAAGTGATGCTATGTGACTTGTAAGACTAGATGATAAAAATGCAATGCACATGCACCTTGTTCTCTTGGGTTGGCTCTCTTAAGAGTCTGGTTGTCATACTGAGGAAGCTCACACCTAGCCCATGAAGAAAGACCATATGGAGAAGTAACCAAGGGACATACCTTCCCCACAGTACCTTATTTGAAATCCTGACCCACAGAATTATGAGCATAATAAAATGATTTCCTTACACTATCAAATTTTGGGGTGGTTATGCAGCAATGGCAACTGAAATAACCATTAAGATATGGCTTCATATCTAACAAGGAATAAAGATACTGAACATGTGACGTCAAGGTATTGCCTACACCTAACAGTAACTGGAACAGAGTAAATTATTTGTTGAATGTCCAAGGTAGTTGTTATGCCCACTTTTCAGATGAGGAAGTGAGCTTTGAGAGGTTAAGCAACTTGCCCTAAGCCTCTCAGCTGGTCAATAGCAGAATAAATTAAAACTCAGATCTACACCCACACTCCTAACACTGTATTCTATCTCCCTTGGTGTTTAAAATTTTGCGTTAAGTATACAGTAATCTGTTTCAAAATGAGATCGTCAGTAATGAAAATATTCTGGCCAGTAGAATTCACCACGCAGTTTCATCACTGAGATAGAAACCCACATATCACCTTCTCAGAGAAATCTTCTTTGACCTTCCTAGCTCAAGCAATGCCAGCTCCCTCACCCTCCCCAGCCATTCTTTCTACTCCATCACAATTTCCTTTTCTTCACAGAACTTATCTATAGCTGAAATTGTCTTGCTTCTTCCATTTGTTCTTGTTCAGGTGTCTAATCTCTGTATCTCTGACTTGAATATGAACTCTGTGAGAGCAGGACCCTTATCTGTCCTAGCTATTTCAAGATCCCTAGTGCCTAGTACAGTGCCTGGAATATGGTAGGTGATCAAAAATTTCTACTGAAGGAGTAAATACCAATAAATATGCAAACTGGAAGGATAATGCAAAATGTAAGTCAGCAGGACTGTATCAGAATCATTCCATCCAGTAAGGTTGGTACAAAAAAAGGAGAGGAAAGTCCATGCTACCACTCTTCTACTTAGAAAAACCATAAACCCTGAATTCCAAAGATGTAGGTGAGGGGATGGGGGGGAGGGGTCACACCGATCCCCTATTCATAACCACTGTCCCCTCACTCTTCAAAAAAAAAAAAAAATCAGTTCTTCAGACACATTGACTGAAGCACACCAAGAACAACTGTTGGTGACCCTCTAACATTAGACATTCTATCCTTCACCTGGCCTCTCCTTATATACCAGTCACATCTCCCTGGGATGCTGGTGCTGTTCTCCCCAAGGTACGTTAGAAGCAGTAACCTAACTCTTAAGGGAGGATGTGAGGAGGAGGATCTTCAGAGCCAGGGAAAGGGTCTCTGCATAGGCAGGTCTTAGAGACCGTATTTCTCCCAAAAGGGAAAATGACTGCTCCTGAGGACCTACCAAGTGCTAGGCACCTCTGCTGGGCTCTTAAACACGCTTTAGGGTCGTTCCTTATTTCCAACACAAGCATTTAGGGAGGCCTCAAGCACAACTTCCTCGTCTTACCATTTCCCAAACCCGCTACTCCTTTTCCCCAAGAAATCCTCAACATCCAGGAGCGGTTAGGGAGGATAAAAAGAAACCTGGCGTGGCCTAAGAGACAGAACGGGAGGGGGGTCGTGTTAGCACAAGAAGAAGATTATACTGGGCTAGGGCCCAGTATGAGTAACGATTAAGATAAGAAGGCAGTCTGACCCTTTCCAAGCCCAATATGTCCATCAGAAGAGGTGATGAGAAGCAGGAAACTGAAGCCCAGCAAACAGGTGGCCCCGAGACGAGACCGAAGCTCCATGGTGGGAGGTGCGCGGAGCCACCGAGCTGAGCAGACGGAGGAGAGCCAGTCCTAGCAGAAGGTCCGCGCCGTTCCCCAAGTGCGGCTCAGCCCAACCCCTCGCGTTCCCAGATTTTTTTTTTCCTAACTGTGAAGGAAGTGATGTTAGACGGATGTGGGTGGTGCCTCCGGGGTCTGGTTTGAGATGGATTAAGTTTAAAGGTGCAGATCACGTAGAAGGGTGCGGGAGTTGCTCTCCTGCGTGAGCTGCTTCCCCTCAATTCTGGATGTTCAGTCCGAAGACTGAGAGGGAAAAGGTGGGCCGCGATAGTGGGGGTTGGGGAGAAGGCTCAGGAGAACCGTTGCTGGTTGCCTCAGCCGGCGAGGTAGCTCGCCGCCCCAAGAACCGCTGCACTTAATATTCACAACGCGAAATTATTGATCGGTGAAGTAAGCCGCTCCCTACAGCGGGCACGTTGCCCATTGGCCTTCCTTTTCCTCCACTAAAACAAACAAACGAACAAAAATCAAAACAAACAAACAAAAAAACACACCTAGACTACGGGATTCCATTCTTAGGTTCCTGCTCCGGTCACGAGGAGACCTGGCAAACCTGTTCTGCAGTGCATGGTCTCATGCTTTGCAAGAATGCCTCTTCCTGCTGGAGTAGCAGCGCTGGACCTTATTTTTTCTGGCAGCCACAGTTGTTCCACTCTGAGATGATGCAACTAACCGATGCAAGCTCCGAGAAAACCAAATTTAGGATCTCTTATTGCAAAACTGTCCCAGATCTTCAGGGAACCAAGACAAAAGTCACTGCAGACATTTAAAGCGTAAAGCTTCTTCTGGTTAAGTCTACTTGTTTTTAAACTTTGTGGGTTGAGTATCCGTCCTCAAGTTTTCCTCTCTGATTTACATAACAAACGGTAAAATTTCCCGTCTCTACTCCTAACAGAAACTAGTTGAGTCTCTACACTAGTGAGTCCGCAGTAGTTGACAGTGGGTACTTAATACTTAGTGAAAGACATGAGACAAAAGCACACTCTCAAACTAAAATACACACCTCTTTTTTATTAGTATCCAAACAAAATCTTGGGCACAATGGAATCCTCCGGAGACTGCAAGTTCCAGAATGCAGTGCGGCCACCTGCACCTGCCGCATTTCTAGTGGGAGGCGCAGAGCAGGCTGGGTTTTGTAGTTCGTATATGCGTTCTCCATGATAGTCTACCCTGGTGAGAGAGAGAGAGGGGCGGAGCCGGTTGTGTCACGTGGGCTCCGCTCCCGCCGCCGCTGCTGCCGTCGTCTTTCTCTGTCTCGACTGAGGCAGCCATCTTGCTCTTGCCGCGTGCTGTTGTTGGAGGACCCTCCCTGCTTCAGGTGAGACCCCCGGCGGTCCCGCCACTCCACGGCCATAGGCCGCTGCGCACGGTCTCCCCCCGCCCTCTTCTTCCGACACCCGCCAACCATTCGGGTTGCCACTTCCGCCGTGGCGCGCCGAGTGGGGGCGGAGGCGGCTGGTTTGGCTTGTCGGTTACCGGCGGCGCAGCTGGGGGTCGGCACCTGAGGGAAGGTCCCCAGCACCACCGCCCCCTATGGGGGCGAGCGGGGGGCCGCGCTGTTGCCGCCTAGATCCAGTCCCAGGAGGTGGATTACCCCCGCCTCTCTCCTGTTACTCTTCTTTATTCACAATAATACTGTGACAACAGCCTATCTGTTGTCATCTCATTTGATCGTCCCACTCTACAGATAGGAAAACTGAGGTTAGCAGCCTCTGGCCCCCAAGCGCTTGGAACTGAATTCCGTTGCAGCTCTCTTCACCTTATAATGGCAGTATTTGTTTACAATTCTGCTTCCCTCTCTGAGACATTGACTTGTCCATCTCGATAGCCCCATCGAACTGTCTGATGCATAGTAGGTTGTCAGGAAACAGATGATTGACCGACGGGCACCCTGTTACACAGCTAGTGAATGGCGGTTTCAACTTCCGTTCCCACGTGCTTTCACTTATACCGCTGTCCCCTCGGGAGTGGTAACAATAGTTACCGGTTTTTGAGTATATGTACCCTGTGCTTGATAACTTAACCTTTAACCCTTAAAACAACCGTATGAATTGTGTGGTGTTAAACCTTTTCTAATACACAAGTTCAGAAAGTAAAATACCCTTCTGAAGCCTTGATGGGTAGAACCTTGATCCTTATGATTCCAAAACTTGTGCCTCTGTTAGAGGAACCCAACATAGTAAAAAGTCAGGACTTAGGGTTGAAATTATTTTATCTGTGTAAACATAAAGTGCCTAGCATAATGCTTGTAACTTAGGCACTCAATAAATATTGATCAGAACCTCATTATTTACACTTTCCTTGAGTCCTTGAGCAAAGAGCTAATCGATCTTCGGATCCCCAAGGAAGAATGCAATAATTTACGTTCTTAGGAAGTTACTTCTTCGTTTTGGGTCTAGGAAGTGACTTCTCCCTTCTGGACCTTCATTTCCAAATCTGTTAAATTAGGAGGGAGGTGAACTGTTTTATTTGTTTATAACTTATGTATACCCTGCTGCTGCTTGGAGGTATTTGAGGTGGTCTCACATACAAGATAGGAGTAATGAGTACAATGAAGTAAAGGTTGGTTGAAGTATAGGGAATTAAGCCAGGTGATCTTTGAGGTCTAGTCCAGATTCTGAGCTTGACACCTCATCTCTCATAGACTGAGGCCAGTCCTCTTTTCTCCTTCAATTCCACATACCTCAACCTGGTAGTAAACAAAGGACCACCTTTCTTTCTCCCCTCTGGCCTTGAGTTTAGAACCTCCCTAAAATGCTTTTTCTCTGAGATAATTCTTGAGAACAAGTTTTCTGTTGCACTGATTCCCTGGAATGGAATCTGTCCTTTTTCATCAACATACTGATATAAAGAGTTAATTTTGTTTTTGCTTTTGTTTGAAACAAGTCAAGATTCTTTATCTTGACTTCAGTCTCTTCCATCTTTTCTCTTGGGGATTGTTACTTCAAAATGCAGAAGAGCCCCAGAGGGTTTACCCTGTGTCTAGTTCTAATATTTTCACTTAGCCCCTTTTTTGTAAAAAATTCCGTAGGCTCTAAGTTTCACTACACTTTCATGGCCACATTCCTTTGAGAAAAGTGAATATTGGTCCTTTTCTGTGGATATTGATTATAGACATAGGGATTTGCCTCAGCAAATTTAAGTCGGCAGAGTTGAGATTGACACACACCTAAGCCTTCTGGCTTTGTATTTCTCCTGTAAAAGAGTGTTTTAGTTGCTTGAACGTTTGTGATACAGTGCTGAGCAAAGACTGAGGAACTATAAATTCTGAATGTTATTTGGGAATTGGACTTTATTTGGCCTTGAAACATAATACACACATACACACACACACACACATACATACATACATACAGGTTAGTGCAGAAATAGTGTCACAAAACAGAACAGTTAGTACTTATATAATCTTTGATTCTCTTTCATCTCTCAAATGAAAACATTATCTTTTTCATGTGAATGATAATTATAAAGGGG
Organism: Hyaena hyaena; assembly: GCF_003009895.1. Lineage (NCBI taxonomy): Eukaryota > Metazoa > Chordata > Mammalia > Carnivora > Hyaenidae > Hyaena > Hyaena hyaena. The sequence goes on along the minus strand of NW_024080637.1, from coordinate 8,432,994 downwards.
TTAGAAAATTGGGCAAAAAGGCTTGAGAACAGCTTTTATTCCTTCTCTCACTTGGTAATGATCTATTCGTAATAATCTGTTGTTCCACAGAACAAGTAAAACAAGACTTTTAACCTTGGCTTTTATTTGTTTATATAGTATGGAATGTTACAACCCATTATAAACATTTTTTCTTTAGTAGGAATATCACTGACCAGATTAGGATTTATGACTTTATAATTTTCTTAGAATTTTCAAAGTCAAAATTGGCCTCAGAAAGGTTATTTTTAAGACTCTCCTCCCCACTAAGCATGCACAAAAATTTAGTATAAATGTAGCAGAGATGTTTTTGTCAAATTGTGCAGTGAGGAATTTTACCCTGTGTGCAAGAATATCTTGACAAATTTGACATATTGTATCAGTGCAAGGTATTGAATGAACTCTGGAAAGGGCTGCAGAAGTGCTGAATGTCTGAAAATCTGGTTCTTTTTTCCTGTTACTAACATACCATCTGACCTTGAATAGAAGATATGACTACCTCGTATCTTGACAGCTAGAGAGCCTATTGTTGAATTTATTTGTCTAGCTTTTTTTTTTTTGTTTTCTATTTATGAGCACAAGGTTATTTATGGCTCATTTATTATTTGGGAGAAAAAAGGTTGTGCTGATAACATTTGGTAATTACTCTCTGCTGTAAAAACTCTTTGGGGGAAAGCTGCCTTGTCTAATATAGAGATTTTCTAATTGGTTAGGTTTTACTGAATGCCAAAGAACTGAACTATGCTTTTAAGGAGGGACCCTCAAGTAGGTAACTTTGAATCCTGTTCTATTTTGTTTGTGTATTTGACTCCCTGGTGGTTTTATTTAATTTCCATTCTCTTAATATCTGGTTTATGAAGCTAGAACAAGTTATTAATATTTATTAAGAATATATAGATAGTATTAATATGACCACTGTGGTGATGCCTGTTGTAAGCCTAGTGAACCAGAAGTTACTGTTGCATAAACAGTTATTTTATGTTGGTAAAACAGTGATTTTTAACAAATCTATTTTTCCCCCCCAGATTTACCAACAGCATGAATCAAGAAAAGTTAGCCAAACTTCAGGCTCAGGTCCGGATAGGGGGCAAGGTGAGTGTGGCATAAGAAAAATTGATAGGAAAATGTATTATTATCAGAAAGTAGTATTATTTTGGATTTGTGGTCATTGAAAATCTAAAATCTTTTCAATAATCAATATCAAACCACATTCCAATTTGAAAAAAAATGTTTAGATTTAATATAGGTAACTAGAAGATTTCTCTCTCTGGCTGTGCAATGATAATAGCCACCTTTGTTTGAATCCTCTCAACATCTGGTAGTTATGTGATATGAACAAGTTAACCTTGTTAAGCTTCCATTTTCACATGTGCAACATAGAAAAAAGCCTGCATAAGATACATCTAAATATTAGAGTAATACTTATAAAACACCTATCTGGCAGGGGGAGTAGATACTTAATAAATGATAGCTGTTATTATGTTAGACTCACAGGGCATCCCAGATGTTGAGGTTATCTTAACATCTGGATATACCTATTGCTACATTTAGGTTTTTAAGTGGTTTAACTGGAGATGCTCAGACTGATTGTACTTTTGTTCATTACTAGGTTTTCCTCCCAAATTCCTGTGCCTACTTTTTGTTGGTCAATATGAGCATAAACATTCCTGCTACATGTACTTTGAAGCCTAAAGAAGAACTTGTTCTGAGAATCTTTGATTCCCTTCAGCTCTTGCCCCAGGCTCAAGGAGAATACTCTGCCCTTATCTATGCCTAGTACAGTCTTTATATAAAAGGAAAAGTGAGATAGTACTTAGCTCAGACCTGGATGGGGGTAGGTAGGACACTATGTAGCAACTCTACCTGTCATTTACTTTGATAATTACCACAACTCCTAAAAATGCAGATAGAAGGGGAAGAGAAGTGACTAGTACTTTCTCCTTCCATAGTGATTCAGTTATGGGACTCTTGAGTCATATTAACACATTCATGTAACTAAAGTAGTCACATTGTAGCATCAAGTATAATATAACATACCAATGAAAAAACTAGGGATATACAGGAACCATAGAATATACCTGAAAGAGCTTGATGCAGCACAACACTAATATATATCTTTAACCAGATGATTCACACATTCATTCATTTAACTAGTTTACTGAGTATTAGTTTACTATGTTTGACACATAGTAGATAACCTAGTCAGGGTTTTCTTCTCTTGACATAGTTAACTAAGTTTGGAAGAGAGACATGCTCACAATTACACTACCAGATAGTAAATGTTAAAATGAAGTACAAGGTGCTTTTGCCTAGGAGGGACAAGGAGGTCATCACTGATAAATCAAGAATTTATCACTAGGTAGACAGCTAAGGGAAAGTGTGAGGTGACCGAGGATTGTCATTCTCATACTTGCTAAGGCATCGAGGATGCTGAGATAACATGGTGCTTAATGGAATGGCTTGCTTTAGTTTGGTACAGTTAGAGTTTAGACTATCCAATGGATAAAGATGGTAGGAAATTAAACATAATTCTGGGTTAAATCATAGTCTTATATGCCATATTAAGGAGCTTAGGATTTTATCCTATAGTCAAGGGACAACCATATTGAAGGATTTTAAAAAGAATAGTCATTTTAGAAAGGTAGGTCCTCGTAACACGGAAAATGGGATGAAATAGAAGTTTGGCATAGAGAACAATTGAAAGGCTGATGCTGTAGTATATGGAACACAAATTCGGAGTTGGAATCCACATGACTCAGAATACAGAGAATGAAGAGGAGGGATGACCCCCAGATTCCTGGTTATAAAGACTAAGTATATGGTGGTACTACCAGCTACAAATCTAAGAAGAATAGTTTTGTGGACTGATAAGGTTCTAGACATGTTGAATTTGTGGTACCTGAGGATCATTTCATTTGAGCAAGTGATTGAGTTTTCCCTGAGACAGGAATGCTTCACAAATAAGCAACGATCTATGAAAATAGTCCTCCTGGTCCATCCTCCAGCAACTGAATTTTGTCGCATCCTCTGCTGCTACTCACAGAGCTCTCTTTCACTCCCACTAGCATTGCTGAGACTGAAGCCCCTGCCTACTGGTTCCCTGAGTACTGCAGGAGCTACCCAGAGAATGAAATCTCTCTTTCTTTCCCTTACTCCTGCCAGGTCCCAGAAAGATTTAGCCCTCAAGACTTAGGCTTCTTTTGGTAATGTTTTATTTCTGCTTTAGGTTACATTTTTGTAAATTGGCCCAGGAATTTAATCCATTATTTTAAGTAACTTTTCAGTGGAAATATGTATTAAGAGTTTTGAAGTATCTATTTAGAAATGAGCTCTTTCTATCTTCATGAATAATTTTCAACCTATTTGGTCTGGCCAAATTTCTAAACATCATTCTAGGTTCCTTTTTTCCTCATATCCCACATCCAGTCTGTTAGCATGTTGGTTCTTCTGACAGTCTAAGCTCTCATCATCTCCACTGCCAGAACCCTCATCTCTCGTCAAGACTGCTACAGTAGTCCTGATTGATCTCATTATAGTTCATTTTCTATAGCAACTTCAGTCATCTGTAAAAATAAGCAAGATCAAATCATTCCCAAGCTTAAAACCTTCCTATTGCAATTGGAATAAAATCCAACTCCTGCCCATGGCATTGTAGGCTACCTGATTTGGCCCTTGCCTGTCTTTTTGATTGCATTTTCCTCCTCCTCCTTTGTTCACTCTGCTCTAGCCATAACTGACCTGCTTTCTCTCTGTAGAAACAATAGGCTCACTCTTGTTTCATTCCACTTGAATCACTCTTCCCCTAGATTTTCCCATGGGTCTCAGCTCATAATGTCACCTCTTCACTGAACATTCTAATGAAGTAGTGCTTTGCCCTCATCCAATAAATCTTATCACTGGTTTTTTTCTCCTTACTATCCTTATCACATTTGAAAGGATCTAATTTGTTTATGTATTTATGTATTTATTCCTGCTAATGTATGCTCCTTGAAGTAAGAACTTAATCTTTTTCATTCCTAGATTCTAGGAATCTAGAACACTCATGTAGTAGGAATTTGATGCTTAATTATGTTAGAATCTTCAAAGTTTCAGAATATCCTTAGACTCAATTTTATTGTCAGAGGGTGGTAGGTACTGTGAAAAAGCATTCCCTGTAATGTTTGGAGCTTGTTATAAAACACATTAAGTTGCCTTGAAGTTATAAGTTATTTTTATTAGAAAACTTTTGAAACATACTGAAATGATAAATGGATATTGTAAAGAATAAGAACTGGCTAGTACTCTCAAAAATCCGTGTTAGGCTGCCAGTCACACAATTCTGAACTGTCTTCTTAGTCATTACTATTAAGTCAGCAATTTCTTACGTGGATTTTAATTAGAATAGGAAGACATGTGACTGCAGTTACCAGATGCAGGCATCCTAATACTTCTGTTTGGTTATTTTTCAGGGTACAGCTCGCAGAAAGAAGAAGGTGGTACATAGAACAGCTACAGCTGATGACAAAAAACTTCAGAGTTCTCTAAAAAAACTGGCTGTGAATAATATAGCTGGTATTGAAGAGGTATGATCATTTTGTAAATTGTTAAATTGTGTGGACATATGGCATATTTACAAATATCCACACTTTTTGAATGTAAAATATCAGCTTAGAAAAATCTGATATTGTCACTCAGGTCTCTTTGAAGAAGTAGCTGTTGAATTTGCCAATTGTATAATAATGGCTGATTGTAAAAAAAATTATAATAATTTTAGTGGACGGTTAAGGAATTCATCATACTTTTTGGGCTCAAAGAATTTGCACATATGACAAAATTATGGAACTGCTCTTGAATTTTCATGCAAAAAACATATTTTTTCTAATAATATAGAAATAAAGATACTCCAAGATTTCTTCAAATAAGGTAGACTTTTCCCCCGTAAGAGCACCTTTCTACTCAACAATATCTCTTTAATTACTTCAGCCAAGAAGCTCTAGCAATAGGCTTACATGGGTTGGATTTCTAATTAGACCCTTTCCAGAAATTATTGGTTAAATTTTTTAAATCATTTTATTATATTTTGGTGATTTGCTTTTCTCAAATATGTAACCAAAGACTGATTTTATTTCAAAAGATACTCAAGAAAAATTATGATGACATCAACTATTTGTGATCTGTTACCATCTAGAGTCACTTCTACCTGATGATTCCATTTCTGATAATAACCAATGTTTAAATTTTCACTGCCATAAATTAAATTGAATGTTTAAATTATATTTAATGATATCGTTACTATGTATGGTACCACCTCACCATTTTTTAACAGATTGTTAATGCACACGTGCTGTAAAGCAGATCAGAAATAATGCGGAGTCCAGGATCAATAAGAAAAAGCAGAGTACCAAAGAAAAGGCAGTGAAGTGGCCACATGTTCCTTCTATTATACATGTATGAATAAATATTACTGCACCATTTAATTCTGCTTTGTACTTTCAAAATTAGTATACTGAAATGGTAGAAAACGTAAGCTACATATATCTTTTTTCCTTTTAGCTTGATGTGCCTGTGCATTCTTAACTGATAAAGATAAGAACTTCATTTGCAAGTCTTAAAATTAAGCATTTTATACATTTTTTCTTCTGAGCTACTGAAAACTTCTATATATTTTTATTGACCTAAAATAATTTTCAGAAAGATCATTCTCTTTATCTGGGGTGTATATGAGAAAAAAAAATCTCAGCTTCTCTTAAAAAATCTAAAGCTTGATAAAAAAGAACAATTTGCAGGGTGCCTGGGTGGTTCAGTTAAGCGTCCAACTCTTGATTTCAGCTCAGGTTATGATCTTACAGTTGTGAGATCGAGCCCCACATCGGGCTCCTCACTGAGCATGGAATCTGCTTAAGATTCTCTCTCTGTCTCCCTCTGCCCCTCTCCCAGCTTACTCTCTCTCTCTCTCTCAAAAAAAAAATACATAATAAGTAGTAATAATAGACAGTAACTCTGATACTGTTAAACCTAAACAACTTGAACTAATAAGTGTTTTGGCAGTCTTCCATCTTCACCTACATTTCTACTCTCTGACTACTACCCCCATCGCACCCCACCACCTCAGCTGAAATCAAGAGTCGGATGCTTAACTGACTGAGCCACCCAGCACCCTTAAGGACACGTTTTTCTAAATGTTTGTTTTTGTTCAGATTTGGGACATTTTATGGTTCTTATAATTAATGAAACTTTTTGTTGTTGGATAGCATTGGTTTTATAAATGTTTTCTAATAAAATAAGGAAACCAGTCAATTAACAGTTTTTGATCTTTTCAGAATACAGCTAAACTTGTTATAGTGCTGTACTGAGTTGATGGTATTATTGTAGTTGAAATTGTCTTAATAAAGTATTTAATGATAGTCGACACTTAGTGAACATCTGTGTGCCAAGCATTTTGTCAAGGACTGCTAGGAAGTAGTGGATCTTATGATCTAGTAGGGAAACTAATTGGTTAACTAGACAAATACGAATTATCCTACTTCAGCTTCACAATATTTCTTTGAATCAGTTGTTGTTGGCTACAGATGAGGAAGCTGAGACAGAGAATTAGGTACCTGCCCAAGATCACATAGCTACTAAGTACTAGATTCCAGATTTGAACTAAAGTGTGTCAAAACCAGAGTTCATTCTGTTCTTCAATTTATCCTTTTGGTCTTTTCAGTTGTACTTTCTTATATCCCCTTGTGGCCCTTTCCTCTCTTCCAGTCTCCCTGTCCCTCAACACCCACTCCCTTCCTACCTTATACTCTGTAATATTGAGAACCTACCATGCAGAATTCATTAGTCACCCCATAACAGATAAATCCCCAACAATATTTCCAAGGACATTGCTGTTTCTTTTTTCAGGTCTTAATGCAGACATTATTTCTCCCAGAAATGTTTCCTGTTAGCACCCATACACACTTGTGTAAAGAAGGGTTAGATGCCTTTCCTATGTGCCTTGATTATATACTTTTATATAATATACTTTTTTCTTATATAATATACTTTTATTATAGCATTTATTAAACTGTAGTGTGAATTCCTTTTTATTGGTACTACTGATGCAATTCTAACTTGTTGAGGAGTCATACCAAAACATTGCACAGAAAATTAATGCTACATAATAGGCATTACTACTTTCATTGCACCCCTGCTTTGTGTGTGTGTGTGTGTGTGTGTGTGTGTGTTTGTTTGTGTGTGTCTTCCAACCCTCACAGACTAATTATAGAGAGAAAATATGTATAAAAATAATTAACAATGCAAAGTAACAGCTGTAAAATTTCTGAGTATTTGAACCTAAGATGGCAGGGAGTTTTACATTTTTCCTACTTTAACCTCTTTCTAAAATTGATTTTTTGAGAACTAAGATATTCATACTTTATATAACACTTCGCAGATTTTGTGTAGGAATATCTAGTATACTATATATAACATGGCTTGCCTCAAACATTATGTTTTGTGTTACTATATTTAAAGTAGAGTTTAAAAAAAAATTTTTTTAAACAAAATGAGGTATACTGGGTTTAAAAACAGCTTTTCAGAGGGAGAAAAGAAACTACTTCATTAAATGTAAACTTGAAAACATGTACAGAAGTTTTCAGAAACACAAAGATGTGAAAAAATACATCTTAGAATAGAAGAAACATATTACTGATTACAATTTTGTTATCTTTAGTTTCAAACAATGTTTGAAACTTGTTTCAAAGTATTGAACTCTGGGGTGCCTGGCTGGTTCAGTCAGTAGAGCATGTGACTCTTGATCTTGGGATAGTGAGTTTGAGCTCCACATTGGGTGTAGAGTTTACTTTATTATTATTTTTTAGGAAGTTTATTTTGAGAGAGAAAGAGAGACACAGGAGAGTCGGGGCAAGCAGAGAGAGAGAGAATCCTGAGCAGCCTCTGCACTGTCAGCACAGAACCCAATGCAGAGTTTGAACTCATGAACAGTAAACTGTAGAGTTTACTATTAAAAAAAAAAAAGTTCAGGAGGCGCCTGGATGGCTCAATCCATTAAGCATCTGACTCTGGATTTTGGCTCAGGTCCTGATATCATGGTCATAAGATTGAGCCCCGTGTCAGACTCTGTGATGAGAGCACAGAGCCTGTTTGTGATTCTCTCTCTCTCTCTCTCTCTCTCTCTCTCTCTTCTTCTTCTTCTTCTCTCTCTGTCTCAAAATAAATTTTAAAAAAGTGCTTCACTCTGAGGAATATACTATCTTTTTGTTTTTTGGTAGTTTAAGAAAAGCAGATAAAACCTTTCAAAATGAAGAGACACAATTGCCATTGTTGTAGAACAAAAATAATATTACTATGTTTTCCGTACTTAGACATTCAAAACATCAAACAAGTAGAAAGTAACTCAGTTTGTTGAGTGGGGAAGAGAAAGATTGATGGTGAGTCCCAAAAACTCAGGGAATGTACTTTTGCCAAGTAAAGTTTTAATCTTACTTTCTAAGCTGTTGGTATTAGCGAATTTTTCCCCCTCCAAAGCTTAATTTATGTCCTCTTCAGAAACTTTAAAAACTGAAGGACTGTTTGGATTAAGATTCTCTGGTCTTTTATGTATTCATTAGTTTGTTGATTTGGTGTAGTAAATTCGTCATCTATAGATTTCTGAGAAATCAAAGCTGTCAAAAAGTAAGGGGCAGGGGAGGAGAGTCAGAGACTGTTTCATACAAAAACCAAGTAAATAAGCAGGTTTTAGGAGGGAATTCCTAGGCAGACTCCAAAAGATTTATAACCCAGAACTAAATTCCTAAAAATGGTTTATATCCAAGATATTTGAAGGTATTTGGATGTTCTTCTTTTTGGTAATCTAGTTGAATATAGTGACCTGTCCTCACCTGATAACCTAAGTCTATTAACAATGGGGTCTGTTGCATTTCTTGGAAATGATTAATTTTACCAGATTTATTTGGTAAGAAACATCACCAAAAATCTGAATTTTGGATTCAGATGGCCTAGTTGCTTCATACAGTTTTATGTTCAGAGGATATCTTCTTCTCTTATACCTAGGATATAATTCTGCCTCTGTGAAACTTTTCCTATCCACTGCCCTTACCTTAATTTTTTCTGCTATAATACATTTATTACGACAGCCTCATATTGTGCAATTAGTGTTTGTTTGGTCCCCCCCTACCCCCCCAGATTATAAGAGTCTTAACAGCAGGGACCATGTTTATTGATTGTTTTATAGTCTATAGCATGCTGGCTTCCATGATGAATTTGTTTGGGGCCTATTAAGTTTAAAGGATACTGATTATTTGAGATGGAATTGTTCTCAATAAGTTAACCATTGAGGGATACTTGGCTGGCTTAGTTGGTGGAGTATGGGACTCTATCTCAGGGTCAGGAGTTCAAGCCCCACATTGGGCGTAGAGATTACTTTAAAAAAAAAATGTTTTTTAAAGGTAGTCATAGGAAGCTGGAGCTCAGGAGACCACATAAAGCTAAGAAATGTAACTTTTGTAATTGTATACATAAGTATTACTGTTTATATTTTCCTCTTTCTGAGTCTTACTTTTCCTGAACCACTTGTACCAGAAGGAAGACTTAAAGTTATTGGTTGACTTTTAACCACAGTTCCTTCTCCCTCCAACTAGAGCCTCAGGTACCAATTAGTGGACAGCTCTGAGTACAGGAGAGTAAAAGGGAAGCACTATGTCCCATTCACCTTATTCCATAGCAGCCTTACTTAACTTTTAAGATCCGGATTTTTGGGTTTATGTTTTGATTTTAACTACTTTTTTATTGTGGTCAAATATAACATAAAACTTGCCACTTTAACCATTTTAAGTACAATTCAAAGACACTAATTACATTCACACTGTTATTCAGCTACCATCATTATCTATTTCCAAAATTTTTCATCATTCCAAACAGAAACTCCATACCCATTACGCAGTAACTTTCCATTCCCTCTTCCCCACCCCTGATAACCCTAACCTACTTTTTGTCTCTGTGGATTTGCCTCTTGTAGATATTTCATGTAATACAATATTTGTCCTTTCGTATCTAGCTTACTTCACTTAGCATGTTTTCAAGGTTCATCTACATTTTAGCATGTATCAGAACTTCACTCCTTTTATAGCTGAATAATATTCTATTGTTATGGATAATAACATAATATCCATTCATCTGTTGCCAAATGTTGGTGAACGTTTTCTGTTTTTAAAATAGCTTTCCTCCATCTAATAGGAAGATACATTGTCATTGTAGAAAATTATAGGTATATAGAAAATATGAAAAATATTAACATTTGATCATAATCCCACTACCCAAAAGGGACTACTATTAGTTTTGCAGTTCTTTATACGCATATATTTTTAACATACTTGAGACTATAGCTAGAAGCACAATTTGGAATCATTTTTTCCCAAATAGCATTATATCATAAAAATTGTTTCATATCATTAAAAAAACTCTTCTTAATCATCAGTTTAGATGTCTACATATACTCAATAAATGAATATACCAAAATTTAATATTTCTTAATTTATAATACATTAAGTACTTTGATAATAAGAGAATCACATGATGGACTTCAATATATGTAATCTGTATCTCCATCTATGGTTTTCTTCAGAGAGATTCTTGGAAATGCAGTTACTGTCTAAACAAGCATGAACATTTTAGAATTCTTCATCCATGTTGCCAAATTGCTTTTCAAAAAGGTTACGCCATTTTACACTATCTATAGCATAGCTGTGGAGAATCCCATCTCATTAGACTCTTGCCACCAGAGCATAAGAGAGAATGATCCCAGCATATCATACAGTTTAATAACAGCTGTTAGCTTTAGCTCATGTCAACAATAATCGGTTATGCTTCATACTACGCTTTAGAAATAAGCAGGTGCTGGGGCACCTGGGTGGCTCAGTCGGTTAAATGTCTGACTTCAGCTCAGGTCATGATCTCATGGTTCCTGGGTTCGAGCCCCATGTCGGGCTCTGTGCTGCCAGTTAGCTTAGAGCCTGGAGCCTGTCTTCAGATTCTGTGCCTCCCTCTCTCTCTGACCTTCCTCTGCTCAGGCTGTTACTATCTCTCTCTCAAAAAGAAATAAAACATTAAAAAAAACTAAAAAAAAAAAAAAAAAGAAGCAGGTGCTGAACTTAGAAGTATTGAATATGAAAGATACTGATTTATGAGAGTGTGTGCTAAACCCATAATCTTCAAACACTTACATCCCTTAGCCTCACAAAAACCCAGACACATTTGCCCTCTTCTTAAAATGTCTGTTATTTCACCCCATTAAGATATAGGAGGAATGCAATAAATGATGAATTTCCTAATAAACATTTAAATGCCACTACATGGGCGGCTGGATGGCTCAGTCGGTAGAACATGTGACTCTTGATCTTGGGGTTGTAAGTTTGAACCCAATGTTGTATGTGACAGTAACTTGAAAATAAAATCTTAAAAATGAATTAATAAATGATACTACATACAGGAAGGAGTAGCAGTAAAACTTGATTTTTAAGACAATTGTCAAGTCTCCGATCCGCAGCTAGCTGGCCTAGTGGCGACTTGGATTAAAAAAAAAAAAAATTGCATGGAAGAATTTAAACTTCCTCTCTGAACTGCGAGGGCAATTATCAGCAAAAGATGTAGAATCAAATATAACTTTGTGAGCCTCCTAGAGCCATAAAAATTTACTGCTGTAAGCAAGCATCAGGTTTACCAGATAGAAGGTTGCTGTGATTAATATATGCACCCTACTCTGAGGTGAAAAAGGCAGGGTGTTTAGGGGTTTTTCGTTTTTTGTTTTTT